>NC_137879.1:34615481-34782981 GCF_963924005.1 Protomyctophum bolini
GCAAAACAAAAACACGCTCTTGTAAACGCCCGTTTTCGTTCGCTTCCGACGTTCTTTTGTCGGTTCACTCACCGCTGTTTTGTTATGGCCGTCCTCTCGACTCTGGTTAGCTCATAGCATTAGCTTCTGTTGCCACTCGCTCCGCGTTGCAAGTATGGGTTTTCTATGCCGTTTCAGACTGTCATTGGCTTAGGAGGCAGCCGACCATGACTAGGTCGCTAGCAAGGTCGCTAGGAGGCAGCCAAGGTCGTCACTAAAGTCACCACTGAAGTCGTTATTACAGTCATCAGTAGCGGTGGGTGCAAACATAGTCAAAAGTCCCAATCTGTGACGTGTTGTGCTTTCATGAGATATCCGAGACCATTACAAGTTGGATTATGGAAGTATTGCTGGTTTGACCCAGTCTAAGGGCCGATTCATACTCCTATTTCACCGCTGTTTCGGCGCTGTAGTGCCGAAATGATTTCGGCTCGTCAGACATTTTCAGTAGCACCGAAGAGCCGACTTTAGGACGGTACCTGCCCCCCCCAAACCTCAAATGACGTCACATTGTAGGCTCTAAAATAAGAGTATGAATCGGCCCTAATACTCTGTAATCTTAATTAAAAAAAAGACTGAAATCAGTCACGACAACTTGAATCCATGCAGTCATACCGAATAAATTTTGTAATGCTACTACGAATACGATTACGTGAGTGTCTATGCGTGCGTGCGACCGTGCGTGCCACAGTCAGACGAGCAGAACACTGACCAGGCTTCAGGTCGTAGTGGATGATGGGCGGTTTGATGTGGTTGAGATATCGGAGCGCGTTGACGATCTGCATGACGATGGAGCGCCCCTCCTTCTCCGACATCAGCTTGTTCTGCTTCAGGTAGAAGTCCAGGTCGTTGCCTTCGCAGAACTCCAGCACCGTGCAGAACCTGCGCACGCACGCACACACACACCACACACACACACACACACACACACACACACACACACACACACACACACACACACACACACACACACACGTCAGGTCAGGTGTCAGCTGGAAACCTCGGTTGTGCAAAACGGTTATACTTTTCAGGAATTCAAATTAGCCCATTAAGACCTGAGGCAGATAAAAATTTAAAAAAAAAGTCTTCTTTCTACATCAGTGGTTCTGAAACCTTTTCATGTATTTAGTCGTCGACCCCTCCATCGCAAAATATTTTGTTCCAGGGACCCCCAGAAGCAAAGATTTGATTTAAAAGCGTTTCGCTGTGAAAGAATACAAGATATATTTGCGACACATATTCACGATAAAAATACAATAAAATTAGCCGATAAACAAGCTCGTAGTGCAGCACTCGGTGCCACGCTATGACCTTGTATATCGGCTATTTTTCAATAGCAAAAAATATAAAATAATGGTAGAAAGTGGTTAAAAGCTAAAGTGGCATAGACGCGTTCCAGGTCTTAATGGGTTAAACAAAATGGCAAAAGTAGTTTCAAGCTTGCTACTTTTGATGAGATAAGAGGTTTGGGCCCGACGACAATATAATAAACCAGACGTACCCAAACATTTCCAGCTGATATAAATTGAATGTACTGTCTCCAGGGGACCCAAACGTACAAAAATACATTGTGTTCCAGTTATTGCCCATGAAGCAATAAGCTGGGGGAGAAAAAAAAGGTTTTTATGCGTTTGCTCAGAGGCTCCCAGCTCTAAACTAAAAAGCCTGCTGAAGAACACACCTGCTGTTAATTAGATGTCGTCTAATCCAACTTTCTAACTAAATTAACTCCAACAACCCCCACAGTTTTTGAAAAAAACGTATTGGAATCTTGAAATAATAATAATACTAAAATGTAGGGAAAAAAAGGGAACAATTTGGTTCAATTCGTACTCTCTCGGAGCTAAATTAATTAACACCGTGCATTTTCAGGTGAACACTTACGAGTCTGTGTCGAGTGAGAAGTAGTCGTGGAGTTTGACTATTCTAGGATGATCCAGCTCTTTGTGAATTCTGTACTCCCTGCAGGCATGTCTGCAAGCAAAAAAAAAACAAGAAACAATTGTTTTTCACAAGCACATATCAAGTGGATATTATCAACCACATGAACCCTATAGCCTGGGCACCATTTCATTTTTAGGGTATATGATCCTGTCGGGAGCGGATGATGATATCGTTATACGACGTCATGTTGTAGTATTGTTTTGTAGTCGACAGGCAGGAACAACAGCTAGGCGGCAACTTCCTTTTCCCTCAAACCGAGTTTTCGCAATAAAAGCTACAGGCTATACGAGAGCTTTTATTGAGAGGGAAAAGGAAGTTGCCGCCAGCCTGTTGTTCCTGCCCGTCGACTACAAAACAATACCACAACATGACGTAACGATATCATCCGCTCCCGACAGGATCTCAGGTCAGAATGGGTTAACACCCTGAGTGGCATAAACGGAGGTCTCCGTCCTATATCCAATAGTAACGCTCAGGACGGAGATTAAATCACAGGACGGAACTTTATTGATATCATAACCCGAGCGCGCCGCTCCGCAGGCTGGGGGAGGAGCGCCTGTTGGGCAACATTCAATGTCATTCCCCCCTTGGGACATCATCCAAAATGAACGAACGTGAATAACTCTTGATCTAAATCAATCAATCCGGGGGCGTTGTGGGGTAGCGTTAACAACTGAAAAGGGAAGTCTTTTCCAATTGAAAATACAGAAGAAGCGGGGTTTGATGGTTCAAAGTTGACTCACTTGTGGTAGTTCTCCTTCTTCTCGTCCCTCCAGTTCTTGTTGAGCTGATGGATCTTCACAGCCACGTACCTCTGCTCCGTCAGATCAAAGGCCTGGAGAGAGGGAGAGAACATCACATCACGTTCAATTAATTTTTTTACCTTTTCACCTCAAAAATGCGACCCACAGGTTGAGAACCACCGATTTAGAAAAGCATATATATATATATATATATACCTTATAGACTTCACTGAAGCCACCTTTTCCCAGGAGATGCAACAGCAGATATCGCTCGTTCAGCGTCTGGTGGTCTTTGAACCTGCAGGACATAAGACAGGCTTCAATCAGCGTTGATTGGAAACCGACCGACGCTTCATTCATTCACTGCACTGCACTGCAGAAAGCAGGTTTATAAGAGAGGAGAGGGTTGTGAGTTGTGGCACACTGGCCTACTTGGAACGATGCAAGGTTGAAAGTTGGAGATTATGTAGCCCATTTTTTTTCACCCAGTGTCGATTATCTAATGTCATCCTGGGCTCTAACACTCCCTCTGCCAACCCAGTGAGACCTCGTCATACTTCCTTCTACGCATGAGGAGTCCAAGCCGCTTCTTTTCACCCGACAGGGGGGAGTTTCCCTTGTTGCGTGGATGGAACACAACGTTATTCCAACCAGTTCCTTTCCCCTCCATCAGGTGCCCCCGGCTGGCCAGGGGGAGGCAGTATAGAGGATAGGATTACTGCATGTTTTTTGTGAGGGTTCCTACCCTAGGGGACACGGGGAGAACACGCAAACTCCACACATTGAATTTGAACACGTGGGGTTTCCAGTTCCACCTCTGCTGACGGAGACGATTTGTAGAGTCGGCCTCGAGGACAGCTAGATGTCGTGTTTATGATTGTCGGTCTTACTCTTTTTAACTAAATAAAACACAGTGTAGCTGAGCCCGTGTGCGGACTTCTCTCTTTACATTGCCACAACAGAAATTAGACCCAAACTACTGAAAATAGCAGATCTACAAGCTCAGGGCGCGTTGTCAGCTTGTAGATATATTTTCACTTGTCCGCTACTATTTTCAGCTCATGAGCTTGTTTTCACTTCTTCTTAAATAATGTGTTCTAATTTATGGAATTTCGGAGATTTTTCTTCTATTTCTTCGTCAAATTACTGAGATCGATGATTTAATTTTGTTTTTAATTTGTGAAAAGTTCACTTTTCTGGGAATGCTTTTTGAAAATGTTTTGAAATAATAATAATTAAAAGCCAAATGTAGGAAACAGAAAATAAATATGGGGACCCATAAGAACGACTCTGTTGCATTTAGTGTGCAGTGGTTCTCAAACTACTTTAATTTCAAGAACCCCCTAGAACTCCGAGTGTACAAATGGACCCATTTTGAAACTCATCCAAGGACACTTTGAGAGATACCCACTGGTTGCAGCAAAGTGTTTCCAGTGAGCCAACATGCACTGTGTCTGACCAGAATGGAACAGAGCCTTCATTAGCATCATTGGTAACACCTGCGAAGGACGTACAGGGAAGTGGCCCAAGTTCTTTCCAAAATGGCGTGCACGCATAAATGCATATAGCCCATTGACTTCCCCCTGAATGAATAAAGGTGAAAGAAGACAAGACGTACTGGGAGCTGAATGAAAAAATAAATGAAGGTGAAAGAAGACAGGACTTACTGGGAGCTGAATACATAAATAAATAAAGGTGAAAGAAGACAGGACTTACTGGGAGCTGTCCTCACTGTGGATCCTCTTCAGCTCTCTGATGTGCAGGTTCCTCACTCTCTCCAGACGCTCCAACTCCGCCTGGATCTCTGCCTCCTCCTGGTGGACAAACACGGCACAACACACCGAGTTGTTACTCCCACTACCCCCCTTTTTTTCCCCCCACAGATCAAAACTATGTCAAAACTTCAAACAAAAAGCTACTATGACGACTGAAACTATTACCAAACATCAGCGAAAAAAAGAAAATCAACTAGGTGCTCAATGGAGGCGCAGAAAAAGCTTAAGAAGTCGGCGGTTGCTTCAAAGATCAAAGGGACCGAGGTGCTGAAGAGAAGGGCATCAAAGACTCCTTTGTGAATCGAAAACATGTTGGCGTTTTAACATTATTAATAAAGTAACTTGATTTTATATCCACGCTCTCCTCATTTTGATACTTTAGTCAACAAAATGAAAACTAGACTAAAATGTTAGGGAGGAGAGAACTTTAGTTATTCTAAGCTCGGCAGGTGTCACAATGTCGTTTGACGACAATAAATACGACAGAAACCTAATTGGACTTTAATTCCATGCAGCTGCGGACGCTACCTTTTTCAGGTGACCCAGTCGCAGCTTGAAGATCTCCTCTTGCTCGTGATATTCGGCCAGCGACAACCTGTGTGGCACGACAGACAACACACGGTGACTTTAAAACCATTCAGGCCCGACGTCCAAATATATAAAAAGTCTTATATATTCAAAGATTTGTGCCACAAAAAAATATATATAGCAGACCCACAAGCTCGTAAGCGCGCCACTCGGTGGCACGCTATGAGCTTGTAGAGTTTGCTATTAAAGCGCTCTGGGGGAAAACAGAGCAGCTGAATTCTGTCGTTTTGATTAGGTGCAGGTGAACGGTGCCGGGGTTTATAAACCCACGGCTATAGAAGGCCGTTTCAACCATAAGAATAGTACGTAAACAACAACGTACGCCTCGTTCTCCTGGCCGTTGCTCTTGCTCTTGCGCTTGTTGTTCTGCTCGAGGCTGGGCGGAGGCATGGAGGAGTTGGACTGCAGCGCGGCCGACGGAGGCTTCCTCTTGCCCAGGAGCTTCCGCTGCCTCTCCATGTCCTCGCGCTGGGAGTTGATCCTCTCCTGCTGCCTGCGGCGCACAACCAAGGGAGGGGAAAAAAAAAAACACCCCACGCATGCATAAAAGTGAATGGCAAGATCGAGTGGCAAAAGTTGAATTTTTTAACGTTTTGACCCGAGATCCGTTTCTAAAAGAAATGTCTGTTTGAAAATGAGTTTTCTGAAAAAGCTGTGTTTCTGCGTCAGTCGATTTTTTCTAAAATAGCAGACCTACAAGCTCGTAGCGCGCCACTCGGTGGCGCGCTACGAGCTTGTAGTCTCGAGCTTGTTGCATTATTTCTTGCAGTGGGAGTTATGGGAAGGCCCATTTTTAAGACGCAAGACCAATTCGACCAATTCTAGCGTTTTCTGAAAAAACTGTGGTGCTCACACTTTCCCATGTCAAGGGGAGACCCGAAATGATATGCATTTGTCCACCGATACTGTTCAAAAAGAGCTAAAAAAAATTATAATTCAGGATTTCAATTCAAATATAGCAAAATAAATAGCAGATCTACAAGCTCAAAACACGCTGCATGCAGTGCGACGCGTTTTTAGCTTGTAGATTTTCGATAACGACAGTATATGCAATGTGGCCACTCTATAGTAGCCTGGTTAATAAACCAGACCGAATCAGCCGTTGGCAAAAAAAAATACGGTCTGGAGAGGCTCAATTGTACGCCCATTTCCTACACCAGAGAAATGGGGCGGCCAATCGGGACACGGTATGCAATATGGGCGGGCTTTGGGTACAGTGACTTTCAATGCTTGAGACCTTTGACTGACAGTAGCTCTGACCAATTGCGTCAAAGAGAAAATGTTTCAACCCGCCGCCCTGGAAATGAAATCCAAGCTGAGCCTCCCCAGACTAATATCCCGCGGTCCGTGCGATATTAGTCTGGTTTATTAACCAGGCTAACTCTATAGTGACCCTCTCCATCTTCAAAGTTGCCCACCTCTGCCTCAACGTCACGCGACACCAGCATGCGCACACACGCAGGCCGGCACCACAAATAAATAAACACCCGAGCGCTCTATAGTATAGATGTAATGGGGAAAGTGGTCACCGACTGCACTCCACGTGGAAAAATACATCCCCTCAAACTCTCAGATGCGGTGTTTGTTTTTTTTCCTCCCAGTGTGGAGGAAAGAGGAGGCTCTAGGACGTGAAATGTGATCGCTCCCTCTCGAATAAACAAATGCTCCTCCATGGTTCTTGTCGTGTGTAAACAATAATTGCGATTCCCAAAGCAGTCTGTCTGTCGTCGTCCGTCCCCCCCCCGGGCCCCGCCGTGATGCCCGGCATGATTTCAATCAGCTGCAGCCCCTCGAGCACTAATTTTAAAACGTTTACGCTCTGAAAGAATATATATATTCAAAGATTTGCATTATATTTTCATTATATAGCTGGTAGACCGGCTATTTTCAATACCTCAAAAACATTCGTTTTCTAATTTCATGGAATCTCTTACGATTTCTCTTTGATTTCGTCATGAAATTACTCGAAGAAAAGAAAGATTTATTTCGATTTTTTTTTAGAACGCTTTGAAATAGTTTAAAAACGAAATGTAGGGAAACCCATATAACACAATTGTGGCTGTGGTTCCCGACCCACCGTTTTGGTCTAACGGATACACAGTACGTGTGTAATCCAAATACATACAGTATACTGTGTGTGTGTGTGTGTGTGTGTGCGTGCGTGCACCGTGCACTGACTTGATGAGGTTCTGGAAGGCGTGTCCGTCCGTCCACTGCTCGTTGAAGGAGGCTCCGTGACGCACGGTGGTGAAATGACCCAGACGCAGGCGGTCCTGCATGCTCTTGTCCCTGCACGTCATCTTCTCTTGCTTACACTGCGCACACACGCACGCACGCACACGCACACACACACACACACACACACACACACACACACACACACACACACACATTACAACAAAGGGTTCCCAAAGTTTGACACCCTGTATGTTGGGGTTTTTTTTTTTTACTGTCGAGTGAGAAAACAATGCTGCATTATAAAAAATAGAAATAAAACTCCCAAACTAGAAACTATACATTCATTTCACTCCCACATAAAAGGGGGCAGAGGGTATAGAACATTTTTGTTTGTTTTTCTTTCTTTCTTTCTAAAGTATTAAACGAATACTTTTCCGAAACGTCTAGCATGGGAAATTCTCTGCCGGGCCGCTCGTCGTCGTGAAAGGGGGCTTTCCGTCTCTCTATTGCTTCAGTTTTGAGCGCCCGCGCACACAAAAACACACACACACACACACACACCTTCTCAACGAGGAGTGTCTTGCTCATGGTCACACATTTGTTGAGTCTCTCCTTGTGTCGTTCCAACAGCTTCTGCTGTTCATCGATCTGACGTCTCAGGTCACAGTTGGCCTGTGAACACACACACACACACACACACACACACACACACACAGTGTTAGCGTCATGTCACGCTTTAGCTATTGATAAATAGCAGATCTACAAGCTCCTAGCGCGCCACCGAGTGGAGCGCTACGAGCTTGTGTGGGTCTGCTATTTTTTGAAAAATCGAAGAACGAAGCTTTTTTTCCGAAAACTGTCAGGATGTAGAAGACTTTTTTTTTTAAGAATCTGATCTCAGGTCAGAACGGGCTATAGCTGCCTTTACCCTCAGCAGGTCGTCGATGCGGCCCTCCTTCTTCTCCAGGTCAGAGTTCTTGCTGGTCTCCAGAGCACTCAGCTTCTCCAGGGTCAACTCCGACTGGTGGCACGGCACAGACAGACAGACAGACAGACAGACAGACAGGTCAGTATCGAGCAGTGCTTCCCAAACTTGTTCATGTCAAGGAAAATCGACATTCATTTGCCCACGGACTCCCCATTTGAAAACACATAATGCCAGGGAAACCGGCATCTTCTCAGAGAAGATGCCCAGTGTGACATGCATTAGGGTTAACTGTGAGCGCGTACACATGGAACCAAAATGGACCCCTTTGGTTCCATGTGTACGCTCTCAGAGTTACAGTTGCAGCGTCTTTACCTGGGAGGCTTTGTGATTGTAGCAGTAGGAGGCCTCCATCTTAACTGTACTGGCCGAGGACAAGTCTGGGGGGCTGTTCTGCTGGACCTGAAAGACAGACAGACAGACAGACAGACAGACAGATCAACAATTTTGCCTCGCAAACGGGGAGCGATAAAACGCGGCGCCTATAGCTCATTTTCAATGAGACCTATATAGGCTGTGTTTTTTTGCGTATTTACGCGAGCGCGGTCCCGTGAATTTGTTGCACGCGTGACCTTTACGCGCACACGCCTGCGACTCACCAGACCTGGATTCTGTTTATCTTTCGTTTCTTTTTTACGCTTGCGTTGTTGCATTTGAAAACATATGCCAGTGAGAGAAGATTGTACGGTTCTTAGCAGTGATTCCAAAACATATTTCAAGGACCGCCCAGTTGGACATGCTTTAGTTTAGTCCCCCATTTAATGGCATTTCTATCTCTGGTACCCCCAATTTATATTGTAAAAACCACTGTTAATTAAACTCTGGGAGCGTACAAATGGAACCAAATGGACCCGTTTAGGGTCCAAATGGACCTTTTTGTACACTTGGTCCATTTGGTTCCAAACTATCATTTAGCTGGGGGACCCCCTGGAACACCCCTATAGGGGTCCCCCGGACCCCACTTTGGGAACCCATGTACTAGGGCTTTGAAGGAGCACTTCATTGACCCATTTTGAACTGTGGGTTCATATAATTGGTCCTCGGAAAATGCTCATTTATAAAGAGGGCACCATTTCCGTTCACTCTCATTGGTGGGGGCTGTGTGTGTGTGTGTGTGTGTGTGTGTGTGTGTGTGTGTGTGAACCGTTCTAAAATTCAGCCTACCCAATGACATTATCGACGGGTATTTCCAAGCGAATAGAAACTGCAGCCTGTCTTGTTTTTCGGAAAGGCAGTGTGTTGGAAATAGCGGTCATTGCTCTTGAATCAATGAAAAGGGTAATCATGTTTGGAATACATGGTAAATGGTGCATTTATAAAGCGCCTTTATCCAAGGCGCTTTGCATAGATTGCGCATTACATTCACCCATTCTCACACACACACACACACACACACACACACACACACACACACACACACACACACACACACACACACATTCATATTCATACACCAACACCAACCAGGAACAATTAGGGGGTTCAGTGTCTTTGCTCGAGGACACTTTCGACACCAACTCTGGGGAAGCCCGGGTTTCGAACTGGCAACCTTGGCGGTTGCCATCCGGCCACTCTACCCCCCTGAGCCACCGCCGCCGAAATGATCAATCGATTCGACCTGTACAACAAGATGTATAACAGTAAAGTACAACCTTGATCTCATAAAGAGCATGAGTGAGGATCACTTATAGAACCTTTTCTCGATCAGAGCCCACTTGCGAATGTTGAAAAGGTTTCAAGAGCCCACAGCTTGAGAAGAAGGAGAACCAATGGAAAATAAAAGGTTGAAAAGAAAATGTTTTTGTGTTAATGGAAGCGTGCAGACAGACAGACAGACAGACAGAGACGGTCCACCGAACCTCAAATGACGTCACATTGTATAGGGCTCTACA
This sequence comes from Protomyctophum bolini, assembly GCF_963924005.1. Lineage (NCBI taxonomy): Eukaryota > Metazoa > Chordata > Actinopteri > Myctophiformes > Myctophidae > Protomyctophum > Protomyctophum bolini. The sequence continues at coordinate 34,625,626 of NC_137879.1, forward strand.
CAGCGCCGAACCGACTTTTATTCGGCTCTAAAATAGGAGTTTGAATCGCGCCTTAGAGTGTACAGACAGACAGACGGACAGACAGGTGTTAGCATATGATTATGCTATGCTTTAGCTATTGAAAAATAGCAGATCTACAAGCTCATATAGAGCTACGAGCTTGTATAGGTCTGCTATTTTTGAAGAATCGTGAAAAGTGACATGAAAGTGTTTGAGAACGACCGACATAGAAAAACAGCTTTTTCACGAAAACAAGTCAGGAATTTAGAAGACATTTCGAGGTCAAAATGGGTTAAAACTACGTGAAAGGGACAGACAGACAGACAGACAGACAGACAGACAGAGCTGGGTGCTCACCAAGGTGTTAGAGTGTAAGTGCTGTGGAGAGGAGCGCACCAGAGGAGGAAGGCCCCGGGCAGGCCCGGTGGTCCCACCACCACCACCACCACCCACACACTGGACGGAAGCGCGCGCACACACACACACGCACACACACACACACACACACACACAAGAAATACAAGAAATACCTGTTATTCAAAGTAGAGATGGGACGATAATCGTTATTATTTAACGCTCACAATAACAGAGATTTCAGTTTATTGTGAAATCGCCCTCCGTCATACATTATAGGGCGAATTCGCTTTTGCTGAGCTGCAAATTTAGTACCAGATATTACGCTCTATATACTTGATATGAAACGGACCTGTAAAAGATTATATTATATAATTCAGTAGCACATAATAAACGCTACGGTATAATTATTACTTAATGAAACGGGACCTGTATAAAGAGCGCATTTGGTACGCCCGTACTTCACTCCACACAAATCGATTTTAGGCAAAATAGCACAGATCTACAAGCTCACAACGTACTGTGAGCATCCCCATTCCCCAGGGATGCTGAGGGTTGAAGTGGTTAACAAAAGTGGGGCATTTTTAGCCTTTTCGATTATCGCGCATAACATGTTGTTTTTCATATATCATCCCATCCCGGTGTCGTCACTTTGCCGAAGAAGAGCACAGATCTATACAAGCGAGGCGTTTGTTAGAAACGTTGGAGGTTTGTTATTCCGGGGCACAGACATGAATCGACAACACCGCCATGCCGACGATAACGGGAGCATACGTTGAGAGATAAGAGAAAGAATTGCAAAGCAGAGAGAGCGCCGGCAACAGACAAAAAATTTCCCCTTTCACATTGTTTTATTTACCTCCATGTTCCTCTGTCCATGGAGTGCTAACTTTAACCCATTTTAGGGGCGGGAACCCCTTTTGGTGTTGGCATTATGTAATGCTTTAGCTATTGAAAAATAGCAGATCTACAAGCTCATAGCGCGCCACCGAGTGGCGCGCTACGAGCTTGTAGGTCTGCTATTTTTCGAAGAATCGTGAAAAGTGACATGAAAGTGCTTTGAGAACGACCGACATAGAAAAAAAGGGCTTTTTCAAGAAAACAGTCAGGATTTAGAAGAAATTTTGCAGAATCGTTTTCCAGGTCAAAATGGGTTAAAACTATGTGAAAGGGACATTTTATCGTGTGCTGGGCTGGCTGTTCTCTCTCGTGTTCAGTGTAAAATGCACTAGCGAGAGGGGGGGGGGGGGGAGCGTGAGAGGAGGAGGAGGAACATCCCGCGATGTTTCGGAAACGTGACCGTTCGGTACAGACTCGGTGTGTTCGCTCGATTACTCACCTCAAAATAGTCGCTTATTTTTGTCCCTCGTCCTTTTCCTACAAAACACACCAAGAACAGAATAACACTTCAGTAATTGTCGTTATTGCTTTTGCATTTTTTTGTTAACATAAATGGATAACTGTGAAATCTGGCCACTTGCCAGGGGAAGTGTACAGTACTAGTTCACCATACCCCCCCCCCCCCTGCCAACATTATTGTGGGTTTCCTGTGTCGTGTTACTATTAAAATAGTCGCTTTTACGTCTTTGCTTGTTCATTTTGTATAAAAAAGTTAAATGTTCTTTTCATATTCCTGAGATGTAATGTTTGCTTTCGAAGTTCTCAAATGTAGGAACTGTAATAAAATGTAGATTTAATTAACCCATTTTTTTTGGGGGGGGGGAACCCCTTTTGGTGTTGGCATTATGTTATGCTTTAGCTATTGAAAAAATAGCAGATCTACAAGCTCATAGCGCGTCACCGAGTGGCGCGCTACGAGCTTGTAGGTCTGCTATTTTTTGAAAAATCGAAGAACGACTGACATAGAAAAACATAGCTTTCTCAGAAAACTGTCAGGATGTAGAAGACATTCTTAGAAACTGATCTCAGGTCAGAACGGGTTAAAACATGCAGGACTCACCCTGGTTGCTGTCGTAGCCGTCAGCTTTTCTCTTCCTGCTTCTCTTCTCAGTGGACTTCTCTGGAGTCTGGAGGACCAGAGACGGAGAGAAAGCACACATGGGCGTCAACCAGCGCCGAATCTGCCATCGGGCTCATATTGTTCGAGTTTTCTAAATCGTGACAATTTTCGGAAAGATTTCAGGCACATTTTAACGATTTTTCAAAAATAGCAGACCTACAAGCTCGTAGCGCGCTATGAGCTTGTAGATCTGCTATCTTTCAATAGCTAAATTATAACATAATGTTTTAAAAACACCAAAATGGGCTAGTTCATTGAAAGTCCTCGACAACACAGAAGCCTGCAGCAAGTCGGGAATGACGCGAGTCTTTTCTTAGGCCAAGTCCCAAATCTGTGATTTGAGTGAAAGGAGCGTGTGGCTATAGCATCGTTTCCTAAACAATTAGCACAATGTGTGTGGAATTATGATGTTTTGTTTTCATATTGTAAACCCATGTTCCGCATTCCAAACTGAAGACCTTTGCTTTTATGACATATCTCAGACCATGTGATAAAACTAAAGCAGTTTTTACACTCTTTAATCTATACTCTATTGCTATCTGAACACCTATTAATCTAAAAAATAACGAATAACCGGAAATAGCCCATTTATGAGCTGCCTCACAACACCTTGCAAGTCAACACACCCCTCCCAAATACACAGAGATTTGGCGGAATTCCTCCGCAGATGATGACGCAACACAGACATTCGAAAACGTTGGTCCGATCAAATTTGCCACTTGATTCACACACACACACACACACACCCACCCCTGCACATTTCCATATTTGGGCAAAGGTTCCGCCCAAGCTGGCCGTCTTATTGACGTGCAGCAGTGTACATGTTTTTGTTTTACAAAAAAGTGAAATTGTACAAAACATTTTAAAATGTTGTAGCCCCGTATCAAAACTCATGGCTATGGAACGTTTTAGACTGGGCCGGTGCAGCAGTGATTGAAAGACGAGACAAGAAGAAAGTGATGCACAGGGCCTGGGCCGTGGCTCAGCGGTCCAGGCACCTTGGCTGGTAATCCAGTCTGGCAGTGTGCCGCGGGTTCGACTCCCGATCCCGACGGCCTTTACTAGCATGTCACCCCCCCTCCCCATCTCTCTCCCCATTTCCTGTCAGCCTACTGTCTGTTCCTCCATAAAATATATAAAATAAAGGCCATATCGGAATCGGAATGGTCTAAAAACTAGACAAGATTATTTAATTGGTTTTCACCAGCAAAATAAATAAATAATGTAAAAACATTCTACATTTAATGTGTGTACTCGTCTCATTCTGTTGTGAAAACAGACACTTGGAAAAGAGTATAGGCTTTTTTGTTGATTGACTGAATACTTTAACCCCTTTTTGGTGTTAGCATTACGTTATGCTTTAGCTATTTAAAAATAGCAGATCTACAAGCTCATAGCGCGCCACCGAGTGGCGCGCTACGAGCTTGTAGGTCTGCTATTTTAGAAAAATCAAAGAGCGACTGATATAGAAGACTTAAAAAAGAATAATCAGAATTAAAACTGTCAGGATGTAGAAGACATTTTTATAGAATCTGATCTCAGGTCAGAATGGGTGAACAACAGGCTTTGGGCCAATAAGCCCCTGAAGTGCCTTAAAGGCTTGTTCATCCTCTGTATAATATCGGAATCGGTCGGAAATCGGTATCGGCAGATGTGATCCTGCAAAGGATAACGGTTCATCATTTCATAATCGTGCAGCCCTAAAGACAGACAGACAGACAGACAGACAGACAGACAGACAGACAGACAGACAGACAGACAGACAGACAGACAGACAGACAGAGGTCATGTGATGTTTGTGTGAGTCTATACTGACCTCCAGCTCGCGGTCGCTGAGTGAGCCCACGCTGCACAGCGATTGGTTGGACGACTCGTTGTGTGCCTGAGAGAGAGAGAGAGAGAGAGAGAGAGCAGAATGAATGACGACAGATTGAAGAAGTCGACCCACTAACTAAACTGGCCGAGGCCCGTTCTACAAAATGGATGCCATCTTAAATCGGTGGTTCTCAAAACCGTTTCGTGGCAAGGACCCCCCCCCCCCCCCCCTTCCCCCAAATGATATGTATTTGGCCACAGACCACCATCTGAAAATATGTTGTTCCAGGGACCCCCCCCCCCAAGAGTTTGAGTTAAAAATGTTCTCTCTGAAACTCTATAAACTCTCTATATATATATTCAAAGATTTGTGCCACATTTTCACGATTTTTCAAAAGAATAGCAGATCTACAAGCTCGTAAGCGCGGCGAGCTTGTAGATCTGCTACACAAGCTCATAGCGTGCCACCGAGTGGCGCGCTTACGAGCTTGTAGGTCTGCTATTTCGTTGAATAACCGAAGAACCACTGACATATATAGAAACATAAAGCTTTTTCAGAAAACTCTCAGGATGTGTAGAAGACTTTATTTTTTTTTAAATCTGATCTCAGGTCAGAATGGGTTAATCAGACCAGTGTGTGTCCAGTGGAAACCTCGTATGAATCTGATCTCAGGTCAGAATGGACGTTATTAGACGCAGACCTTGGCCACCCCGGCTCCTCCAGTGAAGCGCGCCTCCAGCAGCTCCTGCCGGCGGGGGTCCAGACTGATGCTCTGGCTCTGCAGGTCCTCCATCAAGCCTGGGGAAGAGAAGGTCAAGGTCAAGGTCAACTTTATTGTCCACAAGGGAAATTTGTCTTGGGGCTTTCACCCCCCAGCTATACAGCCACACATAAAACATCAATGACAACAAAAAAAGACATTACAGAGGAAGACACGCAACGTTACACAATTGCACACAGCCTGATCTCAGGTCAGAAGAGGAGAGAGGAGGAGGAGAAACACACACTAGGGGGTGTCAAAAAAAATGGCCGATTGAAAATCGATTCATAATTTCCAAACTTTTTTTTTTCTTCTTTTTTTTTTCTCCCTGCTTACAGTTACAGTTTTCACTACGTGGTGTTTGCGATATGAAATGTAAGCGTACGCTGATCACAGTAAACATGTCTTCAGTCATTTTCAAGATATACCGTAGTCTCTCAGTGCTAGTCACTTCAGATCAGCTGTATTGTATTGTAATGTAGTATTGAATCGAGAATCATTTTGAATAGACAATCGTTTTGAATCTGGGAAAACAAATGCTTTAGAATAATAAAAAAAAACTATCTGGAATCGAATCGTGACCCCAATAATCGGAATCGAATCGACACCCAAAGATTCACAGCCCTGACACACACACACTATCACACTTATTGTTCCCACCATCAAAACAGCTGCCGCAGGCGAAAACCAAAACCAAAGACCAAGCCAAAACCAAGCTATGACGACTATAGCGGAGACTAAAGGCCTATTCAGAGTCTGGATTTTCGTTGGTGAGGTGACCACCGCTCCGGTGGTGAGCTGACCACCGGAGCTGAAATAACGTTGAGCGGTGGTGAGTAAAAACAGAGAGAAGGGCTGGAGCGGTGGCGGTGGTTTGCTCTTCAACACGGCTCGTGACGTCATGTTGTAGTTCGGTGGTCACCCCACCACCGAAAATCCAGACTATGTATGAGCCTTAACTATATTGACAATTTAAACTAAAAAAAGGTAGGTACTAGTGGAGAAGAGATGCCAGCAGAACTAGACGAGTCATTTTAATGTTCCGTGTTATGCACGGGTGTCTGAAAACAGCTGGATCCACAAGCTCACAACGTATCGCATCGTGACACATTTTGATCTTGCAGATCTGCCGTTTTCTATGGAGACCTACAGTGTACAAACAGTATAATCGGCACGGATTGCAGCGGAAGAGATTTGTGTTGTCGACGTCGTCGCCGCCGTGTCATTCTTTCGCAAGGGTGTGTTACCCCACATTTGATTGTCATCCAAAGTATTGTGCAACACAATGACACAGCCGCAAGAAGGAAGGTACAGACAATGGATGCTCCGCCTCCTCCTGGTGAAATATTTAGCTATATGAAAAGGATCGAATATCCTTGTTTGCACTTTTACACTGTTCCTGTTGAGTCCTAAAGCTTAACCCCATTTAGGCCTACAAGCTCGTAGCGCGCCACCATGAGCTTGTAGATCTGCTGTTTTTCAAAAGCTAAATTATAACGTGTTTAAAACGTGTGTTTTAAGCATTATGGTATGGCTTTAGCTATTTAAAAATGTGCAGCTCTACAAGCTCATAGCTACGAGCTTGTAAATCTTTTTTTTTTTATGTGGCGCAAATCTTTGAATGTAACATTTTTATTAACTCAAATCTTTGCTTCGGGGGGGTTCCTGGAACCAGGGTTGTTTTTGGCAGCAAATTTTGATTTTAGTCACCTGGAATGTGTTAGTGTTAAGTCTAGTTTTAGTCGACTAAACTTCATAAGATTTTAGTCGACTAAATCTACGGTTGATTTAGTCGACTAAAATGTATTTCGGCGGGTCTTGATGCCGTCGTAATGACATATTTCACACTTGCTGAGAATAGCCGATCTACAAGCTCACAACGCGTCGCAGTGTGAGCTTGTAGATCGGTTATTTTCAGCATGAAACCAAGTGTAAAATAACGTGTGTCTTATACTCTTGTGCACTAGTCCCTTCCTAACTTCCCAAGTCTAGTTTTTACGTGTTGACGAAATTGTAAATATATTTAGTCTTAGTTTTAGTCATCATAGCTTAGTTTTCATTTAGTTACCATTTAGTTTTCGCCAGTGAAAAAATATAGTCGACGAACATTTTTCGTCTTAGTTTTAGTCGACGAAAACAACACTGCCTGGAACAACATATTTTCAGATGGGGGTCGGCGGCCAATAATTACAATAATCTTTGGGGGTCCTCGACATTAAAATGTCTGACATAGAAACAGGTTTTTTTCACAGGTCCAAATGCGTTAAAGGGCACCAATATAAAATAGATGGAACCAGGTTCAAGACTGTCTATTAGGCGGTGTTTTGGTTGCATTACTGTACATGCTGGAAACAGCAACACATACACAGCACAAGTCAAATCGCCCTACTGGGGTAACGTGGAATTCTGGAAAAATCTATCAATCACTCTTCTCGTTACCTACCAACTACTCTCTCCTCCCAGGAAGCATCTAAATATGGCTGGTAGGTCTGAAACAGTTAATCAAACTAATCGATGTACTCAATTATGGAAATATATATATTTTTATTTTTATTGTTGTTCCAGGGACCTCCCCAGAGGCAAAGATTTGAGTTAAAAACATTCGCCCTGAAGGAATATATATATATATATATATATACACACCGGTATTCAAAGATTTGCGCCACATTTTCACGATTTTTCAAAAATAGCAGACCTACAAGTTCCTAGCGCGGCACCTATGAGCTTGTAGATCTGCTATTTTTCAATAGCTAAAGTATAAAATAATGCTTAAAACACCAAAATGGGTTAACGATTCCTATATAGACAGTTCCAAATGGACCCTTTAGAGCTCTGTAAAGCTTTGAGACTTACAGGTCTGTAACTCAGAGAGTGTACAACTGGAACCAAATGGACCCGGTACAGTACACTCTCTTAAGGCTCATTCATAGTCTGGTATTTTCGGTGGTGAGGTGACCACCGCTCCGGTGGTGAGGTGACCACCGCTCCGGTGGTGAGGTGACCACCGCTCCGGTGGTGAGCTGACCACCGGAACTGAAATAACGTTGAGCGGTGTGGTGAGTAAAAACAGAGAGAAGGGCTGGGGGGTGGTGGCGGTGGTGGTGGTTTGCTCTTCACCGCGGCTCAGTGACGTCATGTTGTAGTTCGGTGGTCACCCCACCACCGAAAATCCAGACCCTGAATAACGCTTCAGGGTTATGATGGTCCTTGAAATGTTGAAGGTTTGTGAACCACCGTATTGCAAGAGTATAGCCGACATGAAGTTAGTCCACATGCCAGCTTCTGACAAACCGGATCAATTCTGATCAAACCGGTTCCAGAAACGGTCCCAGAAACGTGATGGAAACCGATTCCGGTTCCTCGATGTCGGATCCGGCTCCTCCCATTCCAGATCCCAACCCGGCCTACACATGTCATAAGTGAAATGTTTCCACCCGGAAAGAAATGCACCTTCTTTCAAGCATCGAGGTAGATTTTTGCACCGACCCTGTGCAAATAAGTATAGCATAATGCATAAGTGGAAACATGGACATATACCGGTATATATCTTCTTTTTTTTTATACAGGTTTAATGTTTGTTTTTAGTTCAATGTTGGTTTTAAAAACGCCATTGACAATGAAGGGAACATTTACGTCATCTTGTCTCTTTATTGTTAATGGCGTTTGATTGTTTGTTTTACATCACCACCATTACATCACCTAATCAACACGAGTTAGACTTTAATATATTAGCGCCCCTCACTTCACACGGGTGTGATTTTTGTATTTACAAACACGCTTCTCAATTATTAATTAAAAGGGTTACTCGATGGAATAATTCATCACTAAGGAAATCGATAGTTGCAGCCATAAATGAAAAATAAGCTTCTATTCTCTTTAGCATCTCTCAGTAACCTGACTGACACCAACACGAACAAGTACACAGTAGGCTACACAGCAGCATTTGGGCTGGCTTTCAATAAACAGTCATAGCAGCTTTCCTTTATTAATCTAGGAAGTAACTGAACCTTTAACAAATACTACATGTGACACTCACTGTAGTGTAGAGGATTATGAAGCTGTGTGAACACGCACGCTGCATGCACACAAAGTGTACTGGTCTACATGAGATGCTGTCGAGTTTGTGTACTAAAAGTTAACTCTAGTCTAAAAACCCAGTTCTTAGGCTAATGAATCAATAATCGTGGGAGTGGTGCATGTTCATGGGCTAGACTCTAGAGATATGGTTCTCAAAGTGGGGTCCGACAGGGCGGGGACCCCCAGTGGGGAGCCCCATGTGGTCCTTGAAGGGGTTCCAGGCAGCTAGACGAAAATAGACGATCCACAAGGAAAAGCACCTCATGGATTTGCCTCTAATAATAAGCTACACATCATCTATTTCTAGAAAGCTGGTCCATCCATGGCTGCAGTATAGGACCCCATGGCTGGCAACATCCTTTCAAAGGGGGGGAGGGAGGGTCCGTGGACAAATACATACATACACATGTTGGGGGTCCTTGACATAATGATACATGGCAATGTTTGAGAACCACTAGCCTAACTTCTAGCCTTGGACCAAGACGATCAAAGTCAGACTCGATAAAAAAAATACATCTTTGATAGTGTTGAGAAAGACTACAGTATCAACTCACCTAAAAGGGAGGTCGACTCGTGTCCAGGTACAGCAGAAACCCTCTCTCTCTCCTCCTTTATTATGATTATGACTCCTAAATCTCTCTCAAAAGGATCCTTCCTCCTCGCCGTGTTCAGATCATCATGATCCGCTGTGTTTTTCCAGACATCATGGTGGCCGTCCTGTCCTCTCCTCGTCTCTCTCTCTCTCTCTCTGATCTGATGTGATCTCCTCCTCCAAGGCTGCTAGCTGCGGGCTGCTGTCTCTCTGCTCTGTTCGGCTTCGGCTGCTGCTGGTGGCATCGGGGAGGCCGTTGATCCTCGGCCTTTCCTCGGCCCCACCGAGCGGGGTGAACCACCGCTTCCTCTCTGGAGGGAGGAGGAGAGGGAGGCCGACACGACCCGTCCCGTTGTGGTGGATGTAGTAGTTGTTGTTTTTCGGTGTGTGTGTGTGTGTGTGAGACTGTCTGCGAATCGTGATCACTATTTAAGAACGACTACAACAACAACAACAACAACAGTCACATCCCTGCTTTCTTTCGTTCCCCGTCCTCTTAACTTTTGATTCGTGTCCGTTTATGTATTATTATATATCGCGGTACAAACACGCACGCATGCCACGATGATCACTGACTGACTGACTGCACCGTGGCGGTGACACCTTTTTGTTAATGTTTTCGTCCCCCCCGTTACTACTTCACTTCCTCCCGGAGTTTTACGATAAAGGGCGGCGATCATGAACCGAACCTCAACCCCCTCCTCTGGGGGTGAGGGGTGCTGCCGACTGCTGCTCGCTTTGTGCGGATCATTTCACTGCTGAGTGGATCATCCACAACCTACCGGTGGAATACAATAAACTACACAATTCCACACACACACACGCGGTGCAAAATGGACAGCTTTGTGGAGAAAAAAAACTATTTCAGAAGTGTCAAGTTTGCCTAAAATGGGTTCGGAATCAGCCTCGCGACAGCGCAAAGCCCACCTACCTATACATCTCTATACACACCAATGTTTACAACGTTCACTCTCTCTCACTGACAACACTCTAGTTGCGAGTACATGTTCTGCCCAGCAGATGGAGCCAGTGCATTACTTTACAATACGTATACATACCGGTACACAAGTCCACTGACTGGACCTCTGCATTCTCAACCTTTATGAGTGGTGCTAGCCGCTCCTATGAACAGCTATGTGTGTCCCTATGTTTTTATGTTTTATTATTATTATTTTGATTTAAATATAATAATACATATAATTAAATCTACTTACGAGACTGTACAAATATAACGAAATGGACACTAAAAGGTGCCATTGTTACTCCATTTGGTTCCTAGCTGCTGTATCACTCTAGTCTACTGTATCCATGCAGGGACTGACCCAGGGGCCCTTGGCTATCAGGGGCCCTTCGGGAAAATTGGACCGTGAGGTACTAGGTTTGACGCCCTGAAAAGGGCTCCTGGGGCCCCTTCATTGGCTGTTGATTTAGTTAAATTTAGGTTAAAAGGTTGATAAAAACACGGAAATGCACTGAGGGGGCCCTGCAAATATTACCGGCACAGGGGCCCTCGTTGGGGTTAATCCGTCCCTGACTGTATATCCGCCATTCAGCTGGGGACGTCCCCCTGAAACCTCCCAGGACCCCATGGGTTTGAACTATAGTGATGAGAGATTCACCCATTCTGACCTGAGATCAGATTCATACGAGGTTTCCAACTGGACACACACTGGTCTGATTAACCCATTCTGACCTGAGATCAGATTCTAAAAAATGTCAGTCGTTCTTCGATTTTTCAAAAATATCATGCAGACCTACACAAGCTCGTAGCGCGCCACTCGGTGGCGCGCTATGAGAAGACATTGTGGATGTACATTTGTTTGACTTTTTTAAATAATATTTTCAATGTTTGTGCAGTAATCCCTATATACACCGGTAATAATCTATTCAAATTAGAATACAAAAAATGTATAATCCAAGGCCTTATGTTACAATTACAAAAATAAATTCTACACTGTCATTTGTATTCAGTAACTGAGTACTTACACAAACCTTGAGTTCCTACTGCCAACAGAATGATACGAGCATCTCATTTAGACCCACTTCAAACATAATTATTATTATTATTATTAAAAAAAAGAGACTTCCCTGGAAACAAGAGGTTTACATAAACAATACAAACTTTATTAAGGCAAAGAAATACGATTGTCAAAAAAACCCCACATTGGAATGTTAAAAGTAAAACATCAAAACATACAGTATTCACTGACTTGATGATGTGCATTAAGTCCAATTGTACAGTATGGGAGGAACTTCGGAAGTGAGACCTGCCCCGTGAAGGAGCTGTATATACTATTTACAACAGCAAGACAAATCGATCAGAAATATCACTACAAATATGCGGTCTTTTGCAGGGAAAAAAAGCCTTTCCATTCGAACACTGTTCTACTGTAGATGTATACAGATAAATATATTTCGAGAGACGTTATTTGAATACTGGCATCTTGACCACTTAAACCCTCATTGACTGGGGGCCTGCGTCACATTGCGAGAGCTTGGAGATCTGCTATTTTTTTTTGCAGAATGTCTGCCCACAGAATAGGGACAGTATAGTAAATGAAATGGTCTGCGAGTCTAAGATCTTCATCAAAGTGCTTTGCAATGTGTGTTACAGCCATCCGCGCACGCACGCACACACGCACGCACACACACATGGTGGCAGCCATGCATGACGGTCCATCGGGAGCAGTTAGGGCCTTGCTCAAGGGCACTTTGACACAAACCCCGAAAGAGCCCAGAGCTTGAACTTAGTCTAAACCTGGTCCCATCCTTCTTTGAGGGGCACGCATGTATGTATAGGCTACTACGAATGGACAATTTTGAGTGTTTGTGTAAACACAAACATTGTGTAACATTGTGCGACGACGAAGGTGAGGAGGACGCAAATTGTAATTGGCCGGAATGAGATGACGTACGATACTACGATGATAAGAGCGCCCCTCACTTCACACCGGTGTGATTTTTTCCCCTCTACACACCAAATGCCTTCGCTTGTAAAAAAATGACAATCTTCGCCGTTGTATACGTGTACGACATGCGTATAGGCGGGCTTAAGTGGTTATCAATCGTGCTTGGGAAAAAATCACACCCGTGTGAACCGAGTGGTGCAACTCCGTGTGGGCGGGGGTCCCCGGAACGTCCAGGCCCACAGGAACGCGCCCACGTCCGAAAACGGTCGAGAAATGACAGAGTTACTGTGTGGGGGAATTAGCATTTAGCAGACACCTCTCCCCCTCACTCTCTCTCTCTCTGTAATTAGCAGGCAACAGTGCAACAATATCTCTCTCTCTGTTTCTAGCACAAGAGCGCCACTTTTGCCCCTACTGGTAGGTACTCTAAACATAGGGACGGACATAGGGACAGGTACGTGGACAATAGGGACATTGCTGTTCCTTGGAGTGGTTGCACCACTCAAAAGGTGTGTGCATTCGCACAAGTATACATGTGAGCAGATATGGGGTGGTACGGGGGTGGGGGAGGTGTACTCCTATATAGCAGAAGGGTGGAGGAAAAGAGTTTGGGAACCGTCGTTGCTTTGGATTGGCCCTGATTACTGGCCATAATTCAGCTGCTTCCATCCTTCCATGTGTTGAACATACTGTTCCGTCCTGTATCAGAAGATGTCGGCTTTACATTTCCACGCAAAAAAACATTATACTCTTTATGGAAGCGGTGGTTCTGCACACAGGAAATGGCTTATCTTTGGGGGGGGGGGGCGTCTGTTCCTTAGACTCGGTTTCTTTTTTAGGACAGTGACAGACGGCGCTCTCAAAACCACATTTTTATCCATATTGAAATGCCACTTATCTGGAAGTTGGCAGAAAGCATTATCTCACCGTATAGTCCAAATAACAGGAAACCACAACAGCTTGATATAGGAAGGGAATTGTGAGTGTGTCACTTTATAATGTAGGCTATTATGTGTGTTTTTTGCACAACACTATCTGCTTCTGGTCATGAGCTAAAGAATGCGCTCGGCATTCCTCCAGTCAAAGTTGATTGGACTATTGGCATTCCCAGTCTCCCATATATCGTACGACGTTCAGGCAAAAATCTTTATCGCCGCCAATTGGAAGTGGAACGGCGGAAATCCCTTGTACATGTACATGTCATTGGAATCATTTTATACATATTTACAGGCACAAATAATTTTTTACATCTTCGTCCAGTGACAGTAGAGACCTGCACATGATATACACAAATCCACAGTGTTCATCTCAAAGCATTTGTATAACTCTGGAGAGTGTATAATGTTACATCTGTACACTCTCAGAGTTAACGGGAGGGAGTGTGTAAGTGATAGTCATTTTGTTAAAATAAGCTGAAACTATCTCGATATTCCGATCATTGAGTGTTTAGTCTATGGCAGGGTCTGTGTGTGTGTGTGTGTGTGTGTGTGTGTGTGTGTGTGTGTGTGTCAGTCTCTTGTCCGAAGTTAATCTCGCAAACCGCTGGAGAAGCTTATAATAGTTTTGGATTTTTCATTATAGTTTTATAAGTATAGTTTTGTTTTTGTTTTCTAAATTTTTATCCCACGATTTTGTAACCCAGTTTTCTTTTCACCCAGTGCCAATTATCTAATGTAATCCTGGGCGCTACACCTCCTCTGCCAACCTGGGGGGCAGCGGACTGACCTCATGCCTCCTTCTATGCATGAGGAGTCCAAGCTGCTTCTTTTCACCTGACAGAGGGGAATTTCCCCGGCCGGACGTAGCGCGTGGAAGGGACACGTTATTCCGACCAGTTCCTTTCCCCTCCATCAGGCGCCCCGGCTGGCCAGGGGGAGGCAGTTTAGAGACCAGGATTACGGCATGTTTTTGTGAGGGTATCTACCCTAGGGGACACGGGGAGAACATGCAAACTCCACACAGAAAGGCCCTTTCGCCAACCCCCGCCTCGGGTATGGGCACTGATGACGCGGAGGAGGGAACACGCCGCCGGTGCCCACAGCGTCCCCAGCGGGAATCGAACCCAGGACCTTCTAGCTGTGAGGCGACAGCACTACCAACTGTGCCACCGTGCCCCCTTATAGTTCAGTTTTAGTTATTATTAGTATAGTTTCGCAGTATGGGTCGGCGCCCCAGACTGTGTCTTCCGTGAGGAGGATCAGGCCCAACAGACCCACGCTGATCGAGGCCTTTAGGAGGGCCATTCAAGCCGCAAACGGAGCCCTTTGCAGCACCACCGTTGGCCCCCGGTGGAGCCTTGCGGGAACCATTGCGGAACACTCAGATCTTCATCCACTCCTCTATTAAAATGACCCAAAGCTCAACACAAGAACACCGGTGAGGCCGCTTTCTGGGTCTATGGCCCCAAGTTGTGGAACACCCTACCACTGCACCTTAAAAGGGCTTTCTGGGTCTATGGCCCCAAGTTGTGTAACACCCTACCACTGGTGGTAACACCCTACCACTGCACCTTAAAAGGGCTTTCTGGGTCTATGGCCCCAAGTTGTGTAACACCCTACCACTGGTGGTAACACCCTACCACTGCACCTTAAAAGGGCGACCTCCCTTGATGTTTTTATAAGAGCAAGCTGAAAACTTATTTTTTCAACTTGGCATTTGTTTAGTTTTATGTTGTGTTCTGGTACAAATGTCCTTACCATTTTTAATGTTCTATAGTTTTGTATTGCTATTTTTATTTGCTAATCGTATATACTGTGTATTGTAATGATTGACCTATACTTTTGTTTCCGGGCATTCCGCTGCTTGTTATTTTTATTTTATTTTATTTTTATGTGAAGCACTTTTGAGTTGCATTTTATGTATGAAAATGTGCTATATAAATAAAGTTATTATTATTATTATTATTATTATACGGCTCAAGAATCCGCCACTCCTGAACGAAAGTGTCTGGTGTTTTGGAGTCTGGTGTGTAACGCACAGGTCCTGGGCCTGGTGAGAGCAGGAGTGGACCTGGTTGAGACGTACTGCTAGGAGGGGCCCGGGACAGGAGTCAACCCACAGAGCCTATATAGTCCTTCCACATGCCAGGGTCACCACGAGTGAGGGGCATGATGTTGGGAGACCCGGAAACCCCGATGACCTCTGGATACGTCACTGAGGACACGTCCCAGGTGCATCCATGCAATGTTTTTTTTCCGTTCCTAGTTAGTGTTGACGTATTCTAATTCAGTTAGTTTTTCGTTCGTTTTTAGAGCGGGTTTGCTAGTTTTTATTTAGTTTTTTATTTATTTTGTTTTAGTTTTCAATCCTGCATCTGACGGATAAGTCAGTTGCAGGATTGAAATGTAATAAAAACTCAAGAAAAGATAGCATTTAAAAAATACATATATTCAGTTACAGATTAAGCTAAAAAGAAAAAAATTGACAAAAACTAAAACTAAGGCGTTTTTGTCTATTAGTTAGTTTTAGTTAGTTTTGTAAACACACAATACAGTGTTTAGTTATCGTTTTTCTTTTCTAGTTTTTATTTAGTTCGTTTTAGTTAACTATTAATAAGCTCGCGCCGGAACCGCTTAGTGCCAAACGTCGTATGCACACACTGCCAGTATAGGCCACAGAAGTACCTCCAAACTAATATTATTGTCCACATGTTTTATATATCTAAATATTTAACAGCAGTCAATGGGGCCGTGATCGAGCTGAAACCTCGCCCAGATGCGGCGTCAATACGTCAAAGATATGTCATATAGATGACCGACATCATAAGACGTCCGAGATCCACTGAGACACACCGTTCCCTTTTCCCATTTTGGTGCTATTGAAAACTAGCAGATCTACAAGCTCATAGCTCACGAGCTTGTAGGTCTGCTATTTTTCAAAAATCCGAAGAACGACTGACATAGAAACGTAGCTTTTTCAGAAAACTGTCAGGATGTAGAAGACAATTTGTAGAATCTGATCTCAGGTCAAAATGGGTTAAGGACCCCTGAAATCCACAATGTGTCCGAGCTTCTTCTTTTTTTTTTTGAGGCCCCCCTCCTATGTCCAGCTTTCGGTGTGTGTAACCCACATTTTGTCCCGACACAAAGATTGAATGCCATTGACAATGAATGGACAATTTTGAGTGTTTGTGTAAACACAAACATCGAAGACGAAGGTGAGGACGCAATTTCGGATTGGCCGGAATGAGATGACGTATGATGATGTACGATGATGATAAGAGCGCCCCTCACTTCACACTTTGACAAAAACATATCACTTACACCCCATTTAAATGAACACTGTGTGTTGTTCTTTTTACACTGTATGGTGCCATTCCAGATAGAACCAGCAGAGTCCATGGCAATGGTCCCTGGTCGTTTGTCGGCATCAGTCCTTGCCTCTGTACGTGATGTTTGTGAACGTGGACGTGGCTCCTTTGTACAGAGGGTTGTGTCCCTGTGGAGCAAAATGACAGAGAGTTATAGTTCAGTCAGACGACTCACGAACAGATTTAACCAATATTTGTCGTAGAATGAGTTCGCAGACGGTGTGTGACGGGCTTCAGTATATAGCCCGCCCGATTGGTCAGCTGAGTGCCGCATCAGCGAATGACGTGTGGGTCTTGCACACACGTATGCACCCACATAGAAATGCAGCATGTTAACCCCTTGAGTATATGTATGCGCCCTTGAGCACGGCATGGAACCCCTCGAGTATGTATAGCTGACTGAACTAACTCCGCAAGCTACGTATCCTTTAACCATTTAACGTCACCTATAGGGCCAGTGACAGGGACGTCGTGCACACATAGACATCAAAGGGGGCCCCCCTGCCCTTCCCCCCCCCCCCCCCCCCCCTGTCTGTAAAACAACTGACCAGACCATAAATGCAGCATTTACTACACGGTGAAAGAAATGCAAATGCCACTACCTTACCTTTCCGTGCCATGACGGAAGGCATGCATTCAGGAGAATTGCTTTTTTTCCCCCCAAAGTCTCCTGAACTTGAACACGCAGTATTTTGCGTTGAACAAATTTGTTTCGAAATCCATGTCGTCACACACACCATGGCATCTCCACTATAGCTAAAGAGTGCTGGGTTGCGCACCGAAAACAGCTGATCTGCAAGCTCTCAATGCGTCGCAGCACGACGCGTTGTGAGCTTGTAGATCCGCTATATTTCGCTATACGTCTGTCCAAAAGTGCCCTCTCACGGGATGTCAGCCCCTCTAACACTTGGAATTCGAGTGTACACATACAGTTACTTACTGTATGACTTTAAAGAATTTCAATATCTTCTAGGAGGGTCACGTCCCAATGTTATAACCATTTTTTAATCATCCCTTTTGTCTCCGTGTTGTCGCCTTTCCAGCACCCTATAGTATACGCCCTTGTAAGGGCCTATATAGTTCAGTTGTTACGAGTCCTTCTCTGACCACAGACGGTTCACGTCCTGTTCTATGGTGACAGGGTGTGGTCTACAGTAAAGACACGGTAAAGTCTACAGTAAAGACACAGTAAAGACTACAGTAAAGACACAGAGGAGAAAACGGCAGTGGTATACTTGACTTAAGGTACCGGTACACAAGTATTGGCATCAAAATGCACTTGAGGTACTCTGTGTGTGTGTGGCGTTTTGTATAGCACTGTATAACATGCGTATGTGCATATGTGCGTGTGACGCGTGTGCATATGTGTGTGTGTGTGTGTGCATAGTACTGTATGTGCGTGTGTGCGTGCCTGTGCGAGGCCACAGCTATACTACCAGTAAAGGAGGCTAATTAGCATCAGTTAATTTCAGAGACTCAGCCCTTCCCCCGGGGAGCCTTTTGTTCTTCTAACAGCATGGTAACAGCATGCCACAAAGAAATAATTCAAAACGTGTGTGTGTGTGTGTGCGTGTGCGTGTGCGTGTGCGTGTGTGTGTGCGTGCGATACAGACAGACAGACGGATAACACGGCAATTCCTTGAACTCAAAAAGGGTCAACAAAATGGACCTATAAGGTTTTTGTTACTCAAAATAAATGCTATATGTTTCCTCCCCCTAAGGGACTCAAACGTACAGAAATACATTATGATTGTTCTTTGATCTGATGTATTTATTTAGTTTGGAAAATGTTTTTCAAAAAACTAAAAGGATATTTCACTTGAATGTATAGTGAGAATGAACAGAGGGGGGGAGGGCTGTGGTATATACAGGTCGGGTATACATTCATAAAAAAGTCCAACATCAACAACCAGATGGTGTTACATGGTGTTGGCATGGTGACCAGATTTGACAGAGAGCCTGCCATCGGACAACCTCCAGCTTTTCACCAGAGGAGTTTTCTTTTTTGTTTGTTAATCCAAAATGAGTTAATAGCACAGGCAGACTCTTCACACACACAAGTACGTCTGAAATAAGTGTCAGAGCTGAAATCGACATGCAAATATGAAATAAATGCTTAGACATGTAGCTAGGGGTAATGTTAAGAGTCCACAGAAGTGAACCTTTCAAGCCTTTTTTCTCAACTCGCTGTTTTTACTCGCTGATGTTCTTACTATTACTCTATATAAGCCATATCTCCAAAACTGTTGGGTCAAACTGAACAACCAATATGTCAATTTGAAGCTATGATTCCCCTGAGAAACGAAAAAGATCCAAAATCCAAAATCCAATAGCAGCCCCATAGTCAAATTTGGCCACATAATATCCTCACACAGCATTCAGACATCACTTTCCTCAGTCATATTTGAGCTACAACCGTAAGTAGCAGAAGTAGCAACGAAAGGCAATGTGACAACGATGGAAATGGTCGTGTAAACACGTCAAAAGAACGATTTTTCCCCCCCTTCCCCCTTTTTTCCCCCAATTTAGTAGTCATGCCAATTTCCTGTATTCCTCCGCACACTTTACTGTTGTTACTGTGTCGTTGGATCCATACTGGCGCACCTGCCCGGTGAGGAGCCTCCAGTGGGAGGAGGACGCAGTGGTGTTAGTTTCCATCCAATTACTCCTGCCCGCTTCCCTCCCTCCAACACGCTTAGGGCCGATTCATACTCCTATTTTACCGCTGTAGTGCCGAAATGATTTCGGCTCGTCAGAAACTTTCAGTAGCACCGAAGAGGCGACTTTAGGACGGTACCCGCCCCCCCACCCCCGAACCTCAAATTACGTCACATTGTAGGCTCTACAGAGCCGAACCGACTTTTATTCGGCTCTAAAATAGGAGTATGAATCGCGCCTTAGGATTCGAACCCCTAGACTCATCCGCGATGGTGGACAACACCCCACCCCCTGTGCCACTATAGAGAACGTACTCAACAGGAAGCATCATTTGATCTGTATACAGCTAGATTCCTGTTCAAACATCTCAGTCGGATTCCTTCATTTCTTTTGCCAATAAAATAAAATTAAAACATAGAATCCAACGCCTCCAGATTCAGAGAAGAAAAAGAACCAAAACGATACACGGTGTACAGTACAGTACAGTAAGAAGCCGTCGACCTCACCGTGTCCCACTTGGCCCGAGCTCGCTCCTCCTCGAACTTGGCGAACTCGCGGCGGTCGTGGATGGTGACCAGCAGCTTCCAGATGAGCAGCGCGGCCAGGCCCAGGAACAAGATGGCGCCGGCCACCGACAACAGCACCACCAGGATGTCTGGGCCCTTGGGGCAGTCTGGTGGACATGGAAGAAGGAAGGAAGGCAAGGCAAGATGAGAGACTATACTTCAACTCAAGGTTCAAGAAGATTCAAGGCCTTGAATCCGTTTTTCCTCCCGGAATTTTCACCAGTGAGGGGGATAACTTTGTAATACGCTATTGGCTGTTTGAATTATTTTTGGAAAAATATAACAAGATACTCATGTGGAACGGCTATATTATTTTACTTATATTGACCCATATAAACAATTTAGTATTATTTAGTATTATGTAAGGTTTTGCCCACTCAAATGGTACCTCGTCAGATAATCCCCACATATCCTACACAACAACTTCTGTGAACAGACTTCACTGTAGTAGCTTTTCATAAATTATATTTGTACTTAGGCTGTTCTGCTGTCATGAAAGTGTTATAGTTAGAGAAATTCAAAGTCCAGCCGTCTGCTGTCCAGCCTCTCCCGCCCCTCACTGGGGAAGATTCTGGGAGGAAAACAGAAACGGGGTGAGTTGTCTTGTTACCTTTTTGAGGGGCTCTATAGGCCCTCCTATATGCACCACTTTGTGTGTTTGTGTGTACGAGCCGTGTCCGTGTTTGTAGCACGGTATGTGACGATTTGATTGGCATATAGCGAATAAACAGGAAATCATCATCTTAAAGGAGGTAAAAGGGGTTAAGAAAACATATACAGTGAGGGGGGGGGGGGGGGGGGAAGGGGTGGGTGGGGGATTGAACTAAAAGCTGGATATACTGTAGGAGGGGCTATAGCGCCCCTCAGAAATCACACTTGTGTGAAGCGAGGGGCGCCCTTATCATCACGCATCATCATACCACCAGCCAGCCAATCAAATCATCACATTCCGTGCTACACAAACACAAAGCTGTGTGTATAGCTTGTGTGAATTGAGCGGCGCTCAAAAATATAAAGAATACGTATGTATGCTTTGGAAAATTGTCAGAAAGTATACACGATTATAACACGCACGGTATATCATTATCAGACCTAAATGTACCCTTCAACTTCTTTGAAGTTTATTTATCCCCAAAGTGACCGGATATCACAGGTTGAGTAGCAATTATTATATGTAGTTGGCCCCTCATTTGTAAAAATAAATGTGGATATAAAATAAATAAAAAAGGCCTATTTAAAAACTATATGAAAATTCCCAACGATCTCAGGGGCCCACTGTTCTGGTATAGACCGACGATGATGAGCGCCGACACAGAAGAGTAAAGGGAAAATAATCTGATAAGCTTTTGATAAAACCTGTATACATTTTACTTTTCTTTTCCTAACTTATTGCACTCAAATCCGTTTGCCAACCACCTATAAGGGAGCGTAGATGATCGTATAGTAGACAGGTGCAGTGGAGAGCCGGTTTATATAGAAATACACCGGCATACATTAACTTAGACATTACATAATGAATTATTTCTCTATCCCTCCCAATTTAGCAAAAATATAAAGTACAGTAAATTATTCATGAACAACAACAGAACTCAAATTACAGTAATGGCAACAACCCATAATCAGATATTGGATTTACAATGTATGGATTCTTTAAAACGGTGAAATAATAATACATTATGTATAAATAATAATAATTAGACCGATTTGATCCCGCAAGGGGGATGGAATTAACCTGACGCTGCCAGATCCAAGAAGCTTGCTACACATGTTTGTTTCACAGCTTATTGGGATCTGGGATCGCGGAAGCAAATTCGATGACGGGGCTGTTCCTTTTTTTCAAGATACATGGTAGATGATTGGATGGGACCGTTTGTCTATCACCGTGTGGGCGTGAAAACACAACCAATCATATTGACGTGTCTGTATAGCTTCACATCCTGTTTCGCACATATCCCGCCCTTAGCTCACGCCGATTGGTTCGGTATGGAGCGGTTCGGCATTAGCTCAACTCCCTGCGAGATTCCAGATGGATGTGGTGTTGGGGAACATGGTGACCCAATACCGCCCCCAGCTGGCAAAGTCAGGTTAGGATGGAATGCTGCCCAAAATGATTAGAGATCAGACTTGAGCGCAAGGGGAGTGACCACTCGCAACTGAAGGAGCGTCAAGTGAAGTCCATCACTTCGTTTTTAGTCGACCTCCTCAATGGTCGGGCCCTGAGACGTCCCCTGTGCGTCGCCAGCGCTGTAGCTTCCGCCCGCGGGGGGCGCTGCTGCGCCCGCCTTGCTCGCGATGGGTCCGCACACCTTCTCCAGCTCTCTGAGCCGATGCTCGTACTCGTCCTTGTCGGCCAGCTGGTTGCTCTCCATCCAGGCGATGGCCTGGTCGCACAGCTCCACGACCCTCTTCCGATCCTCCTCGCCGATCTTCGCGGCGTCCTCCAGCACGGACTTCTTCGTCTGGTAGGCGTAGGACTCCAGGGAGTTCCGGGCGGTCACCCTCTCCCGCTGCGCGTCGTCCTCGGCCCGGTACGTCTCGGCGTCGCGCACCATCCTCTCGATGTCGTCCCGGCTGAGGCGGCCCTTGTCGTTGGTGACGGTGATGCTGTTCTTTTTCCCCGTGCGCTTGTCCAGCGCCGACACGTTCAGGATGCCGTTGGCGTCCACGTCGAAGGTGACCTCGATCTGCGGGACGCCGCGGGGCGCGGCGGGGAGCCCCGCCAGGTCGAACGTGCCCAGCAGGTTGTTGTCGCGGGTCATGCCGCGCTCGCCCTCGTACACCTGGACGTGGACGCCGGGCTGGTTGTCCACGTACGTGGTGAAGGTCTGCGTCTGCCGGGTGGGCACGGTGGTGTTCCGCCGGATGAGGCTCGTCATGACGCCGCCGGCCGTCTCGATGCCCAGGGACAGCGGCGCCACGTCCAGCAGCAGCAGGTCCCTCACGCTGCCCGACGTGTCGCCCGACAGCACGGCGGCCTGCACGGCGGCCCCGTAGGCCACCGCCTCGTCGGGGTTGATGCTCTGGTTCAGCTCCTTGCCGTTGAAGAAGTCCCGCAGGAGCCTCTGTATCCGGGGGATCCGGGTGGAGCCGCCCACCAGGACCACCTCGTGGACGCTTCCCTTGGCCAGCTTGGCGTCGCGGAGCGCCTTCTCCACGGGCTCCAGCGTCCCCCGGAAGAGGTCCGCGCACAGCTCCTCGAAGCGAGCTCGGGTGAGGGAGGTGTAGAAGTCGACGCCGTCGCAGAGGGAGTCGATCTCGATGCTCGCCTGGGAGCTGGAGGACAGCGTCCTCTTGGCCCGCTCGCCGGCCGTGCGCAGCCTCC
Organism: Protomyctophum bolini; assembly: GCF_963924005.1. Classification (NCBI taxonomy): domain Eukaryota; kingdom Metazoa; phylum Chordata; class Actinopteri; order Myctophiformes; family Myctophidae; genus Protomyctophum; species Protomyctophum bolini. The sequence goes on from NC_137879.1 coordinate 34,649,009, forward strand.
GCAGGGCCCTCTTGTTCTGGCCGACGTCCTTCCCGTGCTTCCGCTTGAACTCGTCCGCGAGGTGGCCGACCACGCGGTTGTCGAAGTCCTCCCCGCCCAGGTGCGTGTCGCCGGCCGTGGACCGCACCTCGAAGATGCCGTCCTCGATGGTCAGCACGGACACGTCGAAGGTGCCGCCGCCCAGGTCGAAGATGAGCACGTTGCGCTCCTCCGCCCCCGAGCCGACCTTGTCCAGGCCGTACGCGATGGCGGCCGCCGTGGGCTCGTTGATCATCCGCAGCACGTTGAGCCCCGCGATGGCGCCGGCGTCCTTCGTGGCCTGCCGCTGCGAGTCGTTGAAGTACGCCGGCACCGTGACGACGGCGCTGCTCACCCCGTGGCCCAGGTAGGCCTCGGCGACCTCCTTCATCTTCGCCAGGACCATGGAGGAGATGGCCTCCGGGTCGAAGCGCCGCCGCTCGCCCTTGTACTCCACCTGGATTTTGGGCTTCCCGCCGTCGCTCACCACCGCGAAGGGCCAGAGCCGCATGTCCGACTGCACCACGGCGTCCTCGAACCGGCGGCCGATGAGCCGCTTGGCGTCGAACACGGTGTTGGCGGGGTTCACGGCCGCCTGGTTCTTGGCCGCGTCTCCCACGAGCCTCTCCGTGGCGGTGAACGCCACGTAGCTGGGCGTGGTGCGGTTGCCCTGGTCGTTGGCGATGATCTCCACCTTGCCGTGCTGGTAGACGCCCACGCAGGAGTAGGTGGTGCCCAGGTCGATGCCGATCGCGACGCCGCCTCCTCCTCTCGCGTCGGACATCTCGAGTGACTACACCTGAATTTAGACTTGAGCCGCACTACGACGCTCTATTTTAAAATAATAAACATCTAATTACTGCTATAGCTCCGTACCGTATAACGCATTAAAGCGGCACAAGCTTTTTATAAGTGTGACAGTGTGACATCACAGTTAAGTTTCCGACCTCGCAATTGTGATTGGCTGAGAGGCAGAGGGGCTGTATTTTGCGTGTCTTATAAGTACCAGGTCTTATTACCTAACTTGAGTAAACTAAAGACCTGGAGGCGTGATCAATGCTCTTTGGCCATTCTGAGTGGCCAAAGAGCATTGATCACGCCTCCAGGTCTTTAGTTTACTCAAGTTAGGGAATAAGACCTGGTACTTAAGACACGCAAAATACAGCCCAGAGAGTGTTATAGAGAGGCAGGGGCTGAAATCCCGTAAGTGGGCACTTTTTGGACCAAAACAGCGAAAATAGCAGATCTACAAGCTCACGACGAGTCACGCTGCGACGCATCGAGAGCTTCTCAACAGAACTCTTTAGCTGGTGGAGATGTGGCGTGTACGGTTTTGGGTTTTGAAACAAATCTGTTCAACACAAAAATGCTATACGTTTCCGAGTTCAGGAGACTTCGGAGAGAAAAAAAAGCAATTCTGAATGCTTTGCCTTCTTCCGGCATGGCATGGGAAAGGAGTGGCATGTTGCCATTTCTTTCACCGTATAGTAAAAATGCTGCATTTCGTGGTCTCTGGAGGAGAGGGCAGTCCCCTCAGTTCGTTGTTTTACAGACGGGTGTAAAAGGGCAGGGGCTGAAGGAGCCCCCTTTGATGTCCATGTGTGCACGTCCCTGGTCGTGCATATACCATACATCACCAAGTGAACTCGGAGGCCATCTGTGATGTGTAATATAAGAATCAGCAGCAGGAGTCACATCGAGTGAAGTTAAAGAAGAGGTTCTCGCGGCTGCAGGCACACAGTCAGCTTTGCCTTAGAGAGAGTGTGTGTGTGTGTGTGTGTGTGTGTGTGTGTGTGTGTGTGTGTCTGTCTGTCTGTCTGTGTGTGCGTGCGTGCGTGCGTGCGTATACTGCGTGTGTATGTGTTGTGGTTTCCGTTTGTCTGTAGCCAATGGCACAGCGGCACCATCGTTTATGGCCGACATCAAAGGCCCCACTCCTCCGGCTGGCCTCGCGCCATCACTCTTCTCCTCCTCCGTTATTGGCCTCTGTCCATCATTCTTCTCCTCCACTATACCTCCGTGAACGCTCTCTCTCTCTCTCTCTCTACCACCACTTCCTGATCTTCTGTCCCCCGGCGTCTCCTCCAGTTCACTGTCATTATTATGGCTGACATGTTGCAGTGGTGGAAAAAAGCTCTCAAATGTTTTTACTCAAGTAAAAGTTGAAATACCGGCAATGTAGATGTATTTACTCGTAGTTACAAGTATAGAAGTGCCGTGTTAAAAAAACTTACTCAAGTAAAAGTGCAAAAGTATAGCGGCATCAAAATGTACTTAAAGTACTAAAAGTAAAAGTGCTCATGTTGCAGAATGTTCAACAATGTGTACAAAACCTTTTGAAAATAGCCGATCTACAAGCTGCACAATGCAGATTTTGTAGATCTTGCCATTTTCGAGTAACTATAGTAACTAGTACGTTTTCAAATAAATGTATCGTGGAGTAAAAGTATACAATATTTGGATCCAAAATGTAAGTGAAGTAGAAGTAGAGGAAATTGGAAATACTCAAGTAGAAGTATTGGAAATTGGAAATACTCAAGTAAAGTACAAAATCCTGTACTTAGCAAATTGTACTTAAGCACAGTACTTAAGTACATTTATTTAGTTACTTTCCGCCACTGCCGACATGCTGTACTATACCAGGCCTTCCGAAACAAATCACTGCGACTGCCCGTGCGTTTTATCAACTAACACTTTCCACTTTCTTAAGTTTGTTTCCATTTTTAGACATATAGTCTAGAGCATTTATTTCTTGGCTTCAAATCTAACTAGGGATGTCCCTAATACCGAATACCGCGTGATCTCGTGTTGTGTTTATAGCTATCTAGCTATATTAAAAAAAAAAAAAACGGAAGACACGCGAGATGTTCTCCAGCGCACCGCTCTGCCCTGCAGCACACCTGATCCCAGTCCAAACACTGACCTGCAGTGCACCTGATCCCAGTCCAAACACTGACCTGCAGCACACCTGATCCCAGTCCAAACACTGACCCGCAGCGCACCTGATCCCAGTCCAAACACTGACCTGCAGTGCACCTGATCCCAGTCCAAACACTGACCTGCAGCACACCTGATCCCAGTCCAAACACTGACCTGCAGCGCACCTGATCCCAGTCCAAACACTGACCTGCAGCACACCTGATCCCAGTCCAAACACTGACCTGCAGCACACCTGATCCCAGTCCAAACACTGACCTGCAGCGCACCTGATCCCAGTCCAAACACTGACCTGCAGCGCACCTGATCCCAGTCCAAACACTGACCCGCAGCGCACCTGATCCCAGTCCAAACACTGACCCGCAGCGCACCTGATCCCAGTCCAAACACTGCAATGACCTCCATGAGCGTCTGACAATGTGCTCCGTCAGCCAAGCCTCATGCCCGAAAGAACGCTTTAATAGCGTTCTGCTCGTTTGTCTCCTCCTGCGCCACACTTCCTCTTCTATCACTCCAGTCCTCGCTATACGCCTCTGCCTTGTTCGGATACATTACTTTTAGAGAGGGTGTGGTTTAACGTGATTATTGCCACGACAGTGATGCGGTATAAGGAACGAGACGAAGTCGAGTTCCGCAAGCATCACTGAAGCGTCACTGAACAGTTACCCTTAAAACGAAGGAAATGGCTGAAAAAATATATTGTTTTAATGACAGATGTATAGTCACTATACGACCACAAATGTCCCAAGAAACTAGCTATAGCCTATAGCCACCGAGTTTGCTAAGCGCTCTGGGAGAACAGAGCAGCTGAATTCTTGTTCCGTTTTGATTAGGTGGTGAACGGTGCTGGTTTGACCCACGGCTAGAAGGCCGTTTCAACCAATCAGATTGCTTTTCCTCGAAACGACCCGTATGTTACAGTATGTTATCAATACAATCTTATCCCATTTTGAACGGGAACCCATTTTGGTGTTAGCATCATGTTATGCTTTAGCTATTGAAAAACAGCAGATCTACAAGCTCGTAGCGCGCCACCGAGTGGCGCGCTACGAGCTTGAAGGTCTGCTATTTTTGAGAAAATCGAAGAACGACTGACATTTTTTTTTAAATCTGATCTCAGGTCAGAATGGGTTAATCAGACCAGTGTGTGTCCAGTGGAAACCTCGTATGAATCTGATCTCAGGTCAGAATGGGATAATCCCCCCTCTATTCCCCCCCTCCTCTCCTCTCCTCCCTCCTCAGGATTGTGTGGCATCAGCGCGTTCGCTCCTCCATAGCGGGACACGGAGGAGCGACGCGCCTTTTTTTTTTTTACGACCGTCTTCTCCCCAGCGGGGGGCGCTATATATACCCACGTTCAATGGGATGTGCGTGGCGAGCTTCCTCCCTACCTAGGCGCTCCCTAAATGAAACCCACGCGTCCATTAAACCCCCCCCCAAAACCCTGGCCCATGCAGGACAGACTTTACCTATACCCCGCAGGCACCGGGGGTGATTAGACACACACACACACACACACACACACACACACACACACACACACACACACACACACACACACACACACACACACACACACACACACGCACACACACGCAAGCACACACACACACACACACACACACGCACGCACGCACGCTCGCGCGCACGCACGCTCCTCCTTAACAAGAAGAGGAAGGAGGTGAAGGGTGAAGAGGCACGCTCAACACTCAACAGGATGGAGTGGAGAGCAAGAATGCGGGGAGATGAAAGTTTGTGTTAACCCATTCTGAACGGGAACTCATTTTGGTGTTAGCATCATGTTTTGCTTTAGCTATTGAAAAATAGCAGATCTACAAGCTCATAGCGCGCCACTCGGTGGCGCGCTATGAGCTTGTAGGTCTGCTATTTTTTGAAAAATCGAAGAACGACTGACATTTTTTTAATCTGATCTCAGGTCAGAATGGGTTAATCAGACCAGTGTGTTGTCCAGTGGAAACCTCGTATGAATCTGATCTCAGGTCAGAATGGGTTAATGTCTGGTAATAATGAGGCCCAGGGTGGGCTTTCTGCCCGCGCTATATATTCACCGTGTTACCGCCAAGGCAACGCGGACGAGACAGGGTGGTTTTGTATACAGTGTTCTGTTGTTATCCAAACTATATAACCCGCCGTGGAAGATCTATTTTTTTGGGCATGGCATAAACAAACAATAAACACCCAATTGTCGTTTAGCCCCGAAGTATTAAAAAAAATAGGGTTCAGACTCATTGACATGAGTTTAACGACCCATTCTGACCTGAGATCAGATTCATATTCATAACGAGGTTTTCCACTGGACACACACTGCAGGTCTGATGAACCCATTCTGACCTGAGATCAGATTCTAAAAAAATGTCAGTCGCTCTTCGATTTTTCAAAAATAGCAGACCTACAAGCTCTTAGCGCGCCACTCGGTGGCGCGCTACGAGCTTGTAGATCTGCTATTTTTCAATAGCTAAAGTGTTCTTGCATACTGTACAATGTACTATAATGCAATAGTTCACAGTTCACACACACACAAACACACACACACACACACACACACACACACACACACACACACACACACACACGTCTGCTATTTTTGAAAAATCAAACTGTCAGGATGTAGAAGACATATTTTTTAGAATCTGATCTCAGGTCAGAATGGGTTCATCAGACCAGTGTGTACGTCCAGTGGAAACCTCGTATGAATCTGATCTCAGGTCAGAATGGGTCAAGGCGACGGGCGACCGAAGGGCTGACACACTGTATCCGGAATGATGTCACTTCGTTATGTCAGCACTGCAGCACCGTCATGGAAGTTTCATTTTAACCCATTCTGACCTGAGATCAGATTCATACGAGGTTTCCACTGGACACACACTGGTCTGATTAATCCATTCTGACCTGAGATCAGATTCTAAAAATGTCAGTCGACTCTTTCGATTTTCCAAAAATAGCAGATCCACAAGCTCGTAGCGCGCCACCGAGTGGCGCGCTACGAGCTTGTGGATCTGCTATTTTTCAATAGCTAAAGCATAACATAATGCTTACACCAAAAGGGGTTCCCGCACAAAATGGGTTAAATTGTCTCATATAAGCAGGGTATACTTATAATATCTATGAATCTGGCAAGACTCTCCTAAAAAGTATCCACCTTACAGGACACGGCTGTTCGCCTTTTTCATATTTGCGTTTGTGTGTGTGCATAAGTTCATCTTTCTCTTGCCGTGTTGCCAGTTTTGCAAGAGAAACAAGTGACCAGGTCTGTGAAAACATGAACCTGCACACATGAAAATAGCTGATCTATACAAGCTCACACAAGCGACACATTGTGAGGTTGTGTACATCTGTTATTTAAAAACACATTGAGAATAAATCGAAATATTTTGAATATTTTTTTTAAAATTAATTAAAAAAAAGGCACAGTTATATATGTTCAGATGGATGTCTGTGGACAATCACATATTAATCTGGGGTTCCTCGATGTGAAGAAATGTGGAAGCCAGCCCAAATAAGCAACTACTGTACACTCTAGAATCAAGCACCAAAAAAAAAAAACAATTCAAAGGTTGCTTATAATAAGCAGACATGGTAACGCGGCCTGAAGGAAGCAAAGCGCACACACACAAGGAGCCCCAGTGCCTTAAAGGGACACTTCACCCTTTTTGCAAAAATATATATGTTAATGACGTTTAGGAGCTTTAGAACACTTTCCTGGGGGTCTTTATGCGTGTAATATGTGGTTTTAGATATTTTAGATTGTAGCAGTGAGCCTGTTGTCTCTGATGTCATGGACACTGGGCTCACTTCCTTCCTGGACTACATGTTGTCTCAGTAAGACAGCTCTATCCACAAGGAGGAGCAGTGCACCAAAGAATTATGGGAATTGTAGTCCAGGAAGGTAGTGAGACCAGTGTCCATGCCATCAGAGACAACAGGCTCACTGCTACAATCTAAAATATCTAAAACCACATATTACACACATAAATACCCCCAGGAAAGTGATCTAAAGCTTCTAAACGTCATTAACATATATTCTTTTGCAAAAAGGGTGAAGTGTCCCTTTAAGTTGGCGAGGTAAAAAAGAAAACATGGATAATATCTGTGATTCTTACCAGGCTCTTTGACCACGAACAGGATGGACTTGCCGCTCGTGTCTTCGTAGTACTGGAAGCGTTCAACGCAGTCGTTCTCGTCTTTGTACGTACAGTTCACTGCATTGGTGTCATGGAACACTGGAAGGACGCAAGAAACATGAGATATAATGCTTAGAAATCATTTTAACTGGCATAAACATCCACTATACTATCTCCGCGGTCCAAAAGACTTGGAGCTATACGGCGAACAGCGAGGCTGCAAGTGGCTCCGGAGGTATAGAGCGACCGACTGGGAACCGGAAGTACGTTCCAGGTTCGATCTCACAGGCATCGCTTTTCCACCGGTTGGTTCCCAGTGGGGGAACCGGTTCAGTTATTTTTTTGGTTCTCTTAGTCCATGAGCCAGAGCTCCAAAAATATGCAAAAAAAAAAAAAAAAAACATGCAAAAAATAGAAAATATGAGAAAGCTACTATACTGTGGAAGGGTTATCATATATTAATGTACGTATATTGATCCTATAAACAATTTAATATAGGTGTTGTTTTAGCCCACTCAATTCATAATTAACGTTCCAATTTTGGAGCTCTGGCTCATGGACTATAAGAAACAAAAATAACTGAACCGGTTCCCACTGGGAACCGACCGGTGGAAAAGGGTCAAAGTGCCTCGCATGGCGCGTCCAATGAGAAGGTCGGTGCCTCGCATGGCGCGTCCAATGAGCAGGTCGGTGCCTCGCATGGCGTCCAATGAGCAGGACGGTGCCTCGCATGGCCATCCAATGAGAAGGTCAGTGCCTCGCATGGCGTCCAATGAGAAGGTCGGTGCCTCGCATGGCGCGTCCAATGAGCAGGTCGGTGCCTCGCACGGCGTCCAATGAGCAGGGCGGTGCCTCGCATGGCGTCCTATGCCGTTGGCGCGCGTCGTATGAATAAATAAATATAAAATGCTACATAAATGCGCCATCTATAATGGAATGGAATAACGACAACCAGCGAACATTCCCGGCGACCGAACCAGGGAACGCGCTGTCCTTTTTGGCCAATGAGCACCAACCCAACTATCGGGTCAGTTGGGTTAGTTAGTGCTCATTGGTTACACACGGCATGTCTGGGGGGGCAGCCCGTGTGTTGAACAAAGCCAAGGCATGGACACTGTACATGTTTTTAATAAATGATTATAGGGCATATACAGTATAGCCGTGTGCTTCCATGTGTGTTCTGGTTCCGTCAGGTCGGTCGGGTCACGTCGGGTCGGGTCAGAGTGCTCTTACCTATGTTGTCCACCAGCTCTATCTCGTCACGGCAGATTCGGGAGCAGCTGTTGTCCTCGAACAGTTTGCCTCTCTTGAAGTGCTTACACTCCACGCACTCCCTGCAGACGCGCGCACGCACGCAGACACACACACACACACACGCACGCACGCACGCACGCACGCACACACACACGCACGCACACACACACACACGCACACAAGGAGACCGTCAGTGCATGTCTATTATACATTTGAGAAGTTGTACCCAACATTTTTTTTAGTTTAGTTTAGTCGCACAATAAAAACAGTATACAAAGAGGTAACATCAATAAAAGAGAAGTGTGTGCAGGTGAGAAAAGAAACCCAGGGAGGGCTTATATGTTATATGTTGTACCCGACACACGGACAAGCTAGGACCCAAAGTCAACAGCTATACGCCATGCCGAGACCGCCCTATACTCACTACTGCAACGTCGTCCTTCACATGCGGCAGTGTGACGTCACACACTTATATACCCTCCGCGTCGTTCGTTCGTCCGCCGTCTCCTCGTGTCGCGCCGAACGCCGAGCCTCGACGCCACCCGCGGGAAAACAATGGTCATTGCACTGCCGCCAATGTCGCCTCCCTTCCACACTCACGCCGCGCCAATGCATTTGTTTACTACTAACACTATCGCCCCCCAAGCGCCCACACCCCCGCACGCACACGCTCACACGCGGAACACTCCAAAAGGATTAGTAGGCATGTAACGATGTATCGTATATCGCGATATATCTATATTATATCCCGACGATGTGTATCGATTTATTTTAAAAAAAAATCGATAAAAAAAAAAAAAAAAAAAAAAACCTAGTGTGTGATAAGAAATGTCAGCTGTAATCACATCATATTCACATGATTTTGGAGAGAAATGAGACAGTAGAGGCCTGGAGAGAGGGGAGCTGTATAATGTGTCTGTGACTGTGCCCCAGGTGATGGTCGTTATTGATGCTCATTAATACATCAAGGAAGGCAATTATCTTTGCAATGAAGTTAAATAAAAATTGTGAAAAAAGCTTTGGGGGGCGGGGGGAAGATAAATCTAAAAAAATAAAAATAAATTGGTCATTGGTCTGGAAAATCATTGTGTTGAAAATATCGTTAAAAAAATCGTATCGTGAACCTCATATCGTGATATACGTATCGTATCGTGAGTTGAGTGTATCGTTACATGCCTAGTAGTAGTACCGTACTCAGTGTGTGTGTGTGTGTGTGTGTGTGTGTGCGTGCGCGTGCACAGTCTCACTTCTTCATGGTGCAGGCGTCGGGGCAGGTGGGGCACTTGTCGCAGGTGGCCCCGTAGGCCCCCGGCTGCGTGCACTCGCAGGCGCCGCACACGCACTGGCCCCGGCCGCTGCACAGCAGGCCCAGGCCCGACATGCAGGTGTCCGTGCGCCGCGAGCAGTTGCAGTTCTCGCCCTGCCAGTCCGGAGCGCACTGGCAGAAGCCACAGTCGCACGCCCCGTGTCCTGTGTTGTGTTATATAAGGGAAATGATTCAATACAGTATATACCATGTTAACCCATTCTGACCTGAGATCAGATTCATACGAGGTTTCCACTGGACACACACTGGTCTGATTAAGCCATTCTGACCTGAGATCAGATTCTAAAAATGTCAGTCGTTCTTCGATTTTTCAAAAATAGCAGACCTACAAGCTCGTAGCGCGCCACTCGGTGGCGCGCTATGAGCTTGTAGATCTGCTATTTTTCAATAGCTAAAGCACGACATGATGAGAACACCAAAAGGGGTTCCCGTTCAGAATGGGTTAAAACCATTACCGTTAGCATTATGCTATGCTTTAGCTATTGAAAAATAGCAGATCTATACGAGAGAGATAGTTACATGACAAATAAGACACATGAAGTAGAATAAAATAGAATAATGTAATGGAGCAAGGTTAAAGGGGCGGCTGGAGTCCCCGGGAAAGATAAGAAATAGAACTGAATGGAATAGAATGTTCACACAAATAGGCTTTATATAGCCAGAGAAAAAGACAGAGATATCAGTGCATCCAGAACATAATAATTATTCTAGTTGATATTTACCAACGACCACTTCGACATGGACGAGAAGAGAACAGCATTACACACATTTTTAACCCATTCTGACCGGGCACCCATTTTGGTGTTAGCATCATGTTATGCTTTACCTATTGAAAAATAGCAGATCTACAAGCTCATAGCGCGCCACCGAGTGGCGCGCTACGAGCTTGTAGGTCTGCTATTTTTGAAAAATTCGAAGAACGACTGACATTTTTAGAATCTGATCTCAGGTCAGAATGGGTTAATCAGACCAGTGTGTGTCCAGTGGAAACCTCGTATGAATCTGATCTCAGGTCAGAATGGGAGTGGCCTCGCGGTGCCAAAACAAAACAGGGGTGGTTGTTACAGTATGGCCCCAGACATTACTCACAGCACAATCACGGGTGTTCATTCGACCCTTAAAGGGACACTTCACCCGTTTTGCAAAAACATATATGTTAATGACGTTTAGAAGCTTTAGAACACACTCCTGGGGGTCTTTATGTGTGTAATATGTGGTTTTAGATATGTCTCTGATGTCATGGTCTCACTACCTTCCTGGACTACAATTCCCATAATTATTTGGTGCACTGCTCCTCCTTGTGAATAGGTGGAGGGCTGTCTTACTGAGACAACATGTAGTCCAGGAAGGAAGTGAGCCCAGTGTCCATGACATCAGAGACACCCAGGCTCACTGCTACAATCTAAAATATCTAAAACCACATATTACACACATAAAGACCCCCCAGGAAAGTGTTCTAAAGCTTCTAAACGTCATTAACATATATTTTTTTGCAAAAAGGGTGAAGTGTCCCTTTAAGAGAGTGTGAAAATGGACCCATAAGGGTCCTTTTTCACAACCTTAAGAGTTAAATGAAAACTTATAGGATCAGTCCTGCATGGCCAAGTTACCCAGGAAAAGTAATAATATTACCTTACGTTTTACTTGGCATTCACAAAAGCAACACGTTACATCAGAAGTTATGTTACTGTATTAGTTTACACGGTACACGTTCCGTCATTCTCGCCATGGTTTTGATAATAACGCAGATGTTCTGTTGGTTATTTCTAATTAATGCTTCTAGAGAGACATACGACGAGGTAGCGTTATGGTACTAATTATGCCTCCCGGTTTTGGGAGTGTATAGCAAAAGAAGTGTTAAAAAGAACAGATCTACAAGCTAATAATAATACCGGTAATGTGTCAAAACGCAACGTGTTGATAGCTTGTAGATCTGTTATCTTTGGTAGGAGCCTATAGGAGGTAACACCCTCCTATTATGGATATATTGTACAATTGTACAAGTTATATTGGATCGACATATAATACTCTAAAAGTCTAAAGTAGTGTGTGGATCTGCTGAGAGTGTCAATTTAACCCATTCTTTCCTTTTGGTGTTTTAACTAAGCATTATGTTATTCTTTAACTATTGAGAAATAGCAGATCTACAAGCTCGTAGCGCGCCACTCGGTCTGCTCTTTTCGAAAAAATCGTAAAAGATGCGGCACAGATCTTTCAATATTATATTCTTTCGGAACGAACGTTTTTCTTATTTTGACGTCAGGCCTAAATGGGGGAAAAGGTTTCATGACATTTTTTTTTTTTTCCGTGTTTCTTTTATGACCTCAATTGAACCCACACAACCTGAACTTTGAATTGGGATTTTCTCAGCCTTTTTCTTCCGAAGCCTTTTGAGCTGCACTGAAAACAGGCAAAACAGGCCTCAACGGTGACATCTGCTGGCAAAGTCTTATGTCATATAATGGGATTTGTGGACTGTTACATCACAGTCCACAGGAAAATCTGAGCACTTGTTTTTTTTAAAATATATTTTTTATCCCACGATTTTGTAACCCATTTTTCACCCCTGTGTCAATCATCTAATGTGATCCTGGGCTCTACACACCCTCCACCAACCTAGTCCCCCATATATGGGGGACAAGGGGAGAGCAACGGACTTGAACTCATGCTTCCTTCATGCCCGAGTGTACTGAGCACTTGTTTGAGCGTATAATTATTTAAAACAAAACCCCAGACCACGGAAAATCTCGTACTGAATGTTCAAAGTTCAGGTTTCTTGGGTGCAATTGAGCTCAGAAAACATAAAAAAAATATATATATATATATACAAAAACTTTTTGTTACGTCGCGATCCCTTTAAAAACATGAAGATAAGAGCTTTTCTGCCCGACGACTATAGCGACGACGTCACTCAGTAAAGACCGTCCACCATGTGATTGTGCTCTCTCTCTCTCTAACGCGTCGCGCGCTATAGCTCCGTCTCCCTGGCGACGCCGCGTTAAACGTTGCGTGACCCGGGCCGTGGATTACATAAGTCTGGCTCGACGCGAGCATTCCACACGTCTGTGTTCACACGTTACGTTCATTCCCAGAGAGACACAGAGTACAAGCTTAGACGCTGAAGCTTTCTTCTTCCTTTCCACATGAAGAAAAAAAAAAAAAAAAAAAACGTTTAATCTCTCTCACACACACACACACACACACACACACACACACCGAGTCCTTTTCTATGTCTAAAAATGGGCCGATCTTGGCTAGACTGCACCACTCGCTTTGGCTTGGGAGGTCAGACAGACGCTTGGAAAGCAGAAGTGTATACGCACACCTCACAAACACACGCACGCACGCACGCACGCGCACACAGACACATACACAGAGCGGTGCGTTTGAGGAACTGTTGGTACAGATCTGGACTTAATTCCATTGTTTTGCTAAAAATGAGAATTCGTGTTTTTTCTTTTGTATGTGTGCATAATGTGTTCCACTTGTGGTGTCTGTCTTATACGGGTCTGGTTTTACTGCTCAGCATGATTCAGTGTTTCAATGTGTGACTCGCACTGTCTGTCTGTCTGTCTGCCTGCCTGCCTGCCTGCCTGTCCGTGTGCGTTCATAATTATGTGTGTATGCATGTGTGTAAGAATGTGTGGATTGTGCATGGATGTCTGAATGTGTGTGCGTATGTCTGTGTCAGGCTGTGTGTGTGTGTGTGTGTATGAGAGAGAGAGAGAGAGAGAGAGAGAGAGAGAGAGAGAGAGAGAGAGAGAGAGAGAGAGACATCTATTCTGAGTGTGTGATGCATGCAGTGACAGTGCTGTTGTGGCGTATACTCCACTGATAAAACAATGAGAAGCGGAACGCAGCCTCTGGAGCGCTTGATAAATGATTATCCACAAACAAACAGCCTGCAGACCACAGACCTCAGCACTGTAATTACACACCCCTTCTGACTGCGGAGAACACACACACACGCGCGCACACACACACACACACACACACACACACACACACACACACACACACACACACACACACACACACACACAACAGAACAAGACCCATTCGGCGGTGCCGTTTCTCTCTTGGCTCGTCTTTGACCAAACTTGGGGGTTTTATTTTTAGCACAGTGACACCCATCATGTCAGCCCTGCAGCCTAGTGAGTTAAGCACTGTGGTATTTTTCGTGATAATGTTTTGGGTTCTCGAGGGAGCACGGCAAAACATGGTGCTGTGACAGCACAGCACACAACAGAGAGGGGCTTTAAGCCATTCTGACCTGAGATCAGCTTCTAAAAAAAAAATGTCTTCTACGTCCTGACAGTTTTCCATTCTGACCCGAGATCAGATTCTAAAAAAAATGTCTTCTACGTCCTGACAGTTTTCCATTCTGACCCGAGATCGGATTCTAAAAAAAAATGTCTTCTACATCCTGACAGTTTTCCATTATGACCCGAGATCAGATTCTAAAAAAAAATGTCTTCTACATCCTGACAGTTTTCCATTCTGACCCGAGATCAGATTCTAAAAAATGTCTTCTATGTCAGTCGCTCTTCGATTTTTTAAAAAGATAGCAGACCTACAAGCTCGTAGCGCGCCACTCGGTGGCGCGCTATGAGCTTGTAGATCTGCTATTTTTCAATAGCTAAAGCATAACGTAATGCTAACACCAAAAGGGGTTCCCGCGCAAAATGGGTTAATGGTTTGGAGGAGGAGGAGGAGGAGGAGGAGGAGGACCAGCCTGAGGTTTGGGTGAAGTCATGTTAAGTTATGTGCCAGGCCAGGGAAACATTTCTGCGTGCCACTAGTAGTATAACAAAACAAAAAGAAAACCCCTTCTGTACGACCTGAGACATACAAAGAGCACCAGATGAACCCTGCTGGAGCCGTCCATGTTCTCTCGAAACCAGAAAGCAGCTAATTTTCAGATTTGAGTTTTCGGTCACAGTCTTTTGAATGGTTTCCGTCTAGTTTTATAGTCAATTTTTTTTAGTCACCGGGAATGTCTAGTTTTTAGTCGACTAAATGCGATAGGATTTCAGTCGACTATAAATCTACAGTTGATTCAGTCGACTGAAATGTGTTTTGGCGGTGCCTTGATGCCGTCGCAATGACTGTTTTCACACTCGCTGAAAATAGCCGATCTACAAGTCCACAACATGTCGCACTAATTGCAAAATGACTTACACTGGTCCACTCTTGTCCACTATAGTCCCTTCCCAACATTTTAGTCAAGTTTTTATTTGTTGACGAAATTGTCAGTATATTTAGTCTCATAGTTTTAGTCGTCATAGCTTAGCTTTTATTAGGTTTCCATTTCGTTTTGGTCAGTGGAAAAAGGTATAGTCGACGGACATGTTTCGGCTCAGTTCTAGTCGAAGAAATCAACACCGTCTCAAACATGTTCACGTCAAGGACCCTCCGAATGGAAAATAGCAGATCTACAAGCTCGTAGCGCGCCACCGAGTGGCGCGCTACGAGCTTGTAGGTCTGCAATTTTTGAAAAAATCCCAGAACCACTGACACAGAAACATATCTTTTTCAGAAAACTGTCAGGATGTGTAGAAGACATTTTTTTTTAGAATCTGATCTCAGGTCAAAATGGGTTATTTGAGGTCGACGTTCAACACTCATTCTGAACATTTTTCCACTTTTTTTGCAGTGACTCATGCGGTTGCACTGTTCCCGTGTCCCATATACTCTCCCCTCTGTCTTACATCCTCATATGGGAAAAACAAAAATATTCACACATACTGTAGAACACTGTACACACGGGGGAAGGGAACAGCGTCCTGACGAGACGGAACGTCGACCCCCCCCCCCGAGCAACCTACAATGAACCGAAAAGGTCTTGCTGTAAGGTTTCCGACAAACCGCCTGCGCCTTGCATGCATTCTTCGCTGACTAGGTCGGTCGAGGCGTCATGTCCGAAGCATGTGTACGCACGCCGGTGTTACGCTATATAGCAGCAGCAGCACAGCGTATACACCACAGCATGTGTCAAAGCATTTTAACCCATTTAGACCGGCTGAGGGCCGATTCTATAGGTTTCTGGAAGGAAAAAAAAACTCATGTTTCTATTATGTCAGTTGGTGCTCAACCTTTTTTTCATGCCAAGGACCCCCAGAATTGTCTGTATATTTGGCCACGGATCCACATCTGAAAATATGTCGTTTCAGGGACACCTATATATACACCAGATGCAAAGATTTGAGTTAAAAACGTTCGCTCCGAAAGTATATATTATTCAAAGATTTGCACCGCATTTTCAAGACTTTAAAAAAAATAGCAGATCCACAAGCTCATTATAGCGCGGTGCCGCGCTATATTGAGCTTGTAGATCTGCTATTTTTCAATAGCTAAAGTATGACATAATACACCAAAAAGGGGTTATATATATATATATATACCGTCCTGGATGGGTTAAGGGTTTTAAAATGGATGTTATATACGACAAAACGGTTTCGCCGTTAAACGACATTGACAAACCGAACCAAAAATGTAATTTCAGGAGCACGGCGTCCAGAAAGGTCGGAAGTTCAAATGCTCTCAACTCTCTGGCCTAGAGAGAGAGAGCTATAGATGAAAGGAAAAGCCCCTCCGAGGGGAGAACTCCAAGCACACTCAGGGATAAAGTTACAAAGCCGTGATTGTGTCTCAGGGCATACAAATTAAAATAAATTATACAAACGCCCAACAAGGACGCATGCTGCCCAATGGTTTTGACCCATACAGGGTCTATAACCCTGGGGCCATGTGGCTAAAGGGGTTGGCGTCGTGCTTATTCTATTCTATTCCTCAGGAGGAACTGCCGGACTTTTGATTTAAAAGTATATACTGTGATTGGATTGCTGTGATGTAATGCGGATTATGGATGTATCATGCACCTATGATTGTTTATAGGATGTTGTGTAGCCTACTGTCGTTTTGTCTGTTTTTGTCTGCCGTTTATTTTTCAACTTTTACTGATCCTGTATTTAAGGTTTGTTTGTCTCGTTTTCTGTTGTGTCCTTTTTCTTTGGGGTGAAAATTCAACGCGTTTACTCTTTTGTGTCATATACCTTTGGGGTTTATTTAAGAGAAGCTGTTAATGCCACCATTTATTATTTTTCAAACTCAGTATTTAAATAATGCTTCTGTGGAAAAAAAACAATAAACAAAGCAACAAAAAAAAGCAACGGAGGAAAAAACAAGGAAGCAAAAAGCCCCACATGGCATTTAAAAACAAATCCTCACCTTAAAGGTAGAGTAAGTGATTTCACTCAAAAAACCTTAGGTTTCGTTTTTGGCTGTGGGACCTATAAGCCTTCGTCCAATCAGGATAGAGAGTCAAAAACGAAACCTACGGTTTTTTGACCCCCAGGGGTTAACTGGGGACAGGGAGGAACTCCTTATATGGTCAGCACACTCTATAGTAGAGAGGATTATCACAACAAAACAAAAAAATAAGTGATATTTGAATTAAGTGAAATCACTTACTCTACCTTTAATGAACTGTAAAAAACCACAGCAGCGAATAGAGTGTATCTGTGCACCGGCATGCAGCCAGCGCATGTAGTGCAGCTGAAACTGGGATCATGTGCTCAGATCTCCACCGGTGACGCTTAGCCATATAGCTGCTGCATTCCGTGGCGCAACTGCAAGCGATGCAAAGAGCTTTGAAACCCATTTAAAAAAACTTTCACTTTGAAAGAATATATTAGATTCAAAGGTTTGCGCCACTTTTTTCTTTTTTTTACGATTTTTCAAAAATAGCAGACCTATACAAGCTCGGTGGCGCGCTATGAGCTTGTAGATCTGCTATTTTTTAAATAGCTAAATTATAACATAACGTTTAAAACACCAAAAGGGGTTCCCCCGGCCCCACCACCACCCTGACAAGCACTCGGGACTTGTAGGAGTCGAGGCTTTTAGATTTAGTTTGACTCGTTTCCCGCAGATGAATATCGCTGAAGATAGCTGATCTTACATGCTCACAGCGCCTCGCAACGCTGTGAGCTTATTAGGAATGTCCCGATCATGTTTTTTTTCCCACCGATTCTGATCATTTGATTTTGAGTAGGACCGTATCTGCCGATACCGATTTCCCCCCCCCCCCCCGATCCGATATCCAAAATCACAGACAATAATCCAGTCTAATATCATGATATTGGATAATAATAATATCGATTGACCGAGTTTTCTTTTGTGCTCCCGCCGCGATCCTTTGAAAATGACGTGATCGGACCAAAGGCTTCACTGAAGACGACGTCACTTTGCTGTCATCTATATAGGGACCCCCTCCAATATCATGTATAGGCCGGGTATAGGGTAACCCCCCCTGGGGGGGTCTCGACCCACAGGTTGAGAACCGCTGGTCTAAAGCAGAGAAGACTATAAAAGACATCTGGAGTACAGCAGGGCTTCAGTGTGTATCGGTAAAGTCATCTTCATGTAAGTCACTGGCTGGCTGCACATGACTCAACCTCTCTCTGTGTGTGTGTGTGTGTGTGTGTGTGTTGAACTCTGCTGAACTGGCTCACGTAAGCCAATGGCCTGGCCGGCACTCGCTCTGTCTGCACCTTGGTTCAAACACGAACACACAAAACTAACGCATGGCTGAAACCACACACACACACACACACACACACACACACACACACACACACACACACACACACACACACACACACTTTAAATACGCCTCTAAATTGACAAATCATGACAATGATGGCCTGTCACGTGTCACCCCCACTGTAGTGCGTGCATGTGCACATCTTGTTACCGGGGCGGACCGGAAGGGTTTTTCCAAATCACTGAATGCTCCTTTAAATAAATCTTTTTTTTTTTTTAAACGTCTATGGGGAAAAATGAACGGGAAATTATTTTGTGGTGCCTTCGCCGTTGAAAGTGGGGGCGGGACTGCGACGCTCTACAGAGCCTAACCTAAGCCCAGTCCCTAACCCATTCTGGGCAGGGAACTCCTTTTGGTGTTAGCATTATGTCGTGCTTCAGCTATTGAAAAATAGCAGATCTACAAGCTCATAGCGCGCCACCGAGTGGCTCCGCTCCTCTTTGCGAGGACGTTTTTGACCAGCTCACACATAACAGGGCCAGTAGTGTTTGTTTGTTATGAATTGCATGTTCCCCGAGGCAGAAGCATGGACTGTTGTTGTAATGTAATTCCAGCCAGATGAGGTGGCGGTGGTGCAGAGAGGGAGTGATGAGAGAGACTGCCAACACTGGCCGTCAGGCCAGGGCTACTCTCTCTCTCTCTCTCTCTCTCTGTCTCTCTTTCTCTCTCCGTCTTTCTGATTAACCCATTCTGACCTGAGATCAGATTCTAAAAATGTCAGTCGTTCTTCGATTTTTCAAAAATAGCAGACCTACAAGCTCCACTTGACTCGGTGGCCACTCGGTGGCCACTCGGTGGCCACTCGGTGGCGCGCTACGAGCTTGTAGATCTGCTATTTTTCAATAGCTAAAAGCACGACATGATGCCAAAACCACAATGGGTTCCCGTTCAGAATGGGTTTAAGTGGTTCAAATATCCGTGTAGGACGAAGCCGCTGCCTTCAAACGAAGTGAAATTGCGTTCATATTTGACCGGTGTGTATATAGAGCGTCGCAGTCCTTCCCCCCTTTCAGAACGACGAGTGGCCCAGGAAATGATTCTCCGTTCATTTTCTCCATAAAGGCTTTTCAAAAAGTATTTATCTAAAGACGGTTATACGCCGCGGACGAAGCCAACTCGGATCGGGACAAATCACGACAATAATTGCAATGTTTATTGCAATAATTTGTAGGAAGAAAAACTAAACAAATAAGTGTTGTGTATCCTGCCTTTATTTTCTTCTTTCAAATTATTTGATCGGCACAAAATGTTGTGTTTGTTGTCATGATTTGTCCCGATCCGAGTGGGCTTTATCCGCGCGGTGTAACCGTCTTTATATAAATACTTTTTGAAAAGCCTAATGGAGAAAATTAACGGAGAATCATGTCCTGCAGGGCCACTCGTCGTTCTGAAAGGGGGCGGGACTGCGACGCTCTGTATGTTTTTGTTTTTTGTTTTGTTTTGTTTTGTTTTGTCTTGTTTTTGTTTTGTTATGTTTTGTTTTTCTGTCTGTCTGTTTATTTTTATTTTTTTCCTTTTTATAGCTATTCTGAATATTAAAAGGGACTGGCATTATAAGCTGAGGCTTCTGCCAAACACTCCCTTTTGGTAAAAAAAAAAAAAACCCTGAATACATTGTATAAGGCGTGTGTATTTTAAATGACCAATAAACTTGAACTTGAACTATATGCGGCCGTGTTTGGGATACATTTGGGTATCACGGTTTCAACTCAGCCCCGCATGGACAAATATTGGACTGTTTTCACAAACACCTTGAACCACTTAGAGTTCTTTTAAGCTGGTTTTATCCGGTTTTTCCCCAAAAACCACCTCCTCTGGGAAATCACGTTATGTTCCCTGTAGCTTGTCCTATATGTTATTCC
The DNA here is from genome assembly GCF_963924005.1 of Protomyctophum bolini. Lineage (NCBI taxonomy): Eukaryota > Metazoa > Chordata > Actinopteri > Myctophiformes > Myctophidae > Protomyctophum > Protomyctophum bolini. Next base: position 34,669,157 of record NC_137879.1, read on the forward strand.
TGTTCCATAAAACAAACAACAAAAAACTCCAAAATAGCAGATAATGCGTGCTTGTATACATCTGCTATACTATTGAAAATGTTTTATCACGAATCTTAGGGGGGGTCCCTGAGTGACTCCCTGGCTGGCACGACACATTTTCAGATGGGATGGGCTTCGCGGCACGAGAACTATAACTGATTTATAGGAGGCATTTCGTAGAATCGGCCTCAGGTACTAAAAATGGGTTAACCCATTCTGGACACGGAACCCCTTTTGGTGTTTTAACTAAGCATTATGTTATGCTTCATGGCTATTTTCTTTGAAACATCGTGAAAATGTGGCACAAATCTTTGGATATAATATATTCTTTCAGAGCAAACTTTTTTTTTTTTTTTTTCATTTTGACGCCAGGCCGGTAGCACACAGCTTTCAGACAAGAATCTACCTCTGCAGTTTTGGTCTTTTAACTAAGCATTATGTTATGCTTTATGGCTATTGAAAAATAACAGATCTACAAGCTCATAGCTACGAGCTTGTAGGTCTGCTATTTTTTTTTTGAAAAATCGTGAAAATGTGGCACAAATCTTTGAATATATATATTCTTTCAGAGTGAACGTTTATTTTTTTGAGTGGTGCAACCACTCCTACAACCAGCAATGTCCGTGCACACCTATGTGTTCACCTATATGTATGTATGTGTTCACCTATGTATGTATGAGCACCAGTAGGGGCGCTGTTGTGCCACGCAGAAACAGAGAGAGAGAGAGACAGTGCAGGCCATCAGTCGACGGAAAGAACTCACCCGAGCACAGCTCGCCCTTGTAGCGCAGGCAGTTGAAGTCGTCGCACTCGCACAGCACGCCCCACACCTTGCCGAAGTCGTTGCCGTGGCACACGCACTGGCCGCACACGCAGTCGCCGCGCCCGCTGCACAGGCGCGGCTGCGGCTCGTCGCCCGAGGAGGCCGAGCCGCCGGCGGCCGCGGCGCCGGCGCAGCGGTCCTGCTCCGTGTGGCTGTAGTCGCCCTCGGCGCACTCGCAGCGCGGGCCCAGCCGCCCCGGGTGGCACAGGCACATGCCACACTCGTACGTGCCGTTCCCTTCGCTGCACACGGGGCTGTCCGGCTGCGCGGCCGCGGCGCACTTGCAGTCGCACTCGAAGGTGACCGCGATGGACAGGGAGTCCTTTTTTTGGGGGGGGGGGGGGGGGAATAGTAGAGAGAGAGAGAGAGAGAGAGAGAGAGAGAGGAGGGTTAGTTCCATTTAGAACAGACACTACGAACAGAAGATGTTTGATAAGATATGGGGAAAGTTTATTATATATATATTACGGTTAATGACTTATCTTATTTAATGGGGGAAATTGTCTAATTGTATTCTCTGCAGCTGTTTGGTTTTGGGTCTTGTTTGTTGTTTGACTCTGTTGTTACCATTCAAGTGCCATTATTATTATTATTATGTATGTACTGTATGTTATTGTTTTGTTTTTTGTTTGTTTTTCATTTTAAGTAATTGTATTGTCTGTATGTGTTGTTTTGTTGTATTGTCTGTTTGTCCAAAAAAAATGCAATAAATATATTGTTAAAAAAAAAAGAACAGACACTACGAAATGTCTTCTGAACACAGGAGAGGAGAGGAGAGGAGAGGAGGAAATCACACCTGTGTGAAACGAGGGGGCGCTCTTATCGCCGTGCGTCGTCATGACGTGACACGCCGATTTGACACTATATAAACGTAAATTCTCCGTTCATTGTCAAATGGGAATTTAACAAAATGACCAATTTGCTCGTCTACATATGACGTAAATCCTCCATTCACTGTCAATGGCATTTAATGTTTGGACAAAAGTCAACACTAGTCAGTATTTAAGTCCGACGTCATTTTTGTAGTGCTATACGTTCCAGTAGAATTATTAATGTTTTGTACAAGTGTCCATGACAACAAAAATATATGGTGTGGAGACAATGAAAACTATTATTATCATTATTATTGAAGGTGGCATTTGCTCGGCAAAATATTTCGGGGGGGATATTTAGAATGTGTGCAGGCTTTAGTATGTTGAATCTAGTTTGCATTAATGAGGATTTAGTGGACACAATAAAATAAAATGGCGATAGTATTCCGTGTGGGGCAGACGGCCTTATGTCACAGCCAGATTTGGGAGAGCGGCGCAGTTTTCTTGTTGCGAGGAAAGCGGTAAAATGAGACTTTCGTGGTTGTTTTCGCCTCAGATTTAGTCCGACGGAGCGCCACAGTATAACTCTATGGGGACACAAAAGCGACACAAAAGTAGGACCCGGAAGTATCTCAGGAGGGGGCGCTCACGTCACGGCTGAAATACTGAATAGCTGAATATAGGAGGGGCTAGCAGCCCCTATAGGAGGGGCTAGCTGAATATAGGAGGGGCTAGCAGCCCCTATAGGAGGGGCTAGCAGCCCCTATAGGAGGGGCTAGCTGAATATAGGAGGGGCTAGCTGAATATAGGAGGGGCTAGCAGCACCTATAGGAGGGGCTAGCTGAATATAGGAGGGGCTAGCTGAATATAGGAGGGGCTAGCAGCCCCTATAGGAGGGGCTAGCTGAATATAGGAGGGGCTAGCTGAATATAGGAGGGGCTAGCAGCCCCTATAGGAGGGGCTAGCTGAATATTGGAGGGACTAGCAGCCCCTCAGAAACAAAACAATGGATAGTTGAAGGCCCACCTTGAAGCCCACCGGCTTGATGACAAACGTCTTCTTCTTCTGCTTGGGGCAGCCGCGCGCTCGAGCCTCCACGCTGAAAGACACCTGGAGGACCCCGAGAAGGAGAGAGAGAGAGAGACGGGGCTTTAGAGCAAGTGCTTCTCAAACCTCTACACACTGTTTCGTGTCAAGGACCCCCAAATTGACACTAATTAGCCCACGGACCCCCCCCCCCCCCCCCCGTTTGAAAAGATATGCCAGGGACCCCTCCATATGTCTCTTGCAGTGATTTTTCAACCCGTTTAATTTCAAGGACCCCCAGTTTGACATGCATTAGTCTACGGACCCCCATTTAATAGCATTTCTATCTCTGGGAATATGAAATCAATGCTAGTTTAACTCCGAGAGCGTCCATGTGTACGCTCTCTGAGTTACAGACCCATAAGGGTCCATTTGGTTAACAACATGATCCCTACTATAGCGTCCAAATATGTGTGTGTGTGCAGTGTTTGTAGTTGTATTTCCTGCGTGCGTGCGTGCGTGCATGCGTGCGCGTGGTACTGTGCATACTGCCCTATTCACCCCTACCAGACACATGACCTACTTTGAGTCAGATACTCTCACATCAAGATAAGACATTTATTTATTGGTTATTGGAGGGTGTATAAGCATGGGAAAAACTGGAGCTCTGAGTACTTGCCAGATTTTCCAGACACACACACACACACACACACACACACACAAAAACACACAAAAACACATTTTGCACTTTTGAACAATACAAACGGGTTCCAGCAGTTTGCAATCACAGCAGTCCGTTGTTCCGCGGCGGGGAGAAAGAAGGAAAAGGCCTCCGTATGTACTTAGTCAACGTAATTATTCATTCAACATCGCATCTAAATCTGGTAAAAGTCCATGAGTGGGCAATTACAAGACTACTATAGTAGAACATGTGGGGAGACCACCATATATGGACACGCGCAAAGGGGGAGCAGAGACAGAGAGAAAGTGTGATTGTGTCACCCATGGCAAGAGACAGAGAAACACAGGAGAGGAGAGGAGAGGAGAGGAGAGGAGAGGAGAGGAGAGGAGAGGAGAGGAGAGGAATGTGGGCTGGCAGTGAAGTGTAATAGCAAACGTGCTAATATGCTCTTCCCCTGGTCCTTATCGAATGTTCTCCATCGGAGATAAGACGAATAAGGCCTTGATATCACGCACACGCGCGCACACACACACGCACGTGCACGCGCACAGTGTATACAGCTGCTTATGTGTGACTGTCTGACCGTGTCTCCGATCTTGAGTCCAGAGCAGGATTTGAGTCCCGGGATGAGCTCTCCGTTCAGGCAGGTGGCGTTGAAGGACAGGGACAGCTCCTCCGGCACCCCCAGCACCTCCAGTTCCACCTTGGAGCGGATCTTCTGGAACACACCAAAGACGTAACAACAACATCAAACACGAATTAGAAAGTTAAGTATTTAATAAAGAATAAGGCAGATCTTACTACTGAGTATAGTATAGGCATAGGAATCATGGGCAATTGCAAAATGACAAAGTATATAGTCAAAACAGGAATCCACAGACAAGCAACCATGACAACAAACTATATGAACTGACAATGAGGTGTCTGTGAAGAGTCCAGTTTTATAGGAGCAGGTTGATTGGCAAAGTGTTCACAGGTGGGCTGACGAGGGAGTTGAAGACAGGTGTGTAAATGGGACTGCAGTGTGGTGGACGTGAATGTTGGGAGTGGCCACGGTGGAGTCACATGACTGAGGGGGAGAGAGAACGTGACACGTACGTACGTATGTACACGGACAAATCACAGATGTGTCCGTGGCGGAGACAAATATTTAGATGTTCTACTTTTACACGTCATTAAAACCCATTTTGACCCGAGATCAGATTCTAAAAAAAATGTCTTCTACATCCTGAGGTAGAAGTATATGTTTCTGTGTCAGTCCACTGCATAATAGGTCCGTTTCCAGGTTTTCTTCACAATATTCATGACACTTATTTACTACCGACACTATATGACACATTAGGAAACACACATTTATGTGACATTTTTTCACGCACTTTCCTACCGTATAGGCTGAGGAATGTGTCCCAGTCCCCCCTTTTCACATTGGCCTGTTATAGCGCCACCATGAGGCCACAATAACCTGACCTATAGCCTGGTGGAGAGTGAGACTTCTTATAAGCTCACTATTATATGGGCTCACGATTCTGGGACAAACATTTGGCGGAAATAGACGATCAATAAGTCTCATCGTTGTAAAGCGTGTAATAAGATCAGCTATTTTTTTTTGCAAAATGTTCACCCCAGAATAGGCCACTATACAGTTTGATGCATGCGAAATACATGCCGACACATTTTTTTCAGATTATTTAGTATTCGTCACACTTGAACTGAAAAGTCTGTTATTTTGGGGTCTTTTCACTAGTTTATAGTCAAAACGAACCCAAACTGAGTCCTCTTCCCGTGAACCAAGAAGTGAGGACTGGGTTGTTTTATGGCGTTCACGTTCAGTTCATTTGCAAAAAAGAGGACTATCACACTATCACACGGGTTGGCACAGCAGGCGGCGATCTGTCTACGGCAAGCCTAGAGGGCTAAAATATACAATGGCAAAAAAAGGGTGACGCAAAGTTAGCGAACCTGGACTATACTTTGTGCTCACAATGCGCAGGTTAAGTGAACCGCAACGTGGACTAAAGTGCGAATAAGTAACTTTTTTGCATTTTCACGTAATGCACAAAACAACGTTGAGTCCGAGTCCACTTTGTGTGCTGAAAGGGTCGGCAAGCCTAGAGGGGGCTAGAATGCAAAAATGAAAAAAAAGGATGAAGCGAACCTGGACTACTTTTTGCTCACAAGTCATGAGTCTGAGTCCACTGTGTGTGTGTGTGTGCTGAAAGGGTCCGCACGTTTGAATCAGACAAAGAGATAATGTTAGTCATAATTGACGTGGTCATAGTTTCACACCTTGGTGACAGCGGGGCTGCACTTTTACAAGTCTGCATTACTCTACAGTTTGTATGATTCAGCGTGCTGCGAGAGTGTGTCTGCATGACTCAGCATATACTGTGGGAGTGTGTCAGCAAACACCTGCTGACGGTGCCATCTCCACACACACACACACACACACACACACACACACACACACACACACACACACACACACACACACACACACACACACACACACACACACACACACACACACACACACACACACACACACACACACACTTACTTACACTAACATTCACTACACTAAGAAGTGTTACAGTTCCTGATGAAACACTCGTAGAACTAATTCATGTGCTAAATCCAGTCTGAAAACTGCTGACTGTCAATTTGAAGAAAAAAAAAACACAAAACGAGCGTGTAACACTTCTACAGTCACGAAGAAGATGTTACTGGAGCAGCTCGGACATTAAAAGCCTCATTTATTGATGAAGGGACAGGAGTGACTTATAGCCTCGGAAAACCCAGACGTTTTTTATTTCCAGGGAGGGCAAAAAAAAAGTCTGGGAACCGAGTCCACTTTGATTCGGTATAGAGTATATAGCGCTCTGCTGTCGATCACGCTCTGCTGATTTCTGATCGCCTGCACCTTTGTTAAATTGACACACGCACACACACACTCCTCTCTCTCTCTCCGTCGCTCTAATTAATTAGTCTCATGTCGCACAGCTGCGTCTAGAATTGATTCTTAGTTCATTCGAATTGTTTTGTTATAGTCTTAAACAGACAGTGATTTGGTTTAAATGTCCCGTCATTTGCGCATATTCTTGTCTCAGGTACTATGTGTAAAGCTGTAGATAGTTTTGTATTATTATTTGTATCGATTGATCTCTCTTCCCCATTTGCCCCCGGTCTCCCCTTCTTCTTCCCTTTCTTTTTTATGGAAATATCAAAAGCGATGAAACGTTTACGCCAGTGTAAACCTGCGATGTAACAATAAAAGTCCATTCTGATTCCGATCATAAACACCCGTGTGTCTTTTTTGCGAATGTTTGCCGTCTGTGCGAGAACATAATGAAACTGCATTAAAGCATGCGTCCGTGCACCTGTTGCGTGCACGTGTGCGCGTGTGCGTGTGTGTGTGTGCGTGTGTGTGTGAGTGAGTGTGTGTGTGGTTACTCACGGCGTAGGCCTTCAGTATGAGCTGGACAACGTTGCCCGAGTCATTGGACAGAGTTCCCACTGCTGTGCCAGGAATCAGCTCACTGTAGTTCTACCACGCACGCACATGCACACGCACAAGCACACACGCACACACACACACACACACACACACACACACACACACACACACACACACACACACTTAACCCTAATTCACGGTCCGCGGTGCAAAGGTGTCACTTCGAAAATGACAGGTGTTCAAGTTCATCTCGAAACTCTATAGCTTGAGGAGTCAGTTTGACAAATATAAACTGTGACAGCGTAATAATGTGTAAAAGTGTAAAATTGACATTTTAAGAATGTGTCCATTCTCACCTGGTACAAGGGCACCACGGGGTAGGTGACGGCGAAGATCAAGTTGATGTTGTTTTCCGACATCTTCTCTGTTATCAGCGCTAGAGACGGATAGTCCTGAAAACACAAGGACACTGTATAAAGCCACTGAGCCGCCCCACACACACACACACACACACACACACACACACACACACACACACACACACACACACACACACACACACACACACACACACACACACACACACACACACACACACACACACACACACACACACACACACACACACACACACACACACACACACACACACACACACACACACACACACACACAGACGCTGGAAGATTCAAGAGGGCTGTATTTGTACAAAGTACAAAGCAGCTAAAACTGTGGTCTGACATGTTCTGCTGAGACTTACACACACGGTATACACTCGGACTCAATTTACAATCTGACCATTTAGCAGACGCTCTTTATCCATTAGTGACTTACTACAGTAAACCCCCTTCTGACCTGAGATCAGATTCTAAAAAATGTCTTCTACATCCTGACAGTTTTCTGGAAAAAGCCATGTTTCTATTATGTCAGTCGTTCTTCGATTTTTCGAAAATAGCAGACCTACAAGCTCGTAGCTTGTAGATCTGCTATTTTTCAATAGCTAAAGCATAACATGATGCTGACACCAAAACGGGTTCCCGGCCAGAATGGGGGTAAGCAAGGAAAACACAGATCAAAATCATGCATAGAGGCAGTAAGACTCAGCAATCGAGGATATACACAGTAGGTAAGCCAAGAACCTATACCGTCAGTCCAAACGGTATAATATGAATGAAATATATCTATATATATTGAAACCAATTGCAAACTACAGGATTCCAGGTCAACGAATGAACCTCACGTCTCGTCTATAAATACCTAACAAGACTTAATACCTTCGCATATAAGACTGCATGGTTCGTCAAGGTGCACTACAGGGCTAAGGTGGAGTCTGAAGAGGTGAGTCTTCAGATTGCGAGCGCATGCACTCACACACACACACACACACACACACACACACTGACCATAGTGCTAGACATGCTGTACATGTTCTGGGTGTCGAGGTGACACTGTCCGTCGTTGGGTTGCACGATGCCGGCCAGCCGGCCGTCCAGCGCCATGTGCGTCTTGGCGTCGGACGTGAAGATGAGCAGGTGAGAGGCGCCGGGACGCCATCCGATGTGGTCCTGTGTGTGTGTGTCCACAAACAAAACAAGACAGGACTTATAGGGTTAATGAGATCCGGACAAAACCACCCAGAGGAGAACCTGCAGGAAAAGAACCCGACATCCAAATATCGAGGAATTATAACCTCGATTCGGTTCCATCCACATTTTGGGACCCTGACGGTCCCTTTGATAGTATAGAGAGTTTCATGTTTTGTTCTATACGACATGAATTAAACCTGTTCATTATTTCCCGTTGTGGTTAAAACGTCTGTGAACAGTGTGTTGAAGCTGTGAAAGATTGTCTCTTGCTATAGTATTATTATAGCTTAACCCATTCTGACCTGAGATCAGATTCATACGAGGTTTCCACTGGACACACGCTGTTCTGATGAACCCATTCTGACCTGAGATCAGATTCTAAAAATGTCAGTCGCTCTTTGATTTTTCAAAAATAGCAGACCTACAAGCTCGTAGCGCGCCACTCGGTGGCGCGCTATGAGCTTGTAGATCTGCTATTTTTCAATAGCTAAAGCACAACATGATGCTATCACCAAAATGGGTTCCCGTTCAGAATGGCTTAACTTATCTACAAGCCAATGCAATGGAAAAGTGCAGTGGGAACTGCAAAAAGATTACATTAGAACTTACTTCTTCAACAGTAATAGGTTGTACAGTACTGCGTTAGTGTGCGTGTGTGTTTCCCCTGTGAGTGTTTATATACACGTTTGTGTCGTAATGTTTCCCGCAAATAACATTTCAAAATTGTTTATAATATTGGTGTCGTACAAAAATAGGCAATCTACAAGCTCAGAACAAGTCTCAATGCGACACGTTTTGATTGGCCGTTTTTTTGCAATTATTCTTATTTGAATCCTGAAAAGCCGGTTTTGGACATTATGAGGTTCCTCCGTACAGCGATATATATATATATATATAGCAGTGGTTCCCAAACGTTTTCATGTCAAGGACCCCCAAATTGACACCAATCAGCCCACGGACCCCCATTTGAAAAGATATGCCAGGGACGCACCATAAGAGAAGACTTTTTACCGCTCTAGCAGTGATTCTCAACCTTTTTTTTAATGTCAAGGACCCTCAGTGTGACCTGCATTAGTCTATACGGACCCCCATTTAATGACATTTCTGTCTCTGGAACCCCAATTTATACTGTAAAAATCACTGTTAATTTAACTCTGAGAGTGTACAAAAAACATTTGTATACACTCTCAGAGTTACAGACCCCATAAAGGTCCCATTTGGTTCCAAACTATCTTTTAGCTGCAGGGGACCCCTTGGAACTCCCTCAAGGACCCCCTGGGGGGGGGTCTCCGGACCCCACTTTGGGAACCACTGTTATGCAGTATGTGTGGCCTCCCTCTCCACCTTGCAGACGGCGGCCTGTACGATGGCGTCGAACCCGCCCTCGGGCGCGTCTCGGTTCCTGGACACCATCTGCTTCTTCACCTCCTCGGTGAAGCGGCCCACCTCCTCCGTCAGGGACAGCACGTGCTTGTAGCCAAACTGCGGCAGGCAGGTGGTGTTGATGCTGCCAATCAGTACACACAGAGACACATGTGTTATCCGTCAGTCCAATCAATGAGCCCACGTTAATAACACAATCAGCGCCCCCCCCCCCCCCGGGATTTTTCTTTCAAAATAGAAGCTCGGGGTGTGCCTGGAAGGTATAATATGGACGGTTTTACTCTGTAAAAAATAGTATGGTGGCCTTGGAGGAAAAAAAAAGAGGAAAGAATTCGGAATATTCTACTCTCGTTTAATGTCATTGGAAATGATTGCTTATGACGTGCCCACACGTCGTATACGAACCAGTCTGAACCAGTTAAAAGGGATGCCGACGTTTTTGTAGAACAAACATGGCCGCTACACTGTCTGGTCTTCTTTTTGTAATGCAGTTCATTATAGGTTCAGCACACAAGTACACAGAGACAGAGTCATACTCCATCCATTAAAAGCGTGTGTGAAACAATGAATTTCTTTAAAAAAAACTGGCCTGGAAGAGAAAAAAAAAGAAAAGAAAACACCTATATCACACGACGAGACCACAAGGGGGAGGTAAATGTAATTCATTTCAACATTCACCCATTCCCAAAAACCGACGGCAGAGGAAAACCATAGCACCCGGAATAACCGTCCTATATACCTTGACTTTTCACCCAAACATTCCTCTAGCATGTGAGCTCAGCAGAATGCTGAATGTGAGGAACTTTAAATAACCACCGAAAAACACAAGCCGGAGACAAGCCAAAGCCTAGAGGGCGGAGGAGGCGCTGCAGCAGCAGCGGCTGGCTCATTAACCCATTTTAGGCTGGGGAACCCCTTTTGGTGTTATAGCATCATGCTATGCTTTAGCGATTGAAAACAGCAGACCTACAAGCTCGTAGCGCGCCACCGAGTGGCGCGCTACGAGCTTGTAGGTCTGCTATTTTCGAAAAATCGAAAGAACGACGATTTTTCAAGAAAACTGTCAGGACGTAGAAGACACTTTTAGAATCTGATCTCAGGTCAGAATGGGTTAAGGACTCCAAAGAGTGCGTGCGCCGGATTACCTGCTTGCACTGACTCAGAGCATGCTGAGTCGGCACCGTCCAAATAGGCCCGTAAAGCCTTTAACGAGCACTCTTGACTGAACCTCCGGCGGCTTCCCAACACACGCGCACACACACACACACACACACACACACACACACACACACACACACACACACACACACACACACACACACACACACACACACACACACACACACACACACACACACACACACACACACACACACACACACAGCAACGTTTAACTGGTGCCCGGCCCCTCCACGTTATGACATCACGGCCACGCTTGCACGATGAGGTCACTTCCTCTTCCCAGGGTGTGAACACTTGCATGGCCACTCGAACCTCGTTATATAAGCTACTCTGGGCTGGGAACTCGTTTTTGTGTCTTAAGCATTATGTTATACTTTAGCTTTTAGCTATTGAAAGAAATAGCAGATCTACAAGCTCATAGCTATGAGCTTGTAGATCTGCTATTTCTTTTAAATCATGAAAATGTGGCGGAATGTTTTTATTCTTTCAGAGTGGACATTTTTAACTAAAATCTTTGCTTTTTTTTTGGGGGGGGGGGGGGGTGTCCCTTGAACAACATATTTTGAGATGGGGGTCAGAGGCCAAGTACATACAGTATATAAGTTTGGGTGTCCTTGACACGATATCCTGTATAGTTTGAGCACAACTGACATGGAAACATAGGTTTTTCAGAAAACTGTCATGATTTCGAAGATATTTGTATATAGAACCGAGCTCAGGTCGAAGTGGGTTAGTATAGACTAGATAGAAATTGGGCCCCTTCCTTTCATTTAACTGCAGGTCTTACCAACGACACTCATATAAGGCTCTGTTGCGTTTAGTGTAGCCCAGTGGTTCAACGGTTCTCAAACGTTCACATTTCAAGGACCCCCCCCCCCCCCATGCCTCTGTGTGTACAAATGGAACCAAATAATTGGACCTGTCATCACTATACACGCTCAAGTTACACACCCGCTAAAGGGCCATTTGTTCACTCTCAGAGTCACACGCCCATTTTGACCTGAGATCAGTGTCTTCTACATCCTGACAGTTTTCTGAAAAAGCTACGTTTCTATGTCAGTCGTTCTTCGATTTTTTCAAAAATAGCAGACCTACAAGCTCGTAGCGCGCCACTCGGTGGCGCGCTATGAGCTTGTAGATCTGCTATTTTTCAATAGCTATAGCATAGCATATAGGGGCCATTTGCACCACAATTTGAAACTCACTGGTGTAGTAGAGCGTTTCCAGTGAGCCAACCAACATGCACAATATCAGCATGCCAAACTCTGTTTGACCAGAATGGAACAGAGCCTTCTTTAGCATCATTGGTAACACCAATCTTTTTTGTTTTTTTTATATTAAAACCCTTTTACTGCTATCATTTATTGAAAAAATTAGGACCTAATTCACGCCAGCATTTTTTTAAATAATAATAATAGTTTTGATAATGTATATAGGTATAGCGCACGTACCACGTTTGGTAGAATATTTTGTCTCTGGACTCCAGGTTACACTATAAAAACAGTGTTAATTTAACTCTGACAGAGAGTTTATACAAGTGGAACCTAATTAACCCGTTTTGGGGCCCATTACCGTCCTAAAGTTGGCCCTTCGGTGCTACTGAAAAACGAGCCGAAATCATTTCGGCACTACAGCGCCGCAACAGCGGTTCAATAGGAGTATGAATCGGCCCTTAAGTACGGCATTTAGCACAAGTAGTAGTGACAGTATACCTTTCAACAGAACATAACATGGTAAACGTGTGCAAGCACTCAAACACAAGTGAATTGTGGTGGAAAAACCGGGACAACATTTGGTAATTAATGTCGACAACCGGCACGGGACATCAACGTTTTAAGAGACCGAGTGGACGTGAAACCGGGGAAATCGTCTGGTCACCAATAATGTGGTTCCATTTGTACACCGTCAAGAGTTACAGGCCCGCCCATAAGGGTTGATTTGGCCCCCCCTGAGAAACAGTTGATATACCAGAGATGACCTCTGGTATTGTATAGAGGGGGCCCCAGCATTTCGACAGCTGAAATCAATAAGTCATCTAAAAATCGTAGCGAGAGAAAGAACAGGCATTTTGAATTGTGAAATATCACAAACATGATTTTCCACATTTTATGACATTGCGACAGGTTAAAAAAAAACACACACAAACACACACACACACACACACACACACACACACACACACACACACACACACACACATTCAACCACATGCTTGCATGAGCCAGACGGAGCTATATAAGCAGAGAGATTAACGAGACAATAAAGGGAGAGCGAGAGGCGGCTCTTGGGGGCGAGGGAAACACGATGAGCCAACCGTATGACTGATGTGTTTGTGCCAGCGGATGCCAACGCCAATATGACGCAGACGTCGGCGTGATTCACTGGGAGGTGGACGGTGTTTCGGCGGAACTATATACATTTACCGCCAGCAGTGATCGGGCGCCCACACCTAAGGCCCACGGCACCGTCAAGAAGTCATTGGCTATTCTTCGAACCATGATATCGACGAACAACCGATTCTCAAAAGTGAAACACTGAGCTTGTTCCAGGGGGGCCCCCCGGGCTAAATGATTCATTATATAGACTGTGAAACTACGATTTTAATATATATTGTGGAACTTTTGGTCCAATAGTGGCGCATGAAGCTCGCAACACAGTGGCGTGCAATGCGCTTAGTGAGCATGCCACCGTTCACGACGAACTGTATATTGTCTCAACGTCATATGTCCAAAACTGTTACTTTTCAGTTTTCAGGATAACATTTTTCTATAAAATTTTGCAAAAGTAGCAGAGCTACAAGTTCAAAAACGAGCTTGTGGATCTGCTATACTTTTGATGCTTTTGTTTCTGCCCCGACAGCAACATAGAGCTCAAGTGGCTAATCATGCACTTTGTCTTGTCCGTCAGTCGACTTTGAGGCTTTTGGCCAGGACTATAGACTGAGCTGTGGACATTGCTCTGTGCCCTTATGTCTCGATGTATGCAACTATATTTTCATTTCTGTTTTTGTGTCATGTCAAATGTGTGTATATCTGCATACGAGGCCTCCGGGCCGCAAGACAAACTTCAGTGCGAACTGACAATAAAGTACTACATACTATATCATATCACTGGCAGCACCCCAGCATATTTTTTTCCCTTCATTTTACCTGTAGCAGGGGTTGCTGACGGCCTCCTCGGGCGAGATGTACATGTAGGGCGACAGGGGCTTGTCGACGAACGCCCCGAAGCCCATGCGCAGGTTGCTGGTGGTGCGGTTCATGGCGTCGGCCAGCGCCCGGCCCAGGGTGCGCAGGCGGAACAGGTCGTCCTTCATGGAGAAGGAGAGGTCCATGAGGTAGTAGAGGTCCACGGGGTAGTCCTCCACCTGCCGCACCTTCACCGTGAAGCGCTTGGAGTCATCTGGAACATGAGGGGGGGTGGGTGGGCTTTGATGATGGAGAGGGCCACTTATATGTCCACACTCCCTCCAGAGGGCCACTTATATGTCCACACTCCCTCCAGAGGGCCACTTATATGTCCACACTCCCTCCAGAGGGCCACTTATATGTCCACACTCCCTCCAGAGGGCCACTTATATGTCCACACTCACTCCAGAGGGCCACTTATATGTCCACACTCACTCCACAGGGCCACTGTAGTTCCACACTCACTCCAGAGGGCCACTGTATGTCCACACTCCCTCCAGCGGGCCACTGTATTTCCACACTCACTCCACAGGGCCACTGTAGTTCCACACTCACTCCAGAGGGCCACTATAGTTCCACACTCACTCCAGAGGGCCACTTATATGTCCACACTCACTCCAGAGGGCCACTGTAGTTCCACACTCACTCCAGAGGGCCACTGTATTTCCACACTCACTCCAGAGGGCCACTGTATTTCCACACTCACTCCAGAGGGCCACTGTATTTCCACACTCACTCCAGAGGGCCACTGTATTTCCACACTCACTCCAGAGGGCCACTGTATTTCCACACTCACTCCAGAGGGCAACTATATTTCAATTTCAATAAATCAATAATATATCAATATTAGGTGAAGGTGGGGGCTGCATGTCTGATCTAGAAGACGTGGTGGAGGAGGGGGAACTTTACTATACTTTGTTTGTGTAGTTACGGGATAGTGAATATCTAAAAGCCCTGGCAACCTGACGTGCTATCAGGCTCTGGAACTGACAGCACGTCGCTCGTTCGAGTCCCGTTCATGACGACCTTTGCTGCATGTCTCTATAATACCCATCTCTCCTTCCCTCTGTCCTGTCCATCTTCACTTTTAACTATCAATAAAGGCAAAGTGCACACATAGACATCAAAGGGGGCTTCAGCCCCTGCCCTTTTACCCGTCTGTAAAACAAGTGCCCTTTTTCCAGACCACGAATTACGATGGCGAAAGAAATGCAAATGCCACTCCTTTCCATGTCTCCTGAACTTGAACACAGCATTTTTGCGTCGAACAAATCTGTTTAGGAAATCCATGTCGTGTAGTACAACGCCTCCACTATATAGCTAAAGAGTGCTGGGTTGCGCTCCCCGGAAATAGCTGATCTACAAGCTCGCTATTTTCACCATTTTCTTTGTCCAAAAGTGCCCTCTTACTGCTGCATGCCTCTCTCTATAACACTCTCTGCAGTCACGTGCTGGCAGTGAGCAAGCTGCCAGCCACTCAGCCTTGATTGCGGGATTGGCAGGGTCAAACGCACCTGGTCTCAGGGTGACGTGGAGCCTCTGGGGCTGGATCTGCGTGACGTCGGCCGTGGCCCCCGACACCGCCTTGTCGCTGAGGGGCCGGTCCTCCAGGACCTGCAGCCGGCTGCTGGGGGACTCCAGGCCCGCCGGGGAGCAGCCCGCCGCCACCAGCTTGCTCCGCAGGTCACAGCGGGACGAGCTGGCCACCCCGTTCCCAAAGTCCTGCGTGATGGGAGAGAGAGAGAGAGAGGGGACAGGAGACAGACAAAAGGAGGAAGTGGTCAATCACAGCTATGAAACACACTCACACTCACTGTCACTGGTGAGCCAAGGGGGTATGTAGGACCCAAATGCAGGACGGAGAGGCCGAAGAGCTCAAAAATGCAAACAGTTTATTTAAACAGAGACTGGAACAGAACACTTACTATGACAATTTAAACAAATTTGATCTCACAAGGAACTGAAAAGACAGGGGAGTGTAAATGCACACATGGGGATATAACAGGGCACAGGTGAACAAGACTAACAATCAACACAGGGATTGGCTGGGAGACTAACAGGACACAGGTGGAGAAAACTAATAATCACAGGGAGGTGAGACAAGACAGGCAAACACAGCTAGGCAGAACAGGAAACACTAGGGCATCACTACATAATAAAAGTACACAAGAACAGAAAACATTAACCAAAACTAGGGACAAGGACCACTAGGTACCACGGATTGTGACACTCACAGCCACAGCCACTGCAAGCTGCAGGCCCTGGAACTTATGTAAAAAGTCACTAAAAATTCCATTGTTAATATTCGGGGGTTTGCCATCGGGAGGGGGGAGCCAAGGGGCCAGCTATGCACTCCAATGTTGAAGCGCTGGGCCCTAGTGGTAAGAGGAAGGACTGCAGGCGGTTGCCGTGCAACCGAGCGCCCAATGTAAAGCCCAGGTGCACTCTGGGTGCACTTCCGCATTTGGACACCAAAATTTGGTGTCCAAATGCGGAAGTGAAATGCTGAATCAGCGAAAAGACGGTACTTCCGGCAGCCTTCCGGGTGCTTCAAAACGCCACTGAGCAACTTCCACTGACATGAATAGCGGAGGGGGCGGAGCTTCGCGCTAGTTTAGTCTCTATCCTTTTAATACTCTATGGGGGGAGCCCAGCATCGAACTGGGAACCTTGCGGTTCCCATCAGGCCACTTTAACCGGCCACTCTACCTCTAATATACCCCTAATATAATATACAGTAAGTATCTGTCGCCCCAGTAGTATAAGCCTATGAATATTGACTGATGAACCAATTAAAAAGTCTATCAACGGAACCTATAGTTCACACTCTTTGGTCATGCTGTGCACGAGACAGATGGCCAAGTCCTAAACCAGACTTCACATCCAGGAACTTGGGAGGAAATGCTACACCATTTCCCTCTGCTTCTGTGCAAGTGTTAAATGCGATACTGTATTTGTTGAGTGCTGATGACCTTTTTTTTTTTTTCTTTTTTTTTTTTTACATTTTTTGTGTCAATCATTATATTGCTACAATTCTGCCCTTGTTCTGCATAGGAAGCCATGTCATCCTTTTGTCATTTCCATTCATGAAAATATATATTTAAAGTATTTTAAAAATGTACTTTTTCATCTCAATTTCTGGTACAGGCAGCAATTAAGCTACATATGTAGGGTTAAACTAAATTGATTTAAAGTAGGACTTATTGATTGATTGTTTTTGATTGATTATTTATTTAAGTGTCATGCTTCTGAAGAAGCCCAGCCCATATGGACTTACAGGACACTTTTTACAATTTACATAAACAATGACAATAAACCACTTATCTACGTAACTGCAAAGGCGAAACAGATGGAACATCCCCTTCTGAGAATTGTAGATATAGTTAGATAGCAGTCTGTCTCGATAGACTACCACAACCAGACTTATCATGAATCATTTTGTTTCGGGGGCACGGTGGCCTCCTCTCTAAACTAAATTACCTATAGCTATAGCCTTTGCAACAACATCTGTGGTTCAAATAAGATGAATTATGTAAGCATAAAAAGGGCACTTTCTCATTCCAAGGCAATTGGGCAGGTGCTCGGGCACTGCAGGTTGGCTCTGAATGTGTGTATAACTGTAGGAATATCCTACATTATATTATTTACTATATTGCACTCATTCTGTGTCTCAGTGTCTCTGTCATTCTGACAGATCAGAGTGTTTAATGTAGAAGGGAGTTCCAACCGCGCCTCTAGCCTATGGCAGGCCAGTCTGGTGCGTCTCAGAGGCAGCCTCTAGCCTATGGCAGGCCAGTCTGGTGCGTCTCAGAGGCAGCCTCTAGCCTATGGCAGGCCAGTCTGGTGCGTCTCAGAGGCAGCCTCTAGCCTATGGCAGGCCAGTCTGGTGCGTCTCAGAGGCAGCCTCTAGCCTATGGCAGGCCAGTCTGGTGCGTCTCAGAGGCAGCCTCTAGCCTATGGCAGGCCAGTCTGGTGCGTCTCAGAGGCAGCCTCTAGCCTATGGCAGGCCAGTCTGGTGCATCTCAGAGGCAGCCTCTAGCCTATGGCAGGCCAGTCTGGTGCGTCTCAGAGGCAGCCTCTAAGCCTATGGCAGGCCAGTCTGGTGCGTCTCAGAGGCAGCCTCTAGCCTATGGCAGGCCAGTCTGGTGCGTCTCAGAGGCAGCCTCTAGCCTATGGCAGGCCAGTCTGGTGCGTCTCAGAGGCAGCCTCTAGCCTATGGCAGGCCAGTGTGGTGCGTCTCAGAGGCAGCCTCTAAGCCTATGGCAGGCCAGTCTGGTGCGTCTCAGAGGCAGCCTCTAGCCTATGGCAGGCCAGTGTGGTGCGTCTCAGAGGCAGGCTCTAGCCTATGGCAGGCCAGTATGGTGCGTCTCAGAGGCAGCCTCTAGCCTATGGCAGGCCAGTGTGGTGCGTCTCAGAGGCAGCCTCTAGCCTATGGCAGGCCAGTCTTGTGCGTCTCAGAGGCAGCCTCTAGCCTATGGCAGGCCAGTCTGGTGCGTCTCAGAGGCAGCCTCTAGCCTATGGCAGGCCAGTCTGGTGCGTCTCAGAAGCTGACCTGACGAAGATGTAACTTAAACATCCAAATGTTGTCACCTTTTACCTGCACCCTGTTATTAAACTAAGGGCCTAAATTGTCTGAGCTGCTCCAGTGCCTTCTTGTTGTTCGCAGATCAGAGTGTTTACTTTCCTAGCAGTATTACAGCTGCATTCAGTTCTAGGGTGGATTTCCCCTTTAAAAGACGTGCATGCCACTGCTCACTGTGCTGCAGGGAGAGGTCTTGTGGTCAACTTTTCACTTAGCTGTGCTAAATGTCTAAATTGTAAGTGTAATTGTATAGCTGTCGCGGGCTGCTTAGGCTGCTGTATTGCGTTATTGTCTACACTGCAGTCGACATGTTGTGACCTGAAAAGGCCTATTCCGCTTTATTCACTATCTTAAAGTAGCACTTTGCACGCACTTTCAACCTTATCTTCATGTATTTGGTTCCCAATAATGTTATGAGATGGCACCATGTCCGTGGTGTGTCTCATTGGTGGGCTCAGGCTGTGGACATAGTTCAGAAACCTCCCTAATAATGACATCGTCAAGCTAATAGAAACGACAGCCTTTTTTCTCCTGGAAAGTTCATATACTGAAATAGCCCCTGTTCTTGCATAGGCTATGTATATATTTTTTTATTTTTTTCCCAAAGCTTATGTCACTCACTGCGGTTTTCGGAGCTATGTCCACCCTCCTCTGAGACACGGAGCCAGTATAGACAGAAAAGGAAGTCATCGTTCAAGATCAAATATCGAGGTTCAATTTGAGCTCTTATGAGAGCTCAAATTGAGAGCTCAAGCTATATCCCACAACATCATCAAAAAATACACAAAGAACAGTAATTTCATTACAGCTTAACAATACTTTTAAACGACACGGGCTGAGTATGGAGCAGAGATGTTCCACTTGTTTGTACAATGGGACCTATACCTATAAGGGCCGATTCATACTCCTATTTTAGAGCCGAATCATTTCGGCACTACAGCGCCGAAACAGCGGTAAAATAGGAGTATGAATCGGCCCTTAGGATTACACACCCAAGTTTTGTATTGAGTTGCTTGAGTTGAAATGTACTGTAATTCTTTAATCCGTTAATAAATACTTCAATCAATCATTCATAAGTGGCTTTAAAGGACGACAAGATCAACATAAAGTTGTCCCTTCTGTTAGGGAAAATGAGAGAGCGTCATCAGGACAGTATTTTTTTTTTTCTATAATTTTTATCCCACGATTTTGTAACCCATTTCTCACCCCTGTGTCAATTATGGGTAATCCTGGGGTCTGCACAGCCACCGCCAACCTATTCCCCATATATGGGGACATGGGGAGAGCAACGGACTTGAACTCATGCTTCCTTCATGAGTGTCCAAGTTGCTCCTTTAGGGAGTTTCCCTGGTTGGACTTAGCGTGTGGATGGAACACGTTATTCCAACCAGTTCCTTCCCCCTTCATCAGGCGCCCCGCCAGGGGGAGGCAGTTTAGAGACCAGGATTACTGCATGTTTTTTGTGAGGGTACCTACCCTATAGGGAAAAAAGGAAAGGTACTATGTTTACCCAGGGTAACTGGACTAAGCATCAGATACTTGTTTACAGCCAGGCCCTGCTTATTTCATAGAACATTTCATGGTAGTGGTTCAATGCCTTGTCCAAGGGCACTTCAGTGGTGGTAATAATTCTTAACGTGTCGGACCGCTGATTCGAACTGGCGACCTTCCGCTATCAAGACCGCAATCCGTTCAGCCACCGCTGCCACAAACACAGGGAGAACATGCAAACTCAACACAGAAAGGCCCTATCGCCAACCCCGCCTCAGGCATGGGCATGGGGAGGTGGAAACACGCCACCAGCACCCACAGCGCCCCGAGCGGGAATCGAACCCAGGAGCCTCACAGGAGCTGTGAGGCGACAGCACTACTACCAACTGTGCCAACCCTGCCCCCATTATCAGGACAGTTCTTGCGGTCTCCTCCTGGCAGAGAAACACTTTTCCGTAAGAAGAACCAATCAACCCACCTCTTGGAAGCACCAGGCACAGCTGGGATGAACCGCCAGACACTGCTTACATGTGCTGACCCCTCTGCTGGTGCACACGTTGGAGCCTGGGCAGTGACACACACACACACACACACACACACACACACACACACACAGTGTTAGTCAGAACAGTCTACAAAGAACCTATAGAACCCCCCCCACAAGAGCACAATGGGTTAGAAAAACAAATTAAGCCACCAGTTATCACAGAAAAGAGGAATTGCTATAGTTTTATAGGCCATTAGAGGGGAGGACTGGGCACATTCCATGTTATAACATTTAGAACACATTTCCAATCACTCACTCTTGCATTTTGGCAGGCAGTAATATGTAAATACAACGAAAATGGCTGAGACAAAGATAGAAAGATGCCCAGGCCAGTTAGCTTAGTATACGTACATAGGCTTAATTCCTCTTCACCAATATAAGCCTGATTTTTAGGCTAATTAAAACTTAATAGCCAATTACAGATCATCATACCCAGCAGTGTAAATAGTGTCAATCCACTGATTGCATGGGTAAGTGCATTTTTTTGTTTCTGTTTTTCTTGTTAAAACAGTCGCATGTTTTGTGTTCTTCCATTATAAAGTAGGCATAGGCTATAGCCTATAAGAAAAAAGCACTGCTATTAAGTTTTTCATTATGGCTATTATAATTTGTTTTAGACTTAATTTAGCTAAATTGATACTCCACCGCACAAGGCTGGGGGGGGGGGTGTTCAATTAGCGACACTAAGCTAAGAAAGCTACTGGAAATATACCTTAATTTGTACCCTACAACATTGTGTGTTCATGCCAGCTGAACACACAATGTTGTAGGGTACACATTAATTGGTACACACAATGTTGTAACTTTGTAAACTTACCACAAACACCTGTTATTCCGCTAAACAGTACAATATAAATCCACGGTGTCTTCACGAGGAGTAGCTGCTGGGCACCCATCCTGCACGGGACACCTGATGGAAGACTGTCTCGGTGGTGGTGGAGTCAGCTCTGGTAGGAAACATTTATCTCTCTCTCTCGCTCTCTCTCGCTCTCTCGCTCTCTCTCTCTCTCACACACACACACACGCACGCACGCACGCACACACACAAACACGCACACGCACTGTCTGCAACACCAAATACAGTCAAGACTAAAGTCACATTATAATGCTACTGGGTGGTGCAATGGGTGGAGCTGCTGGGCATTCGCTTCAGGTGCAGCATCCGCTAGCACTATTAGTCTATTACATTATAATAATTATTATTATTAATATTATTACGATGATTTAATACGTGTTTATTTGTGCCTTTCTGTATTAACATGGTTTTAACTAGTTTCCGAGGTTTTGTTTTTTCTTTCTTTGCTATGCACTGCCCCCTCGTGGAGACTTTCAGTAAGACAACGCTATGTTGTCAATAGTTATTATTGTCTTGTGGTGTGGATTATTAATGTGTTTAAGGTATATAATTCTTCCACATTGAAGCCAAAAATGAAAATGAACCCATTTATTATATTTTAACTTTTGTTTTGTTATGTTATGGTTGCGAACACTACAGTACGATGCATATTGCTATCCTAACTTTTAATGAATCCATACTGTATATATCTAGGTTCACACTTTTTGGACTTGAGAGCTACTTTCACAATGACCAGCTGAACAAGATCAACCAACCAATTCGAATTGCTGAAAATAGTTCAAAAATGTACCCGAGGAGGGCTTTGGAATAATGGTGCTGGGGTTACATAAAGACAAAACCCACTTGGAATGGGAAATTGAGGTGGAAAAAATAATTGGTATTTTTTTGTTTTATTTTTTTGTACAATTTACAATTTAGGCATTTAGCAGACGCTCTTAATCCAGAGCGACTTACATTAAGCAAGAACAAAAAAGCATGGGAATACATCACATAAAAACATTTATCATGAAACATGCGTAAGCTAAGAAAGTAACAGTGGAATATCTATAATGAAACTATACATACTGTAAGGAGGCCGACAGTGCAGGGAGAGCATGGCATCGGGGTAAAAAAAAAGTCTTTAATGTTCATTTAAATTGAGATATTATATAAGTTGACGTAAAAAAAAAAGGCAAAAAAAATTATAATAAAAAATCACGACAAAACCTAATTTCCTACCCCTGACCTGACCTGACAGGCAACACAGCCAGATGACTAGGAAAATAGCCAAGATGCTGAATTAAGACAGATCTGAAAACAAGACAACATACATACAGTAACAAAATAACAACAACACAACACAACATGATTATACCCAATACATCCCAATAATCCCATGAGGAACAGTAAACCAAGCGTTAACGGCACTGAATGAGAAGCAAGAGTGACATCTAGAGGACATACGCAGTGAACCACAGGTGTGTTACAAAGCAGAACCATGTTTTCAGCCTTTTCATTTCCAGATGAAATGATTTGGCATTATACTATACTTTGATTCATATTTATAGTAATGTCTTGTAGACCTCCAGTGTGCAATCAATCACCTGCATGTAACGGCACTGCCCTCCTGTCCACCCAGAGCTGCTAACTAAACACTTGGAAACCTAGCATCCATATTCTGGAACACTATAGCCAAAAATAGCTGTGAGCCAACTCCAGTTTACTAAGTCTAGAATAGATAGAGGGTGTAATTGGTGCTAATGGTTGCTTTCAGATTCCGCAGTGATAGAAGAAGCAGTACTCACATGTTTTACTTTATATGTAAACGTATTTAATACCTTATTGTAGAAATCGTCTGCTGCAAGTACAAGTTCAGTATTCAAAATTGACTTGAGTACAACACTTAACGAAAGTATATTTAGCACAAAGATATCTCTACTGAGCATTATTTTTGTCTATATATATATATAGACGTTTAAAAAACTGCTAATCAACGTCTAGGCTGAGCTGATTTTTAGCCCATTTTTAGACGGACGACTAATAAACGACTATTGTCAAGTATATAGTATACCAAAAGTAAAAGTACACATTATGCAGAAGGTCCCATTTCAAGTATAAAAATGTATAAATCGACACGTTGTGAGCTAAGTATAGATCGGCTATTTTCAAATAGCTGAAGGGCTGAAGTGGTTAATGTACCTGTATGTGTTGTGATAATCAAGAAAAAGTTCACAACAATTATAGCTTGTGAACTTGTAGATCTGCTATTTTACTGAGCACCATCACACAACAACTAGGGGTTACGTATGTAACCAAAGTTATATAACAGCGAGCAAGGCTGCTCACTTATGGGAGTTTGCGCCCCCTAGCGTAAACACAGAAGCATTATATAAACTCACAGACAATTTTGGCTGGGACTTTGAGACGTGATGACGTTGAGAACCGCCCACCGGTGCGCTAGTATAAAAGCGCGTCAACGTCCCTTAGTCTCCATTCGATAACAATTGTTCTCTTCTCAAGCAACAAGAAGGGAATCCTAGTGAGCAGCCTTGCTCGCTGTTATATAACTTTGGTTACATACGTAACCCCTAGTTATATTAATCAGCTTAGCAAGGCTGCTCACTTATGGGAGACTTTATTAACTCCCTTATTGTCATCGCGAAGTCTGGACCCTTAGGGCCCGTACCATCTGTGAGCAAGGACCACAGTACGTCCCCAAAAGGACTACTGCCCCTCCTTGGGAAAGCCAACCAGGCCCAGGTCTGTCATAAGCGCCTAAGAGGAGCCGACAGAACAACCAGCTCAGCACCCTGGAGAAGACCAATGTCCCCCCAGGGAGCCGAGTCACTCCACTAACTGGAGGCCACGCTCAGGACCGCATGCGCCATCGGCGCTGCTGTCACATCCAGCCTATAGAAGGTGGCAAAAGTGGAAGACGATGCCCAACTTGCAGCGGAACAAACATCCTGAACAGAGACCCCCCTACAGAGGGCCCAGGATGACGCCATACCCCTCGTGGAATGCGCCTTCAACCCTATGGGAGGCACTATATTCCTACCAGAGTAAGCCCGCTCTATAGCCTCCACGATCCACTGGGAAAGCCTAATCTTCGAGATAGGCAGTCCCACAGTCTTGGGATCCCAGGAGACAAACAGCTGTGTAGTCTTCCTTGTCGCCTTAGTTTTGTCCAAATACAACCTCAATGCCCTCACCGGACAGAGGTTATGCCTCCTCCTCTCCTCCTCAGAGGCAAAGGGGGGCAGACAGAACGCCACCAGGTCCATCGGTACCGGGGTAGCCAGGCGGTTCTTAGGTAAAAACGCCGGATTGGTCTTCATGACCACCCTAGCATCCCCATTAAACCTCATGCATTCCGCACTCGTGGACAGCGCATGGATATCACCGACCCTCTTAGCGGTCACCAAAGCTATTAACAACGCTGTCTTCAGCGACAATAGCTTCATACTCAACCCCTCCAAGGGCTCAAACGGTGGTCGGGACAGAGAGTCCAGAACCAAAGCAAGGTCCCATGAAGGGACCAGAGACTTAGTCACCGGAAGGAGACGACTAGCTCCCTTCATGAACTGGCGTACCAGCGGGAGCTGGCCCACCGTCCTGTCCTCAAAACCGATGTGGCAGGCAGAGACAGCAGCCAGATACACCTTGACAGTACTAAAGGCTCTGCCTTTATCCAAGAGGTCCTGGAGGAACGACAGAACGACCCTCACTGGCGCTTGAAAAGGCACCACTTGAGCTGGTGAACACCAGTCCTCAAACAACCGCCACCTCAAATCATAGGCATCCCTGGTCGACTGCGTCCTCGCACACTGAATAGTGTTGATGACACTCTGGGGAAGACCCTCCGCGCCAAGATTCAGCCTTTCACGGGCCAGGCCCAGAGGTCTAGATCTTCCGGCCGCGGGTGGAATATCCCGCCCCCCGCCTGAGTCAATAGGTCCCTGCGTACTGGAAGCTGCCAGGGCCGATCGTACAGGAGAGGGACAATGTCCGACCTCCAAGGGCCCCATCCTGGGGCCACTAAGATCACCGACAGGCACTGCGTCCTCACCCTCTCCAGTGTGGGAAGGGTGAGAGACAGCGGGGGGAAAGCGTAAAGAAGGCCCCAGGGCCAACGGTGCGCCAAGGCATCCAGACCTAGCGGAACCGTCCCTGCTATGAAGAAGAACAGAGGACACTTGCTGTTCTCTTCCGACGCAAACAGATCCACCCGTGGCTCGCCGAACCTCCCCCACATCCGCCTGGCCACTGTCTTGTGCAGTGACCAAGCCGCGTAGAGGTATCGGCCCCTGGATAACGGATCCGCCCCCGTGTTCTGGAGTCCCGGAACGTGGGAGGCTCTGACCGAAAGAAGGTGCTCGTCGCACCATAGCGTCAGCCTGTGTGCTAACGCATGCAGTTTGGTGGACCGTAGGACCCCTTGCTTGTTGATATAGCACATCGTCTGTGTACACTTCACAAAAGTCCTTGGACTTAGTGACAGTCCGAACGGAAGGACCAGATATTTGTATATCTGTCCCTTGAAGCCGAACCGCAGGAATTTTCTGTGTGGTGGGTAGATGGGAATGTGGAAATACGCGTCTCTGAGATCGAGAGTTGTATACCAGTCCCCTCGACGCATCATGAGCAGCAGAGCCTTGCTCGTGAGCATTTTGAAGCGAAACACTTTCAAATAGCCGTTCAGAGCACGTAGGTCTAGAATGGGCCGCATGCCCCCCCCTTTCTTCTTCACGAGAAAGTAGCGGGAGTAAACCCCGGCGTTGCTCTGCTCCATAGACACCACACGTATAGCCTTCTTCTCCAGCAGAGACGTTATCTCGTCCTGGAGAACCTCGGCTGACTGACCACTCGCTTGCGAAAACAGAACGCTCCCACAAGTGGGAGGTCTCCTGGCAAACTGTAGTTTGTTACCCTTCGAGGTGGTGTTCAACCCCCAAGGATGAACACCACAACGATTCCAGTCCTGTAGACAGAGGGGCCAGAGGGGTTGAAGCCAGCTCCGAACCTTTTCGTGGTAGAGCGGCGTCCCTTCCGGTCTGGCGCGTGGAAGCTGAGAGTAGGGCCATCTATAGCCATCATCACAGACCGTCACACAGCGCGGAAACCAAACCGTTTCCTGAGGTCGCCCATTTGTGGGGGACCGAGTTGGCATTGTCTAGGTGGAAGCCGGGGCAAAGCCGTCAGGCTGGGGTTAGCCACTTTCCCCTGTAGACCAGGAAACACGTGACTGGAACCGTAGACCAAGCTCGCCGGTGTCATAGGCATGTGGAAGCTGAGAATAGGGCCATCTATGGCCGTTATCACAGACCGTCACACAGCATGGAAACAGGCTGTTTCCTAAGGTCGCCCACTTGTGGGAAACCGAGGCGCGCGAAACCGTCACTTTATCTTGTAAGGTCAAGAAATACGTGGACAAGCAAGCCGCAGGCCGGGCTCGCTGATTATGGAGCTCTAGTTACGCAAGTAACCTCCATAGCGGCTTTCGAGGCTGGGTGCCTACAGTAGCCGAGTCGGCAGGCAGCCACGTTAGAGTGAGGGTCTAACCTGGAGCAAAGTTGACAAGTCGGAGGCAGCCACCTTCCCCTGGAAACCAGGAGGCACGTGACGGGAGCCGTAGACCAGACTCGCCGGTGTCACATGAGAACAGGGCCTTCCATGGCCGTTCTCACAG
Organism: Protomyctophum bolini; assembly: GCF_963924005.1. Classification (NCBI taxonomy): domain Eukaryota; kingdom Metazoa; phylum Chordata; class Actinopteri; order Myctophiformes; family Myctophidae; genus Protomyctophum; species Protomyctophum bolini. Next base: position 34,696,458 of record NC_137879.1, read on the forward strand.
ACCGTCACTCGGCATGGAACCAAGGCGGCGACTTCTAAGTGGAAGCCGGGGCGAAGCCGTCAAGCGCCATTCATTCCTGTCAGCCAGGAAACACGCGACGGAGGCGGTAGCCAAACATTCGCCGGCCCATAGAACGAGGGGTTACGAACGTAACCATCGTTCTAGCCATAAGCGAGCGGCCCTGCCAAGCCGATCAGTAGAACTCCGGTTACGCTAGTAACCTCATGTTCTCGCAGGCCGTTTAGCGACGCCGCACGTAACGCGCCCGTGACGAGCCGAGCTGGCAGGTAGTCTCGGTAGAGAGAGGTCTCGTCGTAGGAGAACGTCACTCAATTAGGACTTAAACCGACAATTGTCGGCAACCTATGAGGAGCCATGTGCGTGAGGTGCCAGCCTCATCGCAGACCGTCATGCAACGTCGAGACCCGGGGTCTCGCAGGTTGCCCACCTTCGAGAGACTGAGCTGGCAGCGTCTGAGTGGTATTCTCAGGGCAGGGCCAGCTCCCGCTGCTGCGAGAACGGTCGCTTTACCCTGCAGGGCCAAGAAGCGTGGACGAACGGGCCGCAGGTAGGGCCTGCCGATTATAGGGCTCGGTTACACACGTAACCTCTAGTGGCGGCCAACCGGCAGCCACGTTTAGTGAGGGTCCAGGCAGGAAGTGGCATGCCGCTGCGAGCAGCCGCCTCATCTTGTAAGGTCAAGAGAGGCGTGGGAGGACAGGTCGCAGGCAGGGCTCGCCGATTAAGGAGCCCTAGTTACGTCAGTAACCTCCGCTTCAATGGCCGCTCTTACAAGCTAAGTGCAGCGATAGCTGAGTCGCAGACCGCCACATCAGTGGGGTGCGAAGCAGCAGCCCGAGCCATCAGCCACGTAGGCGGAGGCTCCGTGGGCGAACACGCTACCTGCATGGTTCGCTGATTCATGCCACCCGGGTTACTAACAGTACCCTCGAGTTTTATTAATCAGTTTTACAGGGCTGTAAGTTTCAGACCAACACGCTGCCGTGGGCTCGAAGGGCCGCGGGACGTCGTGTGTGGAAGCTGGGGAAAGAGCTATCACTAGCTGTTCACCCAGACCGTCAACACAGCGTGAGAGCTAAACAGGCATATCACTATATGCTGTTTGAATCATCGGGGCGTCGGAGAGCGGCGCCTCCATGTCAGGGGACCAGTGCCTGGCTCCTTGTTTCAGAGCGGCAGTGTAGGCCTTCTGTGCAATAGAGGTTGCCATAGCCCAGGCAGTAGAGACACTCGTCATGCAAGTCGTCATGGGCGAGCAGGCCCTTGCAGGTCTTGCACGCCCCTTGTATGCACTGGCCGTGAGCGTCCGCCCGGGCGCGGCGGCGTTGGCGACGGGTTGTCGGGGACTCTGCCATCACACGAGGCTTAGAAGCACGTGGAAACGAAGAGCAGAGTTACAAGCAGCCACGTAGGTGGAGGCTTCGTGGGCGAACACGTTACAGGCAAGGCTCGCTGGTTCATATAACCCTGGTTACAACAGTAACTGCGAGTTTTAATCAACCAGTTTCACAAGGCTGCGCGTTTCAGATCACCACGCTGCCGCGGGCTCGAAAGGCCGCGGGACGTTGTATGTGGAGGCCCGAGAAAAGAGCTATTACTAGCTGTTAACGCAGGCCGTCAACACAAACGTGAGAGCTAAACAGAAATATTACTATATGCTGTTTAGAATACACGGCGCCACGGGCTAGAAGGCCGCGGGGCGTTGTATGTGGAGGGCGAGAAAAGAGCTATTATTAGCTGTTAATGCAGGCCGTCAAACAGACGTGAGAGCTAAGCAGAAATATTACTATATTTCGTGCAGCTCGCCACGCCGTCACGGGCTTCGGGGCCGCGGGACGTGCGTGTGCTGTGTCGGCTACACTAGCTGTTAAAGCAGGCCGTCAACACAGACGTGAGAGCTAAGCAAAAATATTACTATATTTTATGCAGCTCACCACGCCGTCACGGGCTTCGGGGCCGCGGGACGTGCGTGTGCTGTGTCGGCTACACTAGCTGTTAAAGCAGGCCGTCAACACAGACGTGAGAGCTAAGCAGAAATATTACTATATCTTGTGCAGCTCACCACGCCGTCACGGGCTTCGGGGCCGCGGGACGTGCGTGTGCTGTGTCGGTTACACTAGCTGTTAAGCAGGCCGTCAACACAGACGTGAGAGCTAAGCAGAAATATTACCATATTTTGTGCAGCTCACCACGCCGTCACGGGCTTCGGGGCCGCGGGACGTGCGTGCGCTGTGTCGGCTACACTAGCTGTTAAGCAGGCCGTCAACACAGACGTGAGAGCTAAGCAGAAATATTACTATATTTCGTGCAGCTCACCACGCCGTCACGGGCTTCGGGGCCGCGGGACGTGCGTGTGCTGTGTCGGCTACAGCGGGCTATGGTAGCAGCCACCGATGCCGGCACACGTGTGGAAACTAGCAAAGGGTCGAGACCGTTTCTAGCCCGTCACCGAAGTTTGTGTGGAAGCAAAAAACACGCTATTGTTAGCCGTGTCAAAGACCGTCACACGGGTAAAGAAACTTAGCAGGGCTCGAGCCACCACACAAGTTACATTACCCACCAAGTTATTATTAACCTTGGTTAAGGAAAACGGACTTACCGTTTTTCTTTACTTCTCGAAGCCTCTAGGAAAGCAGTTTCCGCGGTACCGAGAAGTTTTCTCGTCCTTATGGAAATAACTCAGATGCTAAACCTTAGGGAGACTTCGCTTGCGCTGTGTTACACACATGAGAAGAAACAAATGAATGGAGACTAAGGGACGTTGACGCGCTTTTATACTAGCGCACCGGTGGGCGGTTCTCAACGTCATCACGTCTCAAAGTCCCAGCCAAAATTGTCTGTGAGTTTATATAATGCTTCTGTGTTTACGCTAGGGGGCGCAAACTCCCATAAGTGAGCAGCCTTGCTAAGCTGATTAATATAACTATAGGCTAAGTATAACTGAGGCTATACAGCCCCAGACCACATGGGGCCAGACGTCACACAGCAGTGGGTCGTGTACATTTGTGTGCAGGCCTTTCGCAGCCGTGTTGATTTTGACAGCCAACTTTGATTTTAGTTTTAGTCATAGACTTTTGAATAGTTTTAGTCACCTGGAATGTTGTAGTGTGTTGTTGTTGGTCTCGTTTAAGAGTGTGAACTTAGGTTAGTAGGGTTGGTAGAGGAGAGGAAACAGTGTTGACAAGGTTGTAGAGGCATTCGACATCCAAACCTCTAACTCCACATGGTTGAGGGCCCTGGGGTGTTTTGACTCGTACTCCATCCAACAGAAAAAAGGTGCAGAGAGCATTTGTAGTTCAACTGAAGACTCTTTATTATCTCCAAATATATCTCCAAACAAAACTATGAAATAATAAGTGAGTAAGCGGTCAAAAACTGTATGCCTTCCTGGCCTCACCAAACATTTTCTATTGTTCCCAAAATGCATGTCAAGTGACCTTAAACAAGCAACGGTGCTTCCTGGCTGCCAGTGAACCTTTCAAAATAAAAGTTACAAATAACTGTTCCACAATCACTGCAGGGGAGCTTTTACTTTGAAGGGGAGAAATTATACAGGAAGTGCACTAAATTGACATGACATACCAGGGATTCTAATTAGAGGTGGAGGCTTCTAATAATCCAAATGAACAAATAAAGAAAACATAAAACTGGCTCCAACAAAGGTTATGGTCGGGGCAATGAATGGAGGAATGGGCACTAAATAATAAAACACTAACCGTGGTACGGTAGGAAACGTCAGACAGGCTTGTCGCTTGTGTGAGGAATGTCAGGAAGAGGAGTCAGTGGAGTACATAGTTCCTCCTTGTGTGAGGAATGTCAGGAAGAGGAGTCAGTGGAGTACATAGTTCCTCCTTGTGTGAGGAATGTCAGGAAGAGGAGTCAGTGGAGTACATAGTTCCTTCTTGTGTGAGGAATGTCAGGAAGAGGAGTCAGTGGAGTACATAGTTCCTTCTTGTGTGAGGAATGTCAGGAAGAGGAGTCAGTGGAGTACATAGTTCCTCCTTGTGTGAGGAATGTCAGGAAGAGGAGTCAGTGGAGTACATAGTTCCTCCTTGTGTGAGGAATGTCAGGAAGAGGAGTCAGTGGAGTACATAGTTCCTTCTTGTGTGAGGAATGTCAGGAAGAGGAGTCAGTGGAGTACATAGTTCCTCCTTGTGTGAGGAATGTCAGGAAGAGGAGTCAGTGGAGTACATAGTTCCTTCTTGTGTAAGGAATGTCAGGAAGAGGAGTCAGTGGAGTACATAGTTCCTTCTTGTGTGAGGAATGTCAGGAAGAGGAGTCAGTGGAGTACATAGTTCCTTCTTGCGTGAGGAATGTCAGGAAGAGGAGTCAGTGGAGTACATAGTTCCTCCTTGTGTGAGGAATGTCAGGAAGAGGAGTCAGTGGAGTACATAGTTCCTTCTTGTGTGAGGAATGTCAGGAAGAGGAGTCAGTGGAGTACATAGTTCCGAGTTGCAGAAGGTACTTCGATGGGACAGAGACAGACGTCGAAGGATAATCTAGTGATTTAGGGCAGTAGTTTCCCGGGGACCACCAGTGGTCCTTGAGGGGGATTCAGGTGGTCCCATAGCTAAATGATGGAGAGTTGGTGACCAAATATGGACCCTTCTAGATCTTTCTTGGCTCAAATGCCGAATAAATAACGGGCCTTGATACAAAAAGGGTTGAAAACCACTGATTTAGGGAGTGAAGAAATTCACATTCAAATTATTACCGAGTATGTGAGAGAGAGAGAGCAAGGTACAGTACAGGCAAGACATACAACATACTGCATGTACAGTAAAACTATATAATATGCGAGAGAGATAATTAGATTGTAGTATTTTGTATATAAGGCATGTGATAATGCACCAATAAACTGGATGCCAACCAGATCTACAAGCTCACAGCTATATAGTCACAATGAAATGCAGTGTTAGCTTGTAGATTGGCTATTTCTACAGTGTGGCGGTGCCTATATAGACCTTTTAGTTTTGACCAGCAGTTACACATAATATCACGTGTCGAGAGATAATTGCTTTATACACAACAGAAAATTGCAAATTCTGATTTCACTCAAAAATGTACTCAAAAAAATGCCAAAGACAAAAGGAATACTTGTACACCACAGTACAAAACACAATAAAGGGAATGCCCGCCAGTGGTGGAAATTGTTTTACTTAAGTAAAAGTACCAATACTGCAATTCAGAAGTACTTTGTTGCAAGTAAAAGTACGGAGTTGAAAATGTACTTTGTAAAAGTACAAAAAGTATCAGCATCAAAATGTACTTAAAGTACTAAAAGTAAAGTGGAAGTGGTTAATGTATGTTTTCTAATCAAAATCTCCAAAGTAGTAGTAGTGAAGTAAAAGTACACATTTCGGCGCTGAGAAAGTACTGGAAATTGGAAATACTCAAGTAAGTGCAAATACCTCAAAATTGTACTTAAGTACAGTACTTAAGTAAAAGTACTTAATTACTTTCCACCACTGATGCCCACAGAGATGCAAAAATATTATTCTTTAATGACCATTAGTGACAAAGAATTGCGATCAAAAGAGTGTATACCCTTTAGTGTTCTTGGTCTTTTGTTTGGCGTTATACAGTATCACCTGACTGATACCTTTTCGGACAATTCAACAAGAATGCAAACCTTTCCTCTCATCTCTGTTGAGTCGAGACTCAAAATATACTCTCCCACTCCTTCACACACATCAGTTTCCAAGACCAAGAGTGCTCTTCCATCTTTTCCATAACCCGTCTGTTCCTTTGCCCAAAGCATGTTTGATTTCTACATTTATTGGGCCTATAGTTTCGGTTTCTAAGTTTCTATTTTCAAATACCTTCTGCTTTGCAGCCATGTCTGCTCTGGTGCCGCGTGCAGTTGGTAGAAGCACATTCCTGTATACTTCGGGGCCTCGTTCTTCCCTTTCTTCTGTTCCAAAGCTTTGGAACTTGCTTTTCTTTTCCGTTGTCAGCTTCTCTTTCTCTTACCAGTGAGCACACTCACCGTTTTCTTCCCCACTCACGTCGTTTTGTTCTTCTGTTGCCGCTGTCATGGCGGCCAGTTCCCACCTGATGTTGTGTGGGAGTCCTTGGATGTCCAAAGCGGGCCTTTACCCTTGGGTTCGACATTCGTCCAGGTGAAGGTGGCGGAATTGAATTTCCACATGTCGTTGAATGGCCGAGTCATGTTGTGGCCGCCGAATATGTACAGCTCTCCGTTGTGGGCAACGGCCGAATGACAACAGCGTCCTTCCGGACGAAGCCGTGCAGAGGGAATGCTCAGCCAGAGGTCGGTCTCCGTGTCAAAGACTCGGATGTTGTCGTCGTCGTCGTAGTCAAAGCCGTGGCTGTATAGCCCCCGAATACAAACATCTTTGTCCCGATGACGGTGGCGGAGTGCTCACACGATATGACGGCCAGAGCGCCGACACTTTGTGCGGCAAGAAAAACATTTTAGTCTAGTATTTGATACACAGGTTTAATTTTTGTCTTTAGTTTATAAAGTTTGTTTAGTAAACGCATTGGCAATGAAGGGAAAATGTACGTCATAATGTGTCGTTGCGTCATATTGTCTGTTTATTGTTAATGGCTTTTATTGTTTGTTTGCACCGTTTGTTTCACATCACCATTACATCACCTAACCATCACGAGTTAGACTTTAATAGATTAGCGCCCCTCACTTCACACGGGTGTGATTTTTTTATTTGTCGATGAAATTGCCAATATTATTTAGTCTTAGTGATCATAGCTTAGTTTACCGGTATTTCGTTTTCGTCTGTGAAAAAAGGTCGAACGTATTTCATCAATGAAATCAACACTGAATGATATTTGGAACAACGGTGTGCCTGTGGCCCCCGCGGGCCCCTGGTGTGACTCCAACACTGCTGCTAGTGTTGTTGCAGCCGAAATGGCTGAACTGGGGGGGGGGGGTCCTTGAGATGAAGACGTTTGAGAATAACTCAGGTCGCTAAAACCCCACAAATTCTCAGAAGACATACCGAGGACATCATGCATGTCCTCAGTGCTATAGTTACTATAGCATGCATGTTTTGAGGCTCACGCAGAAGACAGTATTCACAATAATCACTAAATGCACTCCACATGAAGGCCTATAGTGTCTGCGAGCCCTCCTTTATCTTTGTTTTTTTGTTATGCCTCTTGTATTGTTCTATTGAGAGATACTTAGTCTTATACCTATAAGCCTATAGGGCCCCAAATACCACCGTTACAAGGTTCCTATACACTGATAAATAATAAATAACAAACAAGTCATGGCGTGCTTTCTAGCGATTTAAAATAAAAAACAAAAAACTCAACCAAGCTTGTATGTATGGAATTGTGTAGAATTGAATCCAGAACCCAATTTGATTACTGAGCTGGATCGTGGCCCTGAAGCGCACTTTTGCCACAAGTGGTTCAGGACACAACAAACGGCAAGGACTTCGGTTCCGTCTGAGATTCAGTTCAAGGCTGTTTAAGGAGCTCTAGTCTACAAGGTCTGACAGAGGAATCAACATGGCATGTATATAGTACAACGTCGATAACCCACTGAGGTCGTTTCAGAATAGAATGATATCCATATGCCAGAGATAAAAAGCTATACTGTACATGTATGCACGACACGCGCACGCATCGCTCATTTGTGGCCCTTCTCTCGTCCCCTCCTCTCTCCCTCTGTACTCCTCCTTTCTTCAGTTCTCTCTCTTTTTTCATCTCCGCTGTGTCTTTCTCTCCCACCAGCAGCTGTCAAACACAACCAAAGCTCGTCCTTTGTAGAGCTGTGTGCGTGTGTGCGTGTGTGTGTGTGCGTGCGTGTGTGCGTGTGTGCGTGCGTGCATACGTGTGTGGACACATTAGTTCCGGAATTTACATGTCACTTTAGCACTGTAATTCAAGGCCTAAGCGTTCTGTCTTGCATAAGACCACTGAGTAGTGTGTGTGTGTGCGCGTGTGCGTGTGTGTTTTGCGAATCCTCATGTGTCAGAGCAACATTGCAAACAAACTGCGGTCTAAAGTACACGTGCGTACACACCGTATACACACGCGCAGAGCGAGAGAGAGAAGGAGAGAGAATGGCAGAATTTAAGAGAAAGAGAAAGTACATAGTGTTGACTTAAGGGTTGATGACTGAGGGAATGGAGGGGGGGGGTCGGGGGGTGGTAGGAAACACTCCTCTTTTCCCAGAAAGGGAGTCGATCGGTCTTCAACCCGTCCCGTAGACGACACACGCCTTTATTCACTTATTACTAACAGACAGACAGAACGGAAGAAACACATGCAGAGAAAGATAAGTAGATGGAGAGAGAGAGAGAGAGAGAGAGAGAGAGAGAGAGGGGAGGGGAGCTTTGAGATACCATGTGGTTCTCAAAGCGACAAACACTATACAGTACACACAACTAACTGCATGAGCTCTGCGAGTATACTGCAACACATGTAACCTAAATGGATACAGTATATTGGATACTGTCCATGTGGTTACACGTTGGCTAAAGGTTGATACATTATAAATTATAACACTGTTGTGTTGACCCACAGATTCACCCAAACACAGATTTGGAAAACATGACTAATAGCAAAAAAAAACCCTGCAATATATCTGGCTGGAGTGCAGACACACAGCAAGATATAAGATGCTGTGACAGGAGAAGAATACAACCACCATAATACCAGTGTTGATTTTGACAGCACATTTTGATTTTAGTCTCTTGAGTAGTATTAATTTAGTTCACATTTTAGTCACCTGGAATGTTTTTTGTTAAGTCTATAGTTTTAGTCGACTAAATATCATACGATTTTAGTCGACCTAAATCTACAGTTGATTTAGTCGACTAAAATGTATTTTGACGGTGCCTTGATGGTGTCGTAATGACTCATTTTACACCGATCTACAAGCTTGTACATCTGCTACAGTATATGTTCAGCATGCAACCAAGTGTAAAATGACTTATACCGGATCTCTTGTCCACTAGTAGTCCCAGCTTCCTAAAGTTTTTATTTGTCGACAAAATTGTCAATATACTTTGTCTTAGTTTTAGTCATCATATAGCTTCATTCGTTCAGCTTCGTTCAGCTTTCATTTAGTTTCCATTTAGGTTTCGTCAGTGAACAAAGGTATAGTCGATGAACGTCTTTTTTTGGTCATAGTTTTAGTCGACAAAATCCACACTGTAACATAATACTAATACTACCATATTTCCTGCACCTTTACAGATCTGAACCTCACCGATCTAAATCCGGACGACCCCGGAACGGTCTCTATACTGTACCTGCCATAATTCCTATACACATAACCTCCGTAAACTATATGCCGAAAAACCTAACCTTATTCCTATAACCTTATATAACCTCAGTAAAACGGTGCCCAAAACCTATACATTCATAAACGTATAGACCTCGGTAATGCCTATAACTCCTTATCCTCAGTAAAACAAATATACACATAAGAATATATACAAGAACCGCACCAGCGTGCGTTTGGCGGGGAAGAAATGGGTGAGCCTTCCGGTTATACCATCTCTTTAGAGCTTTCATGACGACGCCATGGCCCGGGAAATAATTCCCAACCTTTTAAGCGTCGTACAAAGAGTCGTGACAAATCATGACAATAAACACAATATTTTGGACCAAACAAATAATTACAAAGAAGAAAAATCAAGAAAAAAAAGTGTTGTAACCTGCCTGTAAAGTTGCCCGAACGGCCCAAGGCTCCAAGAATCGACAGTCCAAGAATGTAGATCTTTTCTGGTATTTTATATTTACCTCAAAACACAGAGTGAACGACCCATGCTGGATTTGACTGCGCAGGCAAAAAGAATACTTCCCGAATAAAGACTTAACAATACACTTTCAAATAACAGAAAGTATGACATGAACACTTGACAACTCAACTAAGGAAAAACAACAAACCAAGAACTTAAGAAACTGAAAACAGGCTATGTGCCTTCCTGGCCCTGTCAGCTCTGCTCTCCCCTGGAGTTGTCTCCTTTGTTAGTCTCAAGCAAAACTGAACATTGTCCACTCAGGATTCCCTCACAAACTTTTTCCACAAGCCTCCCTTATATACCAGGTGAGACCCACCCACAATGATTAGTAATTGGACCAATCTACTCAAACCCATGAGTTAGACCAACTATACAATTACATATTTAGAGTGACTGTTTTCCAAGGCATCACATCAAACACAAAACAATTATGATAGCATTATAGGCAACACAGATAAGTAGTATAAGATGCCACACATAGCCACACCTCCAAGGAGCTTGATGACAGTCAATTAATGGAAGCAGCTGTGCAGTGTGCGTTTGTAATGTTCAGTTTCACATTGTGGAGTCTTCTAGTGTCTATATAGGGCACGGGTTGCCCCGTGACACTGCCGTATTCTTCTTCTTTCTAATTATTTGTTCGTCCATGATTGTTGTCATGATTTGTCACAACTCCAGTTGGCTTTGTACGAACAGGTTTAAAAAGGTCTTTAAATAAATACTTTTTGAAATGAACGGGGAATCATTTCCTGGGCCCCCTGGTAGGGGGCGGGACAGCGACGCTCTATAGACTGATATAGATATAGATTGAACATACAAAAAAAGCATTTGACCAAAAGAAAAAGGACATTTCTCCCTTCTATTGCTATTATGATTGCTATATGTAGTATATGGTATATGCAAATGTTACACACAGCTCTGTTTACACTATATTTAATTGTGCGTACTGTTCACACTTGCTCTGTGGACATGCAAATGTATGTTTGAATTGAAATAAAAATGAATTGACACAGCTGTTGGAGGAAAGAGAGAGAGACAGAGAGACAGAGAGAGCAGTGTGAGACAAAGAAGGAGTCGGGGGCTGTCCTTGTTTGCTCTCTCAGTGTGAGTGTTGTATGTGGGAGGAGGCAGAGAGACTGAGTGAGAGAGAGAGAGAGAGGTAGAGAGAGATGTTGAGAGGGAGAGAAGTTGAGAGAGAGAGAGAGAGAGAGAGAGAGAGAGAGAGAGAGAGAGAGAGTGTGATTGGGGGGGATGTGAGCAGGAGGGACATGCAGTCAGAGAGCAGGAGAAAAGAGAGTTTAGTCAAAGCCAGAGGAGCACTATGGTTTGAAGTGAGAGTGTAGATCCACACAGGCTCAAAGAGAGAGAGAGAGAGAGAGAGAGAGAGAGAGAGAGAGAAGGGAGGGCTTGGACTCGGACTGACTCGGGGTGAGAGAGAGAGAGAGAGAGAGAGAGAGAGTCAGGTATAGCCTCAGGGCAGTCCAGCAGCAGCTCCTGTTCTTCTCCTCTCCTCTCCTCTCCTGTCCTGTACTGTCCTGTCCTGTCCAGCCCAGCCCTGTCCAGTCCAGTCCGGCCCTGTAACCAGCACCGTTGGGCCAGGGGTGTGTGTGTGTGTGTGTGGAGCGAGGAGCCACAGCATGCTGCAGTGGGGCGGCTGGCTGGGTGCTCTGCTGCTGGGCCAGCTGGCCGGCCTGCACCTGGCCCGCGCCTCGGGGCCCGAGTTCCAGCACCACCGCTACGAGGACATGGTGCGCGCGCTGTTCGCCGTGCAGAGCGAGTGCCCCTACATCAGCCGCATCTACAGCATCGGCCGCAGCGTCCAGGGGCGCCACCTCTACGTGCTGGAGTTCAGCGACAGCCCGGGCATCCACGAAGCGCGTAAGGAGAGAGAGAGAGAGAGAGAGAGAGAGAGAGAGAGAGGGAGAGAGCACCCTATAGCTGTCTCGTTTGACTCTATTGCATGAGTCGATGGTGTATACTGTATAGCCCCCCTTAACTTGTCTGTATTTGGGACGGTGTTATAACCGCTGTCCCCCAATACAGAAAAGGTAACCGAGGGTCCCGAAAGGGAGGCTATATATAGAGATGATGAAAGGTGTGTATGAATTAAACCTGACCCCCATTGAGGCTCGAAGCCGATTCTATACGAATGCCTTCTACTGTATGTCAGTGGTTCTCACCTTTTTCAAGATTCTTCTAAAAATGTTTTATTTTAAATAGCAGCTGTACAAAGCTTGTATAGCTTGCATATTTGTTTGTGTATAGTTTTTGAATAACCGACGCAAATATCCAAAAAATGTAATCGTCATTCATTCATTGATATATGCATATACCTGGAAGGAGTTATAGGGACGTCTGTACATGCATGAATGCACTGTTCAAGGCTGCCGAGATGTGTATATATAGCAGCTCTTTATACTTTTCCCCTTGGATCAGAACTTAGTATTGGAAAGTAAATTGAAATAGGTTTTAAAAAGGGCAGCCCTATATAACGTTATGGGGTCAGTGTGAACCCGCCATATATTTTCACCGTGGTGACATTATGCAGGGCCGATTCCTCATGTCCTCGAAACATCAACAAACAATACCAGCTCTTGTATAGGCTGTTAAAAGTGCATTCCTTTGTCGAATGGATCTTTTTGCCCTTTTCTTGCCTGTGTGGGGTGTGAGAACTGCTGCTGGCTGGCTGGCTGCTGGCTGCCTGGAGACAAGAGCTGGGGGGCGGGGGGGGGGGGGGTCGACAAGATGAAATACAAGATTGTGGCTCTTTTGGCTCCACGAAGTTTAGATTCTGCGGGGTGTGTGTTATTATTCTGTGGGGCTTTAATAGCGGAGGAGTAGGAAAAAGCAGAGCAGGCCGCGCGGCGCGCGGGGCCCAAGCTGGCTCCTTGCCCCTCGCTATTACTAGGAAAACATTTGTGGAAAAAACGCTCAGGATATATACTTCATTAGGGAGTGAGGGTTTTCGGGGGGTTTCTTCTCAGAAAGGGGGTACATAGCAACAAAAGAACATGTCGGCTGTATATATACCCCTTATAAGGACATCTGTGATTCATTCGAAGCTTTTGTAAGATCTGTTTCAAACATGCCCCCGACCGACCGACGGCGATGCTTTCAACAGCTGCAAGAGGATATTATGACAATTAAGCTTCACAGTTTTTTACAAAGTGTCACTTTGAGTCAACATGTTGCGGCTCTGCATGGACCCCAAAAATTCGTATTATTTGCTTTTCCTTTTAGTTCTGGCCATACACACACACACACACAGACGGGAAGAATGACAAACATTTTGTATGTGATGCAATTGCATGTACCGCAAAATGTGGAAAAGTTCATATAGCTCACGGCGTCATGACATGCAACTTTGTGAAGAAAAAAAACATCTCTCGCTTTTCCTACCAGTGAAGGCGAGGAGGTGGAGGAGGAGGAGGAGGAGGAGGTAGAGGAGGAGGAGGAGGTAGAGGAGGAGGAGGGGGGAAAAAATCTGAGAGAGAGAGGAGAAAAAAAAAAAGCTTGATGATGTCTGCGAGATTTCTACACGGATCATGTTGTGCCTTTTGGCAGCTGAGAGCTGAACTTGCGCTTTTCTTTTTTTCTTTTTCTCCAAGCTCCATTTCTCTTGCACAAGTATATTATAGCCTTGGCTTCCTCTGCCAGAATAGAAGGATGTGTGCCGTACACGTGTTCCATGGCGGCAAAGGTGACCGCCGGGGTCTGAAAAACAGGAACCGATGCCGCTGACAGAGTTGAACCACCAGAGAGAGAGAGAGAGAGAGAGAGAGAGAGAGAGAGAGAGAGAGAGAGAGAGGTCGCTGGCGTGGGTTGACCCTTCCGCTGTCGCACACAGTCAGGAAGTCAATGTCGTTCACATGCTGCTGAGTCTAGGCTTTCTTTATATATATATATATATATATATAAGAGGAGAGAGTGGGATATCACCTTTTGCCTTGTTGTTTCCCTGTTTGATTTGTTGACGCGAACAATACACTCCTTTACCAATATATATAGGACAGAGTGTATATAAAGGGAGACGGGCAGTAGGAAAAGCTGAGAGATAAGACAATTTAGCATAAACAGATAGTAGGAAAGCTGATATAGGGAGACAGTGTTGGAGAGACAGATAGTTGGAAAGCTGAGAGATAAGACAATTTAGGAGAGAAAAACAGTATAGGAATGCTTAATTGGAGATAGTGTATATTGGTGGGAAACACACTTTAGGCAAGCTGAGAAGGAGACAGGCTTGTATAGGGACAGACAGTACACCACAGCTGACAGAGAGACATTGTAGAAGAGACAGGTATAGTGCAGGACAGCCGAGAGGGAGACATAGGAGTGCATATAGGAGAGACAGACTATAAGAAAGCTGAGAGGGAGACAATGTACAGGAGAGACAGGAAAGCCGAGAGGGAGACAGTGTACTATAGGAGAGACAAGACTACAGAAAAGCTGAGAGGGAGACAGTGTAGGAGAGACCGACAACATGAATAGGGCAGCATGAGAGTGAGACAGTGTAGGACAGGCCGACAGTACTACTATAGGGCAGCTGAGAGTGAGACAGCGTAGGACAGGCCGACAGTACTACTATAGGGCAGCTGAGAGCGAGACAGTGTATAGGAGACGACAGACACACTGCAGGCAGGACAGAGGAAGAGAGGATGTGGTGAGATGTGGTGAGGCGGAGGAGAGGATACATGCGTTTCTTTCCAGAGACCAGTGCAACATGTACACTGGGCACAGAGCTGCCTGCTGTCTCCCCAGGGCACCCTCTCTCTCTCTCTCTCTCTCCCATTCCTCCAACAGACCGACGCTGTCCGCCAGAGACCTCCTATCTCCATATTTCGTCACACTATACAGCAGCGGTTGGTTTCCCAAACTTGTTATAAGCTTGAGACCCAAAAAGGGGAATTTTCCCCCTCATCTTTCCCGGGGACCGCGAGACCCCTAAACTATACAATGAAATAGATTCGATACGTTTTGTGAGCTTGTAGATCAGCTATTTTCGTAGCTCCTTAAAAAGTTTCATAATACGAATAGTTCTTTTGAAGAAAAAGTTTGAAGTTTGAAAATCTCTGGGGAAAAATAAAATAATAATCATTCATCTTTTTTTTTTTAATAATTGAAATACAAATTTGAATTCTGTGTCCGCGACCCACAAATGAGTCCCGACTCCCGACCCAGTGTTTGGGAAATGCGGTACTACAACAGTGTCACACTGTAAAGTTAGCAAAAATAGCAGCTCTGCAAGCTCACAATGCGTGCCGCGTGTTGTGTGCAGCTTGTAGATCTGCTATTTTATGGAGAAAGACAATTTAAAGTAAGAGAAAGAAGCTTGTGACAAAGTTATAACGACCCCCAAAGTTACTACGACTCAGTTGGGCTCTCGTTGTACAAAGGTTGCTGGAGGTGCAGTTTTTTGGGGGGGGGGGTTTTTTTTTTTTTTTTTTTACAGTTATGAATGATTCTCATTCACAAGGCCAATTAAAAAAGCTCCCCCAAAGCCACAGCCTTTAGGAGGAATGTGAATTAATCAGGCTGTCACCACTTTCTTGGCACAGGGATCTTTTTTGGAAAGCAAACACGGTCGAGGCCGCATGGACGGTAGGGTTTTCCCTCTCTGCGTCGAAGAGGCACCAAATCACTATCCTGTCGGACAGAAAGCCATTAATCACCCTGACCAAAACACACAGCGCGTTACTGGATCAGGGGCAAGGCCACAGACAAGGTCCTGCGTCAGAGTCTGCTAGGCCTGGCTATATACTGTATCATCACTGTTGGCTGGAAATCTGGCATGTTCAACAACAAGAAAAATGATGATATATTCTGAAAAGATAAAACAATGCCCCAACAGTGAGGACATCCAGTCAATGGTCTTGGTCCAGCTGCATGAAGCCCTCGTTGGTCGTTTGTCTGACTCCAATCAGGCGAAACCCCAGGACTGTTTTGATAGCCGTCTATACGCCAATCAGTGGCAGAGACCCCCATAGAATGACCCCATGGCAGTTTCCCCCAATCCAACCCCAATCAGTCTCATCTTGAATATGTATTGTATTCAGAATGTCGTCGTTAATTGCTGACCAGTGGTGCAACGTTAATAAGTACATTTACTTGAGTACTATTGTTACTTGAGTACTACATTTGAGATTTAGATTGCGGTATATATACACGAGATGTTATAAGCCCGCCCAGCTTGCTTTTCAAGCAGCTGAAAAAGAACCACATTGAGCTTGTAGATGCTGCCATTTTCAAAAGACGTTTTGAACATTAGAAAACCTGAAATGGGTCATTCTGCACAATGAGTATACGTTCTACTTTTGTAAGTATATATATGCCAATACTTTATTTAGAAGTACAAAATTTGAATCCCAGACTTTTACTTGTAACGGAGTAGTTCTACAGTACATTGCAGTATTGATTATTTTTCTCAAATAAAACATACTGTAAGTATACATTTCCACCACTGTTGCTGACCGGGGTGTATTCCAGTGTATCTATAGGCTGCAGCTTGTTGGTGGTGTTTCCCTGGAATTAGTAGTAACCTGTGAGCAGAAACATTGTGTATAGAGAGGCCCATGCAGGCTCTAAGGCTTACATATAAGGGTTATGTGGAGCGTTGACCCTTTGAGGGCACGCGTAAACGCACGCACGCACGCACACACACACACACACACACACACACACACACACACACAGAGGCCTTTTTTGGGGTGTGTGTGTGACACCTTAGTATACATAACGCTAAACCCTAAACCTATATTACCTCAAAATGCCTAACCCGACAGAATTCCTTAATTGTAAACCTAATTCCACCAAATCCCTTTTTTGAACCGTGTAAAAACAACCAACATGGTTCTCACAACGTCTATTTCTTGAATCCTATACTATATATATATACACGTTGGCTCTCACGAGTGTAGTAAAAAATACAAGTGCGCAGACTGCACACACGCACACACACATGCACGCACTCGCGCACACACACTCACAGAACCTCTCTGTAAAAATGTGATTGATTTCATGCTTTAACAGCACTTCTAGGAAAACGAAGCGCTGCGTATACGTGTGCTATGGGTTCGGTTTGGTCCCTTTTAACCCTTTGCTCTCTCTCTCCCCCCGTCTCTCGCTGCTTCCTCCTCCTTTTCCTCTCTCTCTCTATCTCTCTCTCCCTCTCCCTCCCCAGTGGAGCCGGAGTTCAAGTACGTGGGCAACATGCACGGCAACGAGGTCCTGGGCCGCGAGCTGCTCATCCAGTTCTCGCAGTTCCTGTGCCAGGAGTACGCGGCGGGGAACCAGCGCATCACGCGCCTCGTGCACGACACGCGCATCCACATCCTGCCCTCCATGAACCCCGACGGGTACGAGGTGGCCGCCAATCAGGTGACTCAATGTAGTGACCACGTGGGTTCTCATTAACGACGTGGCGTGGGGGTGTGTACGGTACCCCCGTATACCCGCCCGGGGACCGACAATGGACTACAATTCCCATAATTCTTTGGTGCACTGCTCCTCCTTGTTGATAGGGGGGGAGAGCTGTCTTACTGAGACAACATGTAGTCCAGGAAGGAAGAGAGCCCAGTGTCCATGACATCAGAGACAACAGGCTCACTGCTACAATCTAAAATATCTAAAACCACATATTACATACATAAAGACCCCCAGGAAAGTGTTCTAAAGCTCCTAAACGTCATTAACATATATTTTTTTGCAAAAAGGGTGAAGTGTCCCTTTAAGTACCAGGTCTTATTCCCTAACTTGAGTAAACTAAAGACCTGGAGGCGTGGTCAATGCTCTTTGGCCACTCAGAATAGCCAAATGGCATTGATCACGCCTCCAGGTCTTTAGTTTACTCAAGTTAGGTAATAAGACCTGGTACTTAAGACACGCAAAATACAGCCCATAGTGTCTTGAATAGTTTTCACTTAGTTTTTAGTCACATTTTATTAGTCACCTGGAATGTTCTATATAGTGTTTAGTCTAGTTTTAGTCGACTAAATGTCATACGATTTTTATAGTCGACTAAATCTACAGTTGATTTAGTCGACTAAAGTGTGTTTTGACTATACTTGATATAGTGACATATTTTACACTTTGGTTGCATGCTGAAAATATAGCAGATCTACAATCTCACGACTGCGACGCGTTGTGAGATTGTATAGATCTGCTATTTTCAGCATGCAACCCAGCATACAACTGGATATCTTGTCCACTAGTCTACCTTCCTAACATTTTAGTCTAGTTTTTATTTGTTGACGGAATTGTCAGTATATTTAGTCTTAGTTTTAGTCATCATAGATTCGTTTTTATTTAGTCTTAGTCAGTGAAACAAGGTAGTCGACGAACATTTTTCGTCTTAGTTTTAGTCGACGATAACAACACTGCCCAGACGGGTCCATTTGGTTCCATGTGTGTACACTCTCTGAGTTCAATTATCGTTGATTTTTACAATATAAAAATTGGGTCCCGTTAAATTGAGGTCCGTCCGTATAGCCCTAATGCATGTCAAACTACGGGTCCTTGAAATGAAAATGGTTGAAAATCACTATCTAGAAGTCTATAGAACTGTGGAAATCTTCTCTTATGGAGGTCCCCAGCATGGCATAACTTGCGCGCGCGTGCGTGTGCATGTGTGTGTGTGTGTGTGTGTGTGTGTGGGTGGGTGTGTGTGCGCGCATACGTGTGCGCATGTGAAAGGTTACAAACATTCCAAGAGTCCTGGAACAAAACATGTTTGTCTTGTATGTGTGTTGTTTATCTGGGTATTATTGTTCTTGTCCACAGATGTGTAGTACAGTATGTCATTTAGGACAGATTCTAGGTTTGATATCATTGTTCTGTCAATGTCTGTTATTACCTAGTGTCTCTGGGGAAAAACAACTGCTGCTATGCTAGGGATAATTACGGTATATGGACGCACGCACACACACACACACACACACACACACACACACACACACACACACACACACACACACACACACACACACACACACACACACACACACACACACACACACACACACACACAATAATGTGTAAAAGAATCACACACGTATACATTACATGAATACGATTGGGCATTTTAAACGTGCTCGTGCGCACATACATTTAAGTCAGTGTTTGGGCATATACGAGGCATGAACCTATACTACAAACTAGCAAGTACGCACATATAGTGTTTCAGTCTATTCACTTAAACTTCAGGACCTATAGTTATTTGGAGACAAGAAAAATATGGTTAAGTAAAATAAATCAAAACGTATATGGTATGGGACTGTGTTCTGTAATTGTTTTAATCATTACTGTATTGGTGTTTTCCCTCACACTGAGCATATTTGCACTTATAGCTTAATTCTTACATGTGGTTTATGTTTTGCGTTTGTGTTGTAAATTATGTTTAATGCAGCCCCTCGTAGCCAAGTCTTTCTATCAAAAATATTTTCAATTTCAATGGAGCGAGCCCGGTTAAAATATAGGTTGAATAAAAACTATACAATTTTACAGCTACGACCTACAGTATAAACTGTATAATCCTATGACAAAAGATCCTATTAGAATTTGGAACAGATCCTATTGGATGTTCTTATAGGACACTAATCCTAAAAGGGTATTAAAGTTGGTCCGTAGAAATAATTACAATGCACTGCGATGTATTTTGGCTCATTGGCTAATTGCGAACGCATTGAGCACTTACTATGAGACCTAGCAGATCATGTCTGTCCGTGTGTCCGTGTCCCCCCCCCCCCCTTTGTGCCCATATATGGAGCTGAGTGATTTGTTTGTGATTTATGCAACACACTCCATATTTGGACGTATAGCTGCTTTGGGGACTCCTTATATGGTTATGGCCAAGTTAAAAACTTAACTTGAAAATAACTTAACTTAAAAAAAGAATAACTTAAAAATAAATCTTAAAAAAACCCAAATATGTATGAGCTGCGTTCGCTTCCCGCGTCTTACCGGTTTATATATATACACACATAGAGAGAGTATGCTACTGTGCATAATATGTATATACGACATAACTCTCCTCTCTCCTTTCCTTCCTCTCTAATACATCTACCTCAGCATGTGTTGTCGTCTGTGGGCCGACAGGGTCCCGAGTTCAACGGCTACCTGGTGGGCCGCGGCAACTCCCGGGAGCAGGACTTGAACCGCAACTTCCCCGACCTCAATGCCCTCATGTACTACTACGAGAAGAGCAGCGGGCGCAACCACCACCTGCCGCTCCCGGACAACTGGGAACAACAGGTATGGGCTTCATTCACTGTTCACACTAACACATTCATTAAGCCTAAGGGCTGTATTTTGCGTGTCTTATATAAAGTACCAGGTCTTATTGCTTATAACTTAAGACCTGGAGGCGTGGTCCAGGTCTTAAGTTAAGTAATAAGACCTGGTACTTATAAGACACGCAAAATACAGCCCTTGGCTTAGACTGTACGACGTGTGGGAATGTCATAACGAATCCAACCGACGGGTTGCTAGGATGTGTCCTATAGCGCATCTTCATTGATATCAAACGAGAGAAAAATATTCTGATTTTCTTTATTTAGTTTGCCTCTCCATACTCCTTGCTCTTTTGCGCATGCGCGCTGCCGTTCAGCTCTCTGTGGTTTTGACCAGATGGATAGATACTAAGCTCTTCATTTCTGACTTCAACATGCCTCTCGTTCAAAATATGAAGCGAGCGATCATCAGCGACTTATATCGTAAGCAAGCAAAAATAGGTCTCCCGATTTTTGTCGGAAACAAAATGCTGCAAATCATGAACGCAGGGCCCAAGTACAGTGAAACTGTGCACGCATTATTCCCACTATAGGCTAAGGAAGCAATGCCACTTGACATTTTTAAAATCAGCCTCATGATGGCGCTATAACAGGCCAAGACAAGTCTTGGGCATAAAAACGTTGTATGCCCAAAACGTTCATGTGCCACACTCCCTATACAGCCTTAAGGAAAAACATCTGGCCTGGCCTGCAATTTTCAATTCTGCCTTTTCGAGCGCCATGCAGTTACGTACGTATGTGAAACACTCTTTTTTTATATTAGTATTTTATATATTTTATCCAAATATCAATCCTAGTGGAGACCAGCTGTGCCTTCTACTATAGTTCACTGTTCATTTCGTCAGTGGTGGTAAGATGCGTTCATGAAGGAAGCGAGGGGAAATGGGAACGCGTGCAAACCCAAACCGTCGGTCGACTGAAGTGGAAATTGAAATTCAGCTTAAAAAATGTCCATGTTTTGTTTCTGCCTACCCAACCCCCCCCTAAACAAACATGTGTAACCCTAACCACATAGTAGTACGTGTGAAAATATTGAACCACTTACATACTTTGTGCCAATGAAAACATATTTATGTGTTCATGTATCGTGTGTGTCAGTGTGTGTGTGTGTGTGTGTGTGTGTGTGTGTGTGTGTGTGTGTGTGTGTGTGTGTGTGTGTAATGTACAAGCATGTTTCCCGGCCACCTGTGCGTTTACTTGGCTTACTACTTGGAATCAACTTTAATCTCCCTGTACGATGTGTTTTTCTTCAACTGGGGACCGCGCACGCACACACGCACGCGCACACACACACACACACACACACACACACACACACACACACACACACACACACACACACACACACACACACACACACACACACACACACACACACACACACACACACACACACACACACACACACACACACACACACACACACACACACACACACACACACAACATGCCAACGCAGTGTGAGGAGAAAAGAATGCCGTGACCTTGACCGTGTGCAGCAAGACGATAAAGGCAGACATAACAGGCTGTTGGAGCTGGAGGTGAAAACAATGGCACTGCCTTGCCTTGCACTGGGGATGTGTTTACCAAGCTGCTATTTATAGATGACTGTGGAAAGGAAAGGAAAGGAAAGGAAAGGAAAGGAAAGGAAAGGAAAGGAAAGGAAAGGAAAGGAAAGGAAAGGTAGGAAAGGTTGGCACTGCAGATATAGCAGTGCGCACACTCAGTGTTGTTTTTGTCGACTAAAACTATAAGACGAAAAATGTTCATCGACTACCTTTTCTCACTGACGAAAACTAAATGGAAACTAAGCTACGATGACTAAAACTAAGACTAAATATTTCGTTGACGAATATAAAAAAACTAGACTAAAATGTTAGGAATGGACTAGTGGACAAGAGATCCAGTATATAAGTCATTTTACACTATTTTTACACTGCTCGCGCCGTGACGCGTTGCGAGCTTGCAGATCGGCTATTTTCAGCAAGTGTAATGACAGTCACTAAACTTTGACTTTGACTAACGCTACACTACACATTCCAGGTGACTAAAATGTGACTAAAACTAAACGGAAACTATTCAAGAGACTTTGACTAAAACTAAAATAGACATTTGCTGCCAAAAACAACACTATAGCACACTGTAAAACCATGGTTCTACATCTCAAACAATGGGTCAAGGTTAGAAAAAAATATATATATACAAAATCGGAAAAAGGCAAACATTTAAACAAATGCCTAAACAATGTTTTGTGATGGGGGTCGGCGGCCAATTGCATATCATTTTTGGTGTTCTTGACATGAAATAGTTTGAAAACCACCGATATAGAAACACAATGTGTGGAAAAACAGCGCCCTAAGTTTGGTCTGAGGACCTCAAGGGGTCCTTGAGGAAGTTCCAGGCAGTCCACAGCAAAATAATATGGAACATTTTTTACCACTTTAATCCCATTTTATACTTTGAAAATAGCCCCACAAACACGTCCCATTACTGCCCATTTTGAGCTTGTAGATCTGCTATTTGGATAAATCTTCAAAACATTTCCCTATAGCAGAAAATATTTTCATATGGGGGTCTGCATGAAAATGTTTGAGAACCACTGGTTTAGAGTTTACAACCCAACCCAAACAAAATACACGCCCACACCATATATACCGACAGCCCCACCACCTCCATTTTCCTGTAAGCTTCCTACATGCAAGCCACCCTATCCCCACCCCTTGCACCACCATTTCACCCTCAACACCACATATACCAAGCAGTTGCTGCCTTAAAATTATTTAACAAAACGTTTTATTTTTTTTATATCAACAAATATGACATCTAGGGATGCGCCGTTTTGGCAATTTTGGCCTTATGTATGTCGATACTGAACCGATTTTTGAATGTGAAGCTGAAAAAGCCTTTTGTGATGATGATGATGATGATGATGATGATGATGAAGGCTGCAGATATACAATCAGAATTGTATGTTGAAGCTTTCAAAAGGGTCAACAAGTTGGAACCATGTTAAATAGAAATACATATATAAAATATGGAAATTTCTGTTCACTTCAGTACCTCCACAGTACTATTGATTTTTAATGTTTGGAGTCTGGTGTTCCACCATATTCAGACTGTAGTTTAGGTTTGACTTTCTGTGTGCTGCAATCACACACAGGTGTGACTGCAGGCAAGGCCAGGGAGTCATGCAAGACCACACCCACCTGGGTGAACACAGGTCGAAAAGTGAATTCCCAATGCCTTATATGGGATTGGTGGGGCGGTTCCCTATATGGTAATTAGGATGCTAATTAGGATATGTGGGGCGTCTACCCTTGATATTTTGAATGAACTAGCACACCCCTTCAAGTTACGAGGATTTGGATTCATCATCATAAGAACATGCTTAGTAAGCATGTTCTTATGATGATTTACGAACAATTCTGCCTATACTTAAGAACGTTTCATGAATCTGACTGGACTTCACTTAGGAAGAAATGTAAGAGGAAAAGTTAAGAACGTATCGGCGCATGAGGCAAGGTTATAATAGTTTTTTTCTCCCATTATAGTTTAGTTTTGGTAATAGTCATGACTTTTTTTCCTTCTAATTCAGTTAGTTTTAGTTCGTTTTTAGAGCGGGTTTGCTAGTTTTTATTTTGGTGAAATGCTTAGTTGAAGCTTAGTGAAAACAGCCGTAAAACCTGTTGGAGAAATGAGGAAATGAATCGAATGAATTTAAAAGGTTTATATTATAAATTTCCCGAAATGCATAATTATAAATATTGATATAAAAACTATAACTAAGGGTATTTTTTTCTATAATTTCAGTTAGTTTTAGTTAGTTTTGTGAACACACAATACAGTTTCAGTTTAGTTATATCATTTTTTATTTATTTTTAGTTTTTATTTAGTTTCAGTTAACTAAAATGTTTTTTAATCCTAGTTTTCGTTTTTTAGTTCGTTTAATAGTAACTATTATAACCTTGGCATGAGGCCCATAGTTTTTTCAGAAAGCTATATCTTTTTTGCTATTTGACATACAACAAAGTATATAGGGTTTATTTAAGTGGTTATAAGGCCGAGAGTGTATACAAAAGGGAATCGAGTGTGTATATACCTTTTTTGCCTTAGCTAGAGACTCGCATGGGTCCAAAAAGTGCAAAGTGGAGTAAATAGCACAACATTTCCCCCCCGATAATATGTAAAGGAGTAGAAGCACATGGTGTTCTGTCCATGAGGGACACGGCCATGAAACAGAGAATTAAACTGAATATACACACACATACAGAGATACAGAACGTCAGCTTATTAACCCATTTAGACCTGAGGACGATTCTTTAAAAAATGTCTTCTAAATCCTACGTTTCTATGTCAGTGGTGCGCGAACTATATTTCATGTCAAGGACCCCAGAAATGATGTATAATTACCGTATGTATTATGTATTTCACCACCGACCCCATCCCCCAAAATATGTTGTTCCAGGGACCCCCCCCCCAAAAGCAAAGATTTTAGTTAAAAATGTTTGCTCTGAAAGAATATATATTCCAAATCTGCGCGACATTTTTACGATTTTTCTAAAAGTAGCAGATCTACAATCTCGAGCTAGCTTGTAGATCTGCTACTATTTTTCAATATGCTAAAGCATAACAGAATGCTTAAAACACAAAAATGTGTTTCCCGGCCAGAATATGCCACACCCCCATTGTCAAATAGTTGACTAGGCGTTTTAGCCTGGTTTCCAGACAGTCCACTGAGTGAACTGCTTCAGAGTCTGAGAAATCAGGCTAGAGGCTTTTTTTTCAGTCAGTCAGTTTACATTAGTTTCATTTCATTTTTCGTTTTCTCTCCAATACTTGCTGGTTGACGTTTTTGGATTCCTGGTTGGACCAGGTATATATTTTCAAATCAGCAACACACAAATCATATGAAGCGCTGTTTATTTGACCCTAAACAAACAGTAAACGTTATAATAGACTTGGCTGGCCTATGACGTAATTCATCGGAAAGCCATGCATTGGAGGCAGTGTTGTTTTTGGCAGCAAATTTTGATTTCAGTTTTAGTCAGTCTTTTGAATAGTTTTCATTTCGTTTTAGTCACATTTTAGTCACCTGGAATGTGTTAGTTTTAGTCTAGTTTTAGTCGACTAAATGTCATGAGATTTTAGTCGACTAAATCTACAGTTGATTTAGTCGACTAAAATGTATTTTGCGTGGGCATTGATGCCGTCGTAAGGACTATTTTTTACACTTGCTGAAAATAGCCGATCTACAAGCTCACAACGGCGCTTGTAGATCGACTATTCTAAGCATGCAACCAAGTGTAAAAATACTGGATATCTTGTCCACTAGTCCCTTCCTAACATTTTAGTCTTTAGTTTTTATTTGTCGACGAAATTGTCAGTATATATTTAGTCTCATAGTTTTAGTCATCATAGCACAGTTTTCATTTAGTTTCCATTTAAGTTTTCCTCAGTGGAAAAAGGTATAGTCGATGAACATTTATTTTCGTCTTAAGTTTTAGTCGACGGAAACAACACTGATTGGAGGCCCTCAAAAACAAAACAAGCTCAGTCGGCGACTCGGCGCCCGGCTTCATCCTCCTATATAGTCCTCGCCAGCTTAACCTGCTCGTCCAGCTTGTCCACGAGGCGTTCCTGGGAGACCGAATAGACGGTGTAGCCGTATATCGCCGCCGCCGCGGCTCCGACGGCCAGACCGGTGAGAGCGTTCCTGCCCCGGAGCGCCGACGACGGGGCCTTCCTCCTCTTCCACTGCTCCAGCTCCGTCCGTCGGATGAAGCGGACCTGCTCCGCGCTGAGGCCCTCCTCGTGGCGGCTGGAGGACGACGAGGCGTCGTCCATCACGATCCTCGTGGCGTACGGAGCTTCTGGAGCACGCTGCGTGTCGTTGTTGTTGTTGTTGTCGGCCATTGCTGCGGTCGGTCGGTCGGTCGCTCGGTCAGTCGCTCGGTTCCAGTCGACAGGGTGTAGTCGTCTTTAAAACATCTTGGCGGGAACCGTGCGCACTGCGAGTGATATCATGTAAAGTAACCTATAGCATGGCTAACGTCATGACGTCGCTCATTATGACATCGGTATACCGTGACGTCAAGACGGTGATTCGGCGTCGTCTCCATATTTGGGCCGATGTTTCAGCTGTTCAGTGTTTCAGTGTTAAAGGGATAGAGACTGAGACCGACAGCGACAGCGGCCACTTTGCTATTCATTTCAGTGGGCGTTGTTGTTGCTCAGTGGCGTTTTATGAAGCATGCACCCGGAAAGAACCGCCTATACTTCCGCATTTCTTTGCGATTTCGATTTCAAAAAATTCGGAAAGTGCAAACGAGCGCTCAATGTTAAACTCCAGCTGCACGGGGTTTCCTCGTCATAACTCCACGGGTCCCCCGCCTGCAAGTCCCACGTCTGACCAGCAGGGGCCCAGTGCTTCAACGTTGGAGAGCCTCACTATGGGGGGCCGCCCCCATCCCCACCCCCAATACAAATTGACCGCTACAATGACCTTAATAATATAGAATACACAGCGATGCAGAACTTCAGCTTTTTAATATGGCACGCTCCCATTGTGAAATAGTCGAAGATGATTTTCTTTTAGTTTTTCCGTTTGTTTCACATTATTATATATTAAAGGATAATAACAAGCCCAGAACACAAGACAGACAGACCTATAGACACCACCATGTTGTTTGTTCCAGGTTATATTGCTTGCTCTGGGTGGATCTTTGTTGGTTGTAAAGTGTCTTGAGACAACTTGTTGTGATTTGACACTATTCAATTGAATTGAATTGAATTGAATTGAATTGAATTGAACTGCAGCTGCGGTGCTCTCAAAGACACAATGGAAACCTGGCAGAAACAGACTCGCTTGCTGCATGCAAAATCATAAGGAAGAGTCCTTACCCTCCCCCGCACCATTGTGATAAATACTACAGTACGTCGGTTCCATTGATAAAAGTCTATGAAACAGGGAAACAAGAGCAGTGTTATCTTTGGCAGCAGATTTTGATTTTACTTTTAGTCATTAGTCTCTTGAATAGTTTTCACTTAGTTTAGTCACATTTTAGTCACCTGGAATGTTTTAGTGTTAGTCTAGTTTTAGTCGACTAAATATCTTAAGATTTTAGTCGACTAAAATTTATTTTGGCGGTGCCTTGATGCTGTCGTAATGACTTGCTGAAAATACCTCATCTACAAGCTCACAACGCATGCAACTAATTGTAAAGTGACTTATCTCTTGTCCACTAGTCCCTTCCTATTACATTTTAGTCTAGTTTTTATTTGTTCACGAAATTGTCAGTGTATTTAGTCTCAGTTTTAGTCATCGTAGCTTAGTTTTCATTTAGTTTCAATTTCGTTTTCCTCAGTGGAAAAAGGTAGTCGACGAACATTTTTCGTCTTAGTTTTATAGTCGACGAAAACAACACTGAACAAGAGGCATGGCCAGGCAGGCACGCGTCGCTGCTTCTCGGCCCCCGTCTTTTAAACCAAACCGCCAAGTGGTTGTTATGTTTCTCGTCATGCCTATAATTCCAGGGTCCTCCATTTGGAGAAGGTCTCAAGCGGAACCAAACCTCCCCGCGTGCTGCAGCCAGCGGGAGTTCAGTTCTTAGAAAAGCCCTTTGTTTAAATACTTTACGCAGCCTCTCGTTGGAGGCCGCCGTTGCAAGCCTGTGTTTTTGCAGCAGGCCACAGAGTGGCAATCAATGGCTCAGTTCCACTTCCAAGTAGCAGGTGTGTGAATATTAGCCTTTATATAGCAGTGGCTCTGTCGGAACCAAACACATGAACCCGCCAAAAAAGGACCTCCAAATACATATGGATTTGGCCACCCATCCAGGGAAGTGCACACATGCTGTAGATATCAAAGGGGGCTTCAGCCCCCTGCCCATGTCGCAGCCCTAGTGGTCTGTAGATGTATGTGTGTGTGTGTGACGTGTGCACATTTCTCTGTCTCACATCTGTTCAGGCTATTTGTCCATGTCTAGTCTGCGTGTGTTGTTCTAGTTGTCTGTGTCCTTCACTTGTAACCCGACACCCCGGGAGTCTACAAAGGAAGTATATACGGTCACACACGTATAAAAGATCCACACATAATAAACACCTCCTGTGCCGTAAATCATATATTTATAGCCCCAGCGTCTGCCCTGCATGGGGAGTTGGGGGACACCTCTACAGATTTCAACTTGAACCCATTTAGGACTGAAGAGACCATGCAGATTCTACAAAATGCCTTCTAAAATCATGACAGTTTTCTGGAAAACTATATGTTTCCCTGTCAGTGGTTCTCAAACTATTTCATGTCAAGGACCCCAAAAATGATCTGTATTTGGCCGCAGACCCTCATCTGAAAAGTTGTTCCAGGGACCCCCCCCCTGAAGCAAAGATTTGAGTTAAAAACGTTAAAATAATATATATCGAACGATTTGCACCACATCAAATAGCACTAGCAGATCTACAAGCTCTCACATTTTCAAAGTCTTTCATGATTGGCTATTGTCATGGTTTGTCCTCATCCGAGTCGGCTTTGTCCGAGGCTTTCTGAAACGTTCTGACATTCTCTTCCAGTGCCCTCGAAAAGGGGGGCAGGACTGCGACTATTGGCTCAGAAATGCGACACAAAACAAAAGTATTCGTCTAAGGGTTATTGACCGACCTTAAAGGGACACTTCACCCTTTTTGCAAAAAAATATACGTTAATGACGTTTAGAAGCTTTAGAACACTTTCCTGGGGGTCTTTATGTGTGTAATATGTGGTTTTAGATATTTTAGATTGTAGCAGTGAGCCTGTTGTCTCTGATGTCATGGACACTGGGCTCACTTCCTTCCTGGACTACATGTTGTCTCAGTAAGACAGCTCTCACCCCCATCCACAAGGGGGAGCAGTGCACCAAAGAATTATGGGAAATGTAGTCCAGGAAGGTAGTGAGACCAGTGTCCATGACATCAGAGACAACAGGCTCACTGCTACAATCTAAAATATCTAAAACCACATATTACACACATAAATACCCCCAGGAAAGTGATCTAAAGCTTCTAAACGTCATTAACATATATTTTTTTGCAAAAAGGGTGAAGTGTCCCTTTAAGACAAAGAGATGGCTGGCTATAGTGTTTATTTGCAGTGGTGGAAGAAGTACTCAGATACAGTACTTGGGGCGGCTGTGGCTCAGGAGTAGCCTGGCTAAATAAGCCAGACTCAAATCACATTCGGTCTGGCTTATTAGCCAGGCTATAGCTCAGGAGGTAGAGCAGGTCGTCCAATGACCCCTGGGTCGGCGGTTCGAAACCCCGGTTCCTCCTGTCTTTACATGTCGAAGTGTCCTCGGGCAAGACACTGAACCCATACATTGCCTCCAATGAGTCGGTCGGTGTGAGCTCGCCACCGTCGGTGTGTGAATGTGAGAAGTGAGGACGCTGGCGTCGACTGTTCGCCGCCTCACCTCACAATGTATGAATGAATGAACCGTTGCGCTTTGAGCACTTGGAAAAGCGCTATAAAAATGCAATGCATTACTTGAGTAAATGTATACTTGGTTACTTCCAAGTTCCCACCGCTGTTTTTAAGCCAGCGAGCTGGCTGGCTACTTAGCCTATAGTGTTTATTTGCCTCCCGTAGCCTAGCCCTGCACAGGGAGAATTATTACTACATGTCACCATGATGTATGGCTATTGGCTATAGGACTGAGTGAGGATGTGCTTTAGTGGTTTAGTGTCCACCAAACCAATGTTTGGCTGGCAGCCTAAACCTGCAATTTGAACATTCCACATATCTGTAAACTACCATGTCATGTGTCACAAACGAGGAGAGGAGAGGAGAGGAGAGGAGAGGAGAGGAGAGGAGAGGAGAGGAGAGGACCACTCACTCCACTCACACACTCACTCCAGCATGGCAGCTATAGTGTTACGGTGAAATGAGTGACCTGCCAAAAAATATGTGACCATCTTGTTGACTTCACGTAACTTACATGGAGGTCTTTAAATATGTGGCCTAAATGCAGCTATAGCCTATAGGCTGAACTCTGCTAATATAAACAAACCGTAATGATTTTCATTCGGACACTGACATGTGATGGCGGCTATATATACGCGATTGTCAGCAGGTCACCAATTTCACCGGAACACCGCCATATATGCTGGAGTGACCAAGTGAGTTTACATGGAGCTTTTTCAGCTTGGAATAATTATGCTCCATTTAAATCTGAGACAAACCAGAAGCAGTCCTTTTTTCCTATTTGTTGTATACCTTATTCTTATTGTATTTTTTTAACACTGTATTTGTTACTATTGGTCGTTGTTGCCTCTGTTAAATGCAGAGCGACTTCACTGTTTTAGCTGAGAACTATAGATCTTGTCCGTTTTAGATTTCAATCATCCGTTTTTGTTATACATTATACATTTTTGTGTGGAAGCTAATGGGGATCCGAATAAAGAATGAGTGGCCGAGATTTTGGGTATTGGAATTTGACCAGATTTGACTGAGAGACTGCCATCGCGCAAATTCCAGCATTTCACCAGAGGAGAAACTTTTTTTTTAACTTTTTTTTTAAATGAGTTAATAGCACAGGCAGACTCTTCACATACAAGAGCATGTCTGAAATAAGTGTCAGAGCTGAAATCGACATGTAAACATGAAATAAATGCCCAAACATGTATAGCTATAGGTGTAATGTTAGAGACCACAGAAGTGAACCTTCCAAGCCCGTTTCTTCAAACTCGCTGTTTTCCGCAAGACATTACTCTATGAGCCATATCTCCAAACTGAACAACCAATATGTCAATTTGAAGCTATGATTCCCTGCTTTTCATAGGAAAAAAGAAAATTCTAAAAAAATCCAATGGCAGTCCCACAGTCCAATTTAGTCACATACCGTAATAATAGGCAGACCCCATGACCTTTCCTCTAGTCTAGCGCCCTGGCACGCTTCAAATGTCCACCGGTCGGATTGCCATGAAGCTTCGCTGAATGCATTCATATATACTCCCAAGTGGATGAACCCTAGAGAAGGCCGATATTAAACCACACATGCACGTAATAGGCAGCTTGCCATTTTAGTCTCGTGTTTAGATAGTATATAAAAGGCTTATATTCCTTCAGTCTGTTTGCTGACGGACTGAGGTTTCTGAATGACCGCTCTAATTGATACCGCAGCGTCACACACTAGAAGTATCCAAAGTCCAACCAAGCTCGAAACATGGCGCCAAAAAAAAAAAAAGCCATAGATCTGTGGGTTTTGTACGAAAAGTATGTAAAGTATAAGCTAAAACAGGAGCTTGTGTCTAAATAGACCTAATACGGTACATTATGCATTGAAATGTAGTGTATTATTCTTTTTGAGTGGTGCAACCACTCCAAGGAACAGCAATGTCCGTGTCCGCCTATGTACAGTATGTGTTGATGAGCACCAGAGGGGCGCTGTTGTACAGAAACAGAGAGAGAGAGAGAGAGAGAGAGAGAGGAGGGGTGTGACTTTTTTTTCCCCATTTCCTGGAATGTAACGGTTTTGGACATGCAAGGTTTCCACCTCACAGCGATAATATTGGTATATCGTTGCTGACGGGCAGAATCCTATATAGATTATAACCTTCTCATAAATTAACACCCTATACTTGATGATCATAATACTAAACTATAGCATGAACACAAAAGTATAGGCTATCAAAGGTATACAGCAGATCCACAAGCTCATATATAGCTCGGTGTGAAGCGACGCGTTTTCAGCTTGTCGATCAGCTTTTGACTTTTAAATCGGGGGGGGGGTTGTTCAAGTCCCGACCCCCGACGACCTTTGCTGTGTCTCCACACACCCCCCCCCCCCCCCATCTCTCTTCCCATTTCCTGTCAACTTACTCAATAAAATCAATAAAAGTATGAAAATATCTTTAAAAGAATTTGAATCCTGAAAAGTAACAGTTTTCGGGACTCAATTATGCCGTTTATGTTTCCGCCCCGACTATAGTGACGACACGCTGCATTGTTATGTCTATATACCATCGTTGTTTTCGTCGACTAAAACTAAAGACGAAAAATGTTCGTCGACTACCTTTTTTCACTGACTAAAACTAAATAAAAACTAAATAAAAACGAATCTATGACGACTAAAACTATAAGACTAAATATACTGACAATTTCGTCAACAAATAAAAACTAGACTAAAATGTTAGTAAGGGACTATAAGATATCCAGTTTTTATGCTGGGCTGCATGCTGAAAATAGCAGATCTACAATCTCACGACCAAAGTGTAAAATATGTCATTACAAACGACACCAAGGCCTGTCAAAACACATTTCAGTCGACTGAATCAACCGTAGATTTAGCCGACTAAAATCGTACGACATTTAGTCGACTAAAACTAGACCAAACACTAGAGCATTCCAAGGTGACTAAAATGTGACTCAAAACTAAGTGAAAACTATTCAAGAGACTATAATTATGACTAAAAACTAAAATAGTGAAATTTGCTGCAAAAAACAACACTGGTCCCTATATCTTATATATATGGGAGAAGTGGTACCCATACTCAGAAGACACACCCCAAGGCAGAAAACCAAAGCCACGAACAGCTACGTCGCTACTGCAACGCCCACAACACCATCTTACACACTAGACTCACGCACACTCACTTCTCACACACACTCACACGGGCAGTGACGTCACACACTTACCCTTCGCAGTCTCTTTGCAGTGTGTGTAAGCGATCTCTTCATTACACGGCCCACGCCAACCCCAACGCAGACCACCAGCCAAATAGACTTTTCATTGGCACTAACACTGGCTCCCTTCCACACTCACGCCGGCAATGCATTTGTTTAATACAAACATTTTCTTCCCAAAGTACCCACACCCCCCAGGCAACAGCCTACGCTGTTGCCACAACACGCCGAGAAACAAGGACTTTAACCACGCTACTTACATACACTGCAACTCGCTTACAATTCGCAAACCTGGCAACACTGCCCTCTTTTACCAGGCCCGCCCCCACACTAGCTTGACAATGTCATCTCGCGCAGCACAGAATCTGATCTCGCGCAGGACATTGATGAGAGAAAGAAGGAACAGGAGAGATTATACGATCGCTATTTCGCTTATTCCATCTAAATCTCTTTATTTACAAAATAAATGACTCGACGATTCCCTTAGTTACATCAACATTGTTCTTTGTCATTAATCGGATTGTGCCAAAATATCACCCTTACACCGATCACTTTGCCTATTTTCGCCACACAGCCAACTGCCCAGTACACTGTACACATGCATACATACGCCTGCACGCACACGCACGCCTGACGTGCACACACACACACACACACACACACACACACACACACACACACACACACACACACACCAACATGCGACTCATTAAATAACTCTATTTCTCCGCACGCGCGCACACAACATTATTCACGTGAAATGCGTCACGCCAATATTGAGATAGGCTACCAATATGTGGGTATAGCCTACAGGGAATTACCGACGGAGTGTATATATACACACACACACACACACACACACACACACACACACACACACAGTCCCGGCTCCCCAAGAAATAGATTAGAATTTATAGATGCGCGATTACATAACAGCTGTGCGTCATTATAGCCACACACGTCTCTAACTTGCGCTCACAGTCGCGATACTTTTCAGTTGTGTGGTACTTTTAGATTGATTTAACTGTAACAGAAAGTTCCCATCTCCCAGTCACGGAGCTGCAACAAAAAGCAACTGGTCGTTTCTGACCAGTGTTGCCAAATAAGCGATTAGTAAGTAATGTAATTTAATTTATCAGCGATTTTGGGATTATTTTTGTAGATTGAAAAAATATTGGGCCTCCTTTGCTCTTGCCATGACAATGTTTGAGAACCACTGCTCTAAAACAATATTAGACAAAGTTTGAGCCACAAACACATTGCTCTCTCTCTCTCTCTCTCTCTCTCTTCTCCTTTTGTATAAATTAAATAGGCCTATTCATGATTCTGCTTATAGAGAAGTAGCCTATGTTAGTTTGTTTTATGGACTTGAGAGCTACTTTCAAAACGACCAGCTCAACATACCCACCAAATAAAACTATCATCCCATTGCTGAAAATAGTGACACAATGTAATTGAGGGGCCTTTCATATAGGCTACATATAAGACAAACGCACATGGAATGGGAAATAGAGGGGGGGAAATGCAAATCGTAGGCTTTTATTTTTGTTGGTATTTGACTTTGCTACTGATGATTGTAAGCAACAACAAGTATTGCATTGTGTGTTTGAGCTGACAGGCCCTTTTTTATGTCAATCACTCAAGTAATCTCAGGTCATCTAAAGCGGAAGATGCAAAAATCGTTTTTTATATTAAAATTATATATATTTTTACTGCCATGTCATGTGGTCTACCTGCAAAGCCTTTGTAGATCGTGATCTACCATTTGGGCACCACTTAACGTCAGATCAGGGTTTTTTGTCGGCCAGCGCCAACAATGCTCCCCGAAAGCATAATCGCAGCAAATACCGGGCAGTGTGTATGAGCCTTAACATGTTGACTACACTACACTACACATCATAACTAATAACCTGTTTTCAGCTTAAAGCAATTATATTTCATTGAAGCAACTCCTTAGCATTGTTTTCATACCATGGATGTGATAAGAAAATATCAAACATAAGGGAAATATTAAATAGTATCGGGTGTACCAGTTTGGCCTTTTCTTTTTTTTCAATGGGGCAATACATTGATTAAACAAACGTTTGATTGATTGAGTTGTACAATGTTATACAACCCTAAACTACTTTTAGAATACACTACACAATACAATACAATTTCAGAACATATAATATTGGCCAATATGTCAAATATGTAAATATTACATATCGCATTGAATGGAAGCGGACCATTTGTAACACATGTTACAAATGACCCGCTTTTGCAAGTTTTCTTTGCAGTTGCTTACAGACCAGAATGAACGTGAATTCCGTCTAAACACGATGCAAACTAATGAAGAACATAAGCATGAACACATCCATGTGGATTTTTATTCACCAACACCAAAGACAAAAATTGTAGCACACATATACTCCAGGTGTAAAATTATACGCATTTTGAAGGTAAACACTTCAAACTTCCTCGCCACGTAGAGTACGTTGCTGTACACATACTGACGCGATGGCGTCATGGTGGCGTTGACCAATCAAGATATAACGTCCATGTTACAACCGTGAAGCGTTACAACCTTGGCGGCTCTCCCCTACATTTGTTACTAACATTAGGTTGTGGCGAAGTAGAAACGTGGCCAGCAGATACTGTGTTTTGGACAAACAGGCTAGGTATTGGTGTTGATTTGGGTCAACTGGACAAACAGCGTGGTGTTGTTTTGTGTCTGTGTTTGTGTTGCAGCGCCTCAGTGTGGCCGTACAGGTCATGTGCAACCTCTTCCACAGAGAGATGGAGACACTAAATCTCAGCTGGACAAACATGTTTGCATGCATGCATCGCTGCCTTGCATGCTGTGTGCTACTGTTGAGTCTGTCACTTACTTTGACTGATTTATGGCATTGTCTTTCTGTTAAAATCCAACTATGTTAATTTAAGAACTCTGGGCATATAGGTCATTGTTTATTCACTGTGCACACGTGTAGCCTATTGTATGTCAGACTGTATGTCTGTCCCACAGTCACAATCCTTTAGTAATTAGGCTGTGGAAATATTCAGGACAAAACAATGGTACATTTCCAATAACCCATCCGTTACTACATGTGGAGTCAACTCCCGCCATTTATTTCTTCCCATAGTGCGTGGCGAAGTAGCTCTAGTATATATATATATATCCTCCAGGGACGGATTAACCCGCACGAGGGCCCCTGGGCCGGTAATATTTGAAGGGCCCCCATTTTCGTGTTTTTATGTGTTTTTATCATCTTTTTAACCTAGATTTTACAAAATCAACAGCCAATGAAGGGCCCCAGGAGCCCTTTTCAGGGTGTCAAACCTAGTACCTATACGGTCTAATTTCCCTGAAGGTCCCCTGAGAGCCAAGGGCCCCTGGGCCACGGCCCCACTGGCCCAATGGCTAATTTGTCCCTGATATCCTCAGGTGGAGCCGGAGACGCTGGCGGTCATCAAGTGGATGCAGAACTACAACTTCGTCCTCTCGGCCAACCTCCATGGCGGAGCGGTGGTGGCCAACTACCCCTTCGACAAGGCCAGGGACCCCCGCGTGCGAGGGAGGACCACCTACGCCGCCACGGCCGACGATAAGATCTTTAAGAAGGTATATATAATATCCCATTCTGACCCGAGATCAGATTCATACGAGGTTTCCACTGGGACACACAATGGTCTGATGAACCCCATTCTGACCTGAGATCAGATTCTAAAAATGTCAGTTGTTGTTCGATTTTTCAAAAATAGCAGACCTACAAGCTCGTAGCGCGCCACTCGGTGGCGCGCTACGAGCTTGTAGATCTGCTATTTTTCAATACCTAAAGCATAACATAGTGCTAAAAATGGGTTCCCGTTCAGAATGGGATATACACACATGCACACTCCGCCCGCCCGCCGCACATTATAGGAAACCATTTCCAGATGGTGATAATATTTTTACCACCAAAGTAATGTGTGTGTGTGGTGTTTGGTGTGTGGCGTGTGTGCGTGCGTGCGTGTGTTGTTCAGGTTCTCTCAGGAGAGTAATGGTTGATTCGTGGTTGGGGAGTCAGGCTTATATTAGGAATAGGTTCAGGCTAAGGTTATGGTTATAAGGCCTGATTATGTACTTTGTTGTAAAGTCGCCTTGTGAGCTCGTATGGATGGACTATTTCCCATGGTACACTGGACACTGGCACGAACCTACTGTATGTATACAGTATATTATCTCAGGGTTAGGTCTCAAAACGGGGGGGAAAGGAGGGGCTAAAAATGGCATTTACAAAATCGCCGTTCCTAAAACTCTTCAGGGAAGCTGCAGTTAATTGGCCTTGTGAATACAGTGTCTCTGATGTCTGGGTTAATTCAATGCTCTGCGGAGTCATACCGACGACTATAAAAAAATGGTATGTATACTGTAATGCATCCCTGCTCAAGGGTTGGATTTTTTTTGGGGGGGGGGGGGGGGGGGGGGGTGGGTTACAGTAAGTCCCTGCGACATACTGTACTAGTACCATGGGGTAGTCGGACGTCAAGCAACCCTTTCAAGCCGCTATACAGGAAACAGGAGATATAGGCTCCTGACCTGACTCTATGGGCCACAACATGGCTCAGGGAAACGTTGGTTCCCATTTCCCAAAGGCTACCTATACTTAACCCATTAAGACCTGAGGCCGATTCTATAACTTAACCAGTTACAATTGTGTCGGCTCATTTCTTTGTGCCATCACTTACAATTTCACTTGTTTAAAATCTGTATCCCGACTATGCGTTCTCTGTCCTGATTGGATAAAAAGTTGTATATCTCCAGACCTGAAAATGCACGTTCTGTGTAATAGAAGACTTGAAGACTCCACTTACTGAACAAACACTATAGCCACGAGTATACTATCACAATATAGGGCTTTTTAAACACTTATTTTAACCAATGAAAATCACTTACCCTACCTTTTAAATGGATTGACGCTACAGTATATTATCTAATTTGGCTGGGGATCCCACTTTGAGAACCAATGATATAGACACGTGTGTGTGTGTGTGTGTGTGTGTGTGTGTGTGTGTGTGTGTGTGTGTGTGTGTGTGTGTGTGTGTGTGTGTGTGTGTGTGTGTGTGTGTGTGTGTGTCAGTGTTGTTTTTCATGGCAGCAAATTTCTATTTTAGTTTAGTCATAGTCTTTGGACTGAAACTTCATTTAGTTTTAGTCACATTTTAGTCACCTGGAATGTCTTAGTGTTAGTCTAGTTAGTTTTGTGAGCTTGTAGATCAGCTATTTTCAGCGTGCAACCAAGTGTAAAATGACTTATACTGGATATCTTGTCCACTAGTCCCTTCCTAACATTTTAGTCTAGTTTTTATTCGCCAACAAAAGTATATTTTTAGTCTTAGTTTTAGTCATCGTAGCTTAGTTTTCATTTAGTTTCCATTTGTTTTTGTCAGTGAAAATAGGTAGTCGACGAACATTTTTCGTCTTAGTTTTAGTCGACGAAAACAACACTGGTGTGTGTGCACGTGTGTGCACGTGCGTGCATGCGTGCGTAATGTCTCCACTGACCTAACGCTCTGTATGAATGGGTGTTGTGTTCAGCTGGCGCGGACCTACTCGTACGCTCACAGCTGGATGCACAAGGGCTGGAACTGCGGAGACTTCTTTGAAGAGGGAATCACCAACGGCGCCAGCTGGTACTCACTGTCCAAAGGTATGTACGAGGAGAGCCAATAAGAACCTCCGCTCTGTCAGCACGTCCCACTCGTTCTGTCTGCCAATCGGAACTGTGTATAGGATGTGAAAGGAAATGTTAATCAGACAACAAGTCTGATGACAGTGTTATAGGTTTCCCAGATTTGGGAAGACTAAAAAATGATTCATTTGGTATTCTCCCCTGGAGGCAAACTAGTGAAAATGACAGATGTAGTTCCATTGTCTTTGCTTTTTTATATAAATACTAATGAAAACAAACAATGGAAACATAAAAAAGTGATTTTGAGTCCGCAATCCAAAAATGGGTCCACTGGTTGACAAGAAAGATAAATAGTAATAAAGAACATGGTTCACAGTAGAGGTTCAAAGGGGATTCAGACAGTTGTTTTCCCCACAGCATTCCAATTCTTAATCTACGCTCCATCATATACGACATCATACGAAACAAGTAGCAAATCTACAAGGATTCTTATAGAACAAGAAGTGCTATTTCTGGTTTACAAGTATAAATTGGGTCTCTAAATGTTTAGTTTGGTGTGAACTGGTTATTGCCAAATGGACCTGATGGGTCCATTTAGTTTCATTTTAAGAGTTTAATTAAGCAATATTACACGAGAGGGTGTGGGTTAACGTGATTATTGCCACGACAGTGATGCGGTCAGGAACGAGACGGAGTCGAGTTCCGCAAGCATCACTGGGGTCCAAGGCAAGGCACTCTGTTCCAGTCAAGTTGAAAAATCCTTTATTTTATGGCATGGCAAAGATCATTAAAAATGGACCAACGCGTTTTACAAGCCTTCGTCAGGGTCCCACATGGGACCCCCTATTTTTATCTTAAAATATTCAAAGTTTTGGGTCAGTAGTACAGACTAAATCTCAGATGGTGGTCTGTGGCTCAATTGTGCCAAATAAATAGTGAGCCTCGATATCAAAAAGGGTTGAAAACCCACTGCTTTAAACTAACCCCCCGAGGGAATCAGTTGAGGGTCGGGCATGTCTTCAGGTCGTCATATTCGTACATCATGCAGCCTGAGAACTTCAGAGAATCCCGCAGAGGTACATACTTGTTATATTGGAGTGTTGTTGACTCTTCAGAGGTACATACTTGTTATATTGGGAGTGTTATCACTCTTCAGAGAGGAACTCATGCCACCGTTTGAATCCCCACCCTATAGCCACACTCTTCTCATTTAGCGAGGACACGTTATGTTTGCTTTAACTGTTTGCTCCGAGAATTATGTCATAGTTCCACCAGGTTTGTTTCCCCCCGCCTTTCCCCAACAGCCAGTCCGAGGACGCTTTGACATGTTCTTACAGTATATCCAGGGTGTCTGGACTGGAAGTACAGGTTAATGTCTACTGTCTCCTTTCCAATATGAAGGGTATAAACCCCAGGACAATTTACAATTACAATTTAGGCATTTCGCAGACGCTCTTAATGCAGAGCGATTAGGCAAGAACAAAAAAAGCATGGCAATACATCGCATACATAAAAAGTAGTATTCATGAAAACATGCATAAGGTAACAACGTAACAGTGGAGTATGTATATAATTAAACTATACATATATACACTATACATATACCGGTATAATATAAAGTGCTATGACTACATACAATGCAATTCTAGTGCTGTCTATATGTAACATGCTATAAGTCTGTATACAATGTAATCTAAGTCTACAAAAGTGCTATCTATTCTAAGGGGTAAGTGCTAAGGGCAATGAAGGAGTACTAAAAGAAAGAAATATCCAGTAATTAAAATCTTCATTCGGTGTGTAATTGATTGAAAATAATTGTTTGGGAGAACTATACTCCTTTAACCCATTCTGTACGGGAACCTCTTTAGGTGTTGTAAGCATTATGTTATACTTTATCTATGGAAAAAATAGCAGAGTTGTAGATCTGCTATTTTTGAAGAATCGTGAAAATGTGCCTCAAATCATTGAATATATATTCTTTCAATATTATATTATATTATATTATATTATATTATATTATATTATATTTTATATTATATTATATTCAGTGTCAACGTTTTTAACTCAAATCTTTACTTCTGGGGGGTCCCTGGAACTACATATTTTGAGATGGGCCAATCACATATAATTCTGGGGGTCCTTGACATGAAAAAGGTTGAGCACCACTGACACAGAAAAAAAGGTTTTTCAGTAAGCTGTAAGGATTTAGAAGACATTTTGTTCCCTGCAGAACTCAGGCCAGGTTTATAGTACATTGTCCTGAGTGGGACCCAAATCTGAAACCAAGCCGCAGACGTCGTAGACTAGAGTATATGGATTGGAAACCAATCCAGAACGTGTGAAATACGCTGCACCACACACGCCACGGTTCACTATGGGTTCTCCTAGTCCAACAGAGCCATATAAGCTTCAAATCCCAGTACAGCCAGTGTGTGTAATACTTAATGTCTCCGTTATTATTGTTACGGCCAAGGCCCAGAGACTGTAATGGCCGTAAACCCCCTAGACAGATGATTATAATAAAAAGAGAAATAAACGTACCCCGAAGTGTAGCACTAATCAAACCAAACGAGGTAGGAGCTCGGAGGAGGGTATATCCCTCCCGGGCCAATAAGGAGGGGGGAAAGCTACAGGGCTGTATAACCTTGCCGTCCGTCGAACGCTACCGTTCCTCCCGAAACTAAACTATACCCAAACAAAACATTAAGTCTAAACCAAAACCAAAACATGACCCACCAAAATGGACTACTGGAGGTCAGAACTAACAATAACAAAACTCAATACCATGGTATGCTATGAGTATATTGGGGAGGGGGACAAAAAGAAAGAAATAAGTGGCACAAAACAATCCCCTGAGCTGCAGGTTAGCTCCTTTTAGCCTGATAGCTAATGGGCTGCAGGTGTTCCACTCCTAAAGCAGGTAGGGGAGAGAGAGAGAGAGAGAGAGAGAGAGAGAGGTGTAGAAGAGACAAACGGACAGACAGACAGAATGTTCAGGCCAGCTAGTGCTTTAACACAGCCACATGAATTATACATAGTACCTAGTTTGCAAGCAGAGCAAAAGACACCCAGCCCCTCCAAGTAGCTCGATCTGCTCCTCAAAAATTCACAGCTGGAAGAAACTGCAGTCACTCAATGTTAATCGTATTCGTAGTAGATACAATTTGAAATTTGCACCCCAGGAAATTCACGAAGTCTGTGTGTTTGACTTGACTCACTGGATTGCTGAATTCCTACAATGCCCATAATGCTTTAGTGCCCTTCCCCCTCCTTACCTTGTGGAGAGGGGGGGGGGGGGGGAGGCTGCATGGAGGTGTGACTTTGTAGTCCAGGGAAGGGAGTGAGACCACATTTTCATGACAGGTATTTGGTCATAAACATGGTGTCATGACTAAAAAAATATATAAAAAATACATATTAAAAATCCCAGGAAAGTGTTTCCTTTGTCCTAAACATCACCTTTGTCCTAAACAAACACCTTTAATTTAGCGCTCGAATAAGCCACTACTGTCTGGGGTCAATGCAGACCATGCCATAACTAATAGCACATTTTTCACCACCTTCCATTGCAGGCATGCAGGACTTCAACTACCTGTACACCAACTGTTACGAGATCACCCTGGAGCTCAGCTGTGACAAGTTCCCTCCAGCGTCAGCCCTGCAGAGAGAGTGGCTGGGGAACAGGGAGGCTCTGGTGTCCTACCTGGAGCAGGTTGGAGAAACACGCATGCACGCACGCCGCACGCACGCCGCGCACACACACACACACACACACACACACACACACACACACACACACACACACACACACACACACACACACGGAAACAGAGAGGCTCTGATGCCGTGCACTCAACTCTCCTATTTAGCCCATTCTGTACGGGAACCCCTTTTGGTGTTTTAAGCATTATGTTATGCTTTAGCTGTTGGAAAAATAGCAGATCTACAAGCTCATAGCGCGGCACAGAGTGCCGCGCTATGAACTTGTAGGTCTGCTACCTTTTGAAAAATCTTTGAGTATATTCTTTCGGAGCCAACGTTTTTAACTCAAATTTGGGAGGGTCCCTATAGAACTACATATCTTCAGATGGGGGTCGGCGGCCGAATGCAGATAATTCTGGGGGTCCTTGACATGAAAGTGTTTGAACACCACTGACAGAAACATATCGGGTTTTCCAGAAAACCGTCAGGATTTAGAAGGCATTTGTAGAATCGGCCTCTCAGGTCTAAATGGTTGAAGTTATATAGTTGGTCGGACCTTAAATCTTCGAGATGCGTGAAACTATACAGTCGGATGAACAAACATCATGTACAGAGATGTTGTGCATTTATTGGATGATACTAACAAGTAAGACGCGCAAACGCGGGAAGCGAACGCAGCTCGTACATATTTGGGTTTTGGACGTATTAGTTGCTTTGGGGACTCCTTATATGGTTATGGCTGAGTCATGGTGACGTAACAGCGGGACAGACAGACAGACACACAGACAGACAGACAGACAGACAGACAGACAGACATGATCTGCTAGGGTCTCATAGTTAGTGCTCACTGCGTTCGCAACTAGACCTAGCGGCCTAGCTCGGTATAGGAACAATGCAAGTTCAGGTCTGCAGGTGTCCCTTTTATGCCCATATGTGGAGATCCCTGATGTCATCAGTGCTATAGTTGTTGATACAGAGACTGTTGTCGTACGGTATACATTGGCACCTATTGAACGTCTTCCTGCCTAACCCATCCTGGGCCGGGAATCGAACCCAGTCAGGTGGCGGGAGTGCAAAATCATCAGGCATCAGGGATATGAATCGATTGAGCTTTTAGGACTTTTAGGAATCAAGGCAACTGGCAGGACTGTGCTATTTTGTGACTTTAAAACCCATTTTGGGTGGAAACCCCTTTTGGTGTTAGGATTGTATTATGCTTTAGCTATTGAGAAATAGCAGCTCATAGCGTGCCACTCCACGAGCTTGTAT
Organism: Protomyctophum bolini; assembly: GCF_963924005.1. Lineage (NCBI taxonomy): Eukaryota > Metazoa > Chordata > Actinopteri > Myctophiformes > Myctophidae > Protomyctophum > Protomyctophum bolini. The sequence continues at coordinate 34,739,785 of NC_137879.1, forward strand.
AGGTCTGCTATTTTTTTTGAATCGACTGACATAGAAACATAGCTTTTTCAGAAAACTGTCAGGATGTAGAAGACATTTTTCGAATCTGATCTCAGGTCAAAATGGTTAATTACCCTTGTCGATCATGAAGAGAAGCCTTCTATTCAGAAGGTGTGTGTGGGATGGTGATAGGTGTGAATGAATGACCTACACAATGTGTTAAATTAAGTAGGCTTCTGACATCTGTTTTCAACTATAGCAGTACTGAGTCATAGTACAGGGAGATTAGCTTGAGAGCTGGGAGACAAAAAACAAAATAAATCGTGATAGGCTATCTGGACGCCCAGCAATTCATGCAGAGACAAAGTTGGGGTCAACATGATGCACAACCGAAAGACAGGATGAAATTGTTATCCCGAGCTGAAAATTAATTCTCTTAAAAACTGGAGAGACAGGGATCGAGCCCCTGTTAACACTATATGTTCATGATTGCTATGGGAATATAAAGCAATTTAATGACATTTTTCACCAAAAAAATTACTGAAACCAGATATAATCATTAGGGTAGGTGTATGCATGTACTGTACTACCGTATGTTAACTCTTCATTTCCATTTTCCAGCCATTCAGTTGCAAAACAAGAAAAAAAAGATAAAACTCTTTTTTCTTTTTGGGACCCCCCAAAATAACCCACGGGTTGAGAACCCCTGACTTACACAACCTTTAAATGTATTTTGTGATACTGTAAGTGTATGATCAGATTACTTTTTTTGGAGGGTAAATGCTGAACTACGTTGTTCAGCATTGTTCAGGCTCCCCTGTAGCCTGTTGTGTAACAACCAGAAGGAAATATAATCCAAGCTGACAGAGGCTACAGAGCAGCGGACCAGTGGCGCAATGGATAACGCGTCTGCCTACGGAGCAGAAGATTCCAGGTTCGAGTCCTGGCTGGTTCGAACTTTTGCGTTTTTTGGAAATAATTGTTTTAAATACGGAATACTTTAGTATTCTTTTTGAGGGCGGTGCCAGAACCACGGGTTATGTAAAACTCAGCATGCGCTGACAGACAACACGGAGGGATTTTAGTGCACAGCGTGGAGTTATTTTCTCCACCAGGCCGAAGGCATGGGGATAGAGTACTGTATGTTTTGAACTCCGTGTGTGAGTATGTCTGTCTGTAATATGTGTCCGTCTGTTACCAGCTAATCTCGGTACTCGGTACCGTCGATGCCAAATTTTGCACACCCTGGATGCCAACGATGAACCTCTGCCCCAAATTTTCGAGAACGGCTGTTATAGCGCCACCAGGAGGCCGACTTTTGTAAAACACATTTCTTGATATTACTCCTCCAGATTGCAGCATGCAATTTACGTGAAATCTTTCACATACTTTTCTACTAGACTGAGGAATATATCCCACCCTTTTCACATTGGCCTAGGCTATTATAGTGCCACCAACAGACACATTTTTGGAACAAATCTTTCACGGACTTTCCTACTAGGCTGAGGAATATATCCCACCCTTTTCACATTGGCCTGTTATAGCGCCACCAACAGGTGGATTTTTGCAGTCAGACAGATGTGTAGTGGCACACAGTGAGATTATATATATATCTATCGGCTATTTTTGAATAGCCAAATCTAAAATGGCACGTGACGCTTTCCCGGTTTTAATGGGGTGAATAAAAGGTGCACTCTGTAAAGCACAGAATCTCCGCCAGGAGGCATGACCTAATAATAATAATAATGACATACAGTACATCGTCTGTACTTCCTCCCGGGATGTTCTGAGCACCAGAACACGGACGTTACACGACGTCACACGTGTTATTTATTTCAAATCAGAGCAGGTCGGCCAATGACCCGGGGTTCGCCATGGGACTTTCAGACTGCGGCCTGGACCGCTCGGCCACTCCAGGCCGCCCAGTATAACACTGACCACTATTTTGAAAATCATTTTAACGCATTTAGGCCTGACCTAAAAAAAAAAAAAAAAAAAATCTTCTAAATAAATAATTTCACGATGAAAAATAAATAAATAGCAGACCTATACAAGCTCGTAGCGCGCCACTCGGTGGCGCGCTATATGAGCTTGTAGATCTGCTATTTTTCAATAGCTAAATTATAACGTAATGTTTAAAACACCAAAAGGGGTCCCCCGCCCCAAAATGGCTATATACATGTAGATGTAGCCGATCCACATCTACATGTAGTGAGCTTGTAGATCAGCTATTGGAACCATTTTAAAAGGTTTTTTTTGTTGGAAATAGTAAAAAAAAAAAAGGAAAATACGTTTAGGGATAAGCGGGGTGTGGCATAACCCCTTAGTGTCTTGCTCACGTCAAGGACACTTGGACATGATGCCTGAAGGTGGCGCTGGTGGGATAGAAGGGGAAAAAATAAGTGGACCACGTACAGACTCCTGCAGGGGGACCCAAAGTATAAAAGGCTTCAAGTGTTTTTGAATGGCCCGCGGCGGTAAACCAAAGTGTTCTCTGTTCTCCAGGTGCATCATGGGATAAAAGGCATGGTCTATGACGAGAACAACAACGCCATCGCCAACGCCGAGATCTCTGTGGGCGGAGTCAACCATGACGTGACCAGTGGTGAGAGAGACGCGGGGCCTTAAAACTCTTAAAGCACTAGAATTGCATTTTACGTAGTCATATTGCACTGTATAGTAGGCATATATATGAATAGTAAAGTATGTATAGTGTATATGTATAGTTTCATTATATAGATACAGTATAGGCTACTCCAATGTTACGTTCTTAGCTTACGCATGTTTCATGATAACTACTTTTTATGTATGTGATGTATGCCTCGCTTTCTGTTCTTGCTTAATGTAAATCGCTCTGGATTAAGAGCGTCTGCTAAATGCCTAAATTGTAAACTCAATGTATACTTCCTCCTACAACTGTGACACTCGCGCAATTAGCAGATTTTCACGTTTTAAAATGATACAATATCTATAAATTAAGATTCTAGCTGAGGAAAGCGCTTCCGTTTTGACAAGACGGACCACTTTATAGTTACAGGAAAATGTAAGGGCACTAAAATGCTTATCCAACACACAAATCATTGTGTTGGATAAGCATTTTAGTGCCCTTACATTTTGTGTTGGATAAGGTTGCCATCTAGAGGTGATTAGATGGAAGTGCACATGGAACATGGTACTCTGAAGGCCATACTAAAGTCTGTATTATAAACTGCCTGCAAACCCCCAGCCTGCCGCAGTGGTGGGCATAGGAACTTTACCATTGCGCCACCCGAGCACCCATCATAAACAATTGTTAGAAAAGATTACACACTTTGAAAATAGCAAGCTTTTTCTTTTTTTTACCTATTTAAAATACAGTATACTGCACGCTGTTATAACAATCCTGGACAGAATCGGTGTCATATTAGTAGTTGTGGCAACAACAATTCCGTCGTACACAAATCTGAAGTTTTACAGAACATTTCGTATATTGGATTAGAATTTAGAAGCCGTTAGAATCAGCCTGTTGGTCTAAATGGGTTGGACGTTTTTTTTTGTTGACCTGAGGACGATTCTACAAATGTCTTCTAAATCATGACATTTTTCTGGAAAACCTCATGTTTCTGTCAGTCGTTCTCAAACATTTTCATGTCAAAAATATACGTAATTGGCCGCTGACCCACATCTGAAAATATGTTGTTCCAGGGACACCCCCCCCCCCCCCCCCGAAGCAAAGATTTGAGTTAAAAACGTTTGCTCGGAAAGAATATACATTCAAAGATTTCTGCCACATTTTCACGATTTCTCAAAAATAGCAGACCCATACAAGCTCGTATAAGCTTGTAGATCTGCTATTTTTCAATGGCTAAAGTATAACATAATGATAATGATTGCGTTCAACCCATTTTAGGAGGGATCCCCTTTTGGTGTAATAGCATTTCGTTATGCTTTAGCTATTTAAAAATAGCAGATCTACAAGCTCATAGCGCGCCACCGAGTGGCGCGCTACGTGTGTGTGTAGGTCTGCTATTTTTGTAAAAATCGAAGAGCGACTGACATAGAAGACATTTTTAGAATCTGATCTCAGGTCAGAATGAAAACTGTCAGGATTGTAGAAGACATTTTTAGAATCTGATCTCAGGTCAGAATGGGTGACAATGACAGTGATGTTCTTGTAGGAGTGGACGGAGACTACTTCCGGTTGTTACTGCCTGGAACCTACAGTGTGACCACGTCCGCCCCTGGATACCTCCCCTCAACCAGAAGCGTCACTGTGGGGCCTGCTGAGGCCATACAGGTAGATCCAAGTGATAACCGTGAAAAACTGTAACAAAAACCACATAATATACTTTTATATACAATGAAACAATGAAATATGAACGTCCTTGTCAGCTAAACAAACATTAAAATGTACACAAACAATAAACACAAACAATGGCAATACAACTTTTACAGACAAACAAAACAATTGGGAACGTACCGTATGCGCCTTCTGCACAGATTATTCAGGAGTTCAGTTAAGTTCTTTCATATTATATTATTTTCTCTTATCTTTGTCATGTCATGTCAGACTCTCTGACATGAGAGAGCTCCTCTCTGCAGCTCTGCTCTGTTTGTTCTGATCTGACATGCCCAAGACCCAACAGGTGATTTAAATGAGGTAATCAGAGCAGGTGAGCCTAATTCAACCTGCCCAGGAACCAGACAGACCACCAAACCAGAGCACAGTAGATGGCACTATATCACCATGCATTTACCATATGTACCCAAATAACATACATATAATGTTCACATATACATTTTCGAAAGGTAAGCAATAAAATAGACTAGAAAATAGAAATAGAAAAATAGAAATGGAATTGTGTGTGTGTGTGTGTGTGTGTGTGTGTGTGTGTGTGTGTGTGTGTGTGTGTGTGTGTGTGTGTGTGTGTGTGTGTGTGTGTGTGTGTGTGTGTACGTGTGCGTGTGTGTGTGCTTTTTAGAGCTAGTGTTACAATTAGTAAAAGATGCAGGTTGGGCTAGGTTTAGGATTCGTTTTAGGGTGGGATTAGGATTATATTTACGTTTACAGTAAAAAAAGTAAAAGGTTAAAAACAGGAAAATAAATTCATGCATATTAATACTGTGCAGGAGAAGTTAAAAGCCAAAAGGCTTAGAGAACTTCCCCTAATTTGAAGAATCAGACATTAAATATAAACTAAACAATACCAGTAAATAGATATGCTTAAATTAAGGGGTTAAGGTTGGCGATAAAAATGGTAAGAAATGTCTTTCTTTTTTTTTTTTTTTTTTTTTTTACAAACAATACAAATGCTAGGAAGAAACAAAAGCATTGTTTAGCATCGTTTTCCCCGTTTATTTCCCAGTTGATTCCTGGGTTGTTCAGACAAAAGGTACCCCGACAAGGTCCATTTGATGGAGTTAAATAAACACTCGGTAAAGTAAACTGTTGCTCTCTCCCTTCTCTAAACTCACAGCTGCATTTTTACTTGAAGCCGGCGCCAAAACAGAACCAGAACATCAAGAACCAGAACCTCCACGGAAAGAGGAACCACGCGTCCAAGTTGCCCGTGAACCTGGGGCCCAGATGAGACACGGACAGAGAGGCACGCACGCACCCACACATCACCAGAGTCATCTTTTAAGAGAGTGGTGACATGCTTTGATCTCGCCGCAAAGCGGGTGGCCCAGTGGCGTGCACAGACATTTAGTGGAACAGGCCCGGTTGCCTTAATAGTGTGAAATTTATAGATTTTGGAGCATAGATAATATATTAGAAGCTTTTTTTTTTTTAAATCAATAATTGATCAATGTCACCATGGTCCACATACTTATTATGTACACACAAAAAAAAGTTTTTTTTTTTTTTTTTTTCAAAAGGGCACATTGCTGTCCAGAGGGCAAGGGCAGGTGGTGCTCTAGCACCCCCTAGTGTGTATCTGTGCACGCCACTGCGGGTGCCTATGGGCTACAGTTGCAAACATTGCCCCTATGGCTGGAACTATCCCATTGAGATGGAATGAGCACTTCCGCATTCCATCGTTACAATGCGAGTCAACGGGAGTGTCATTACTCTCTTACTAGATTACTCTGCACATGACTCATCACACACGCGTGCAACACACACACACACACACACACACACACACACACACACACACACACACACGAATGAGAGGAAAGAACATTAGCATAATATATAACTTTGAAATTATATTCCTATAATTATCTTTTGTCGGACCTCATTGGTGTGTGACATGTGTGTGTGTGTGTGTGTGTGTGTGTGTGTGGGAGGGGGGGGATATCAACTCTAATATGAGAGATGTGACAAAACTTGATGTATTTTGTATATAAGTCTGGATTTGGAAAGGAGAACAGACATTCTGTATTTTGTAAAGGACATTATTTTTTAAACTTTCACAAGACAAGTATACTTGTATTGAAAATACAATAAAAAAAAACCCTATAAAACCTTTTTTTTTGCTGCCCGTCTGCCTTCATTAGCGATAGATAGTATTATGGTGGAAACGTCATATGTTCAACAAAGTGGTTTTGAGGATTCAAATTGAAAAATAGCAACGTTTTGTGTGACGCTGTGGGGTATTCATTTACAGAAAATAAAAATAGAATACGGTATGGAGATACCAGGTTTCTGCCCCACAACAAGGTCTGTCTAACTAATCTGTTAACCCAATTAGACCCGAGGACGATTCTACGAAAATGTCTTCTAAAATCAGGCAGTTTTCTGAAATACCTGTTTCTATATCAGTGTTGCCTAATATTTATATGTCAAGGACCCCCAGAATTATATGTAATTGGCCCATGTTGTTCCAGGGACACCCCCAGAAGCAAAGATTTGAGTTGAAAACGTTCGCTCTGAAAGAATATATTTTCAAAGATTTGCGCAACAATAAAAAGAAAAAAAAAATCTAAAATAGCAGATCTACAAGCTCGTGGCGCGGCACTCGGTGCTTGTAGATCTGCTATCTTTGAATAGTCCCGAAACAAACTTTTTTTGCTTCCGAAACGATACCTCAATTCCTGTGTTAGCCGATACCGACACAGAATACCGATACCAGTGTCGTGATTTCATGTTGTGTTTACAGCAGGGGGGCAGTCAGACAGATATTTTGTGAAGCCACTAAGAAAATTGGGACTTCCTGAAAGTTCATATAATGGCCTGTTGTGGCGCTGTCATTGGGCCCAAAAAACCCCCATATCTCCATTGAGGTCCATGTATTTGGGTCCAACTTCACCTCAGACTGTATTACCTTAATAAACATGGTCGTGAATACTTTCCGCTTCCAGTCACTAGTTTAAAGTCTCATTTATCATGTCATAATGTTCTTTTTGGAAAATTATGGTCCCATTTATTAAATAAATTACCATAAAGTTGCGTATGTTCTGAGGGGTGTGGCTACCGTTACAGTCTATGATCGGGAGCCACCCCCCCGTTCGAGTCCAAAAAAAAAGGGGAAAAAAAGGGGAGAAGTCCCGCCTCGTTGTCTGGGCCAGCCAATGGCCAGTTGGGCCCAAACAGAGCCAGCTAGCTATCTAGCTATATATATCTTGTGTTGTGTTTATAGCAGACTCCTCACTCAAGGGCAACTCCAAAGCAAAGTCCACATGTCCCAACATTTTATTTACCTGCCATAGTGTCAACCCCTTACCCCTGTGTCGGATCTGTGGTTAGACTGGCATATTCACACATACCGATATGACAAATATGGGCCGATCCGATACCGATACAGTATCGAGACATCTCTACTTAAAACCTTATACTTCTACAACTACAATAAACAAATAAAAACATAAATATTGTATTTTTTTCATAGATAGAGAATCTTTCACTCAATAGGAGCTGCTCCTGTCGCAAGTTGATGATGTCATATGCCCATATGGTCTAGCCCTATGGAATGTATGGAGTGCATATATGCTAATAAAAAACTACTGTATGCTTCCTAAGGATAATATGAGCATCAAAGCAATATTTTAAATACTTTTCATTAGCATGTGCATTCCATATATTCCATAGGGCTGGACCATGCACAGACATATGACATCATCATCAATAGAAACGGCAGGCTTTCTATTCCTGGGAAAGTTAGCATGCTATAATGGAAGCCATTGTTCTCACGTTAATAAAAATGCCAAATGCCAAACGATGGGGTCTGCTTTGAGACACAGAGCGAGTATACAGAAATAGTGCCATAACACAATGAGTGCTACTGAGGACAAATCAGTGTCGTTTTTGACAGCACATTTTTATTTTAGCTTTAGGGCCGATTCATACTCCTATTTTACTGTTGTTTCGGTGCTGTAGTGCCGAAATCATTTTGGCTCGTCAGACATTTTCAGTAGCACCGAAGAGACGACTTTAGGACGGTACCCGCCCCCCCCCCCCCCCCCCGACTAAATCTACAATTGTTTTAGTCGACTAAAATGTATTTTGGCATGTGTGGTCCAGCCCTATATGGAATTGTGGAATGCATATGCTAATAAAAAAACAACTTAATACTTCCTAGAGTTAATATTAGCATCAAAGCAATATTTAAAATATTCTTTATTAGCACGTGCAATCGTGCATTCCATATATGCCATAGGGCTGGACCACACAGGAACATCTAACATCATCAACCTGCGACAGGAGCAGTCCCTATTGAGTGAAAGATTTATGAAAGAAATAAAATATTTAAGGTGTTTTTATTTATTTTTTATTAAGTATAATGTTTTAAGACATATTTGTCTCATTATCCTTTTCACGCACGCCTCACCAACCTTAATCCAGTCGAACCAATGCTATGTCTAACCAAAGTATGCCTCCCGATTAGCGTTAGTCTGGCAGCCCGCCAACAGCGTAGCCTACGTTTTCTAGGCTTTATATTCTTTAATCCGTGTTTTGATGGCATGAAACCACAAGACGGAATCGGTACTACAAATGGCGGAATTCCTATTCCGCCTTGTGGTTTTCCTGCCTAACGGACTACAAATCAGTGACTACAACAAATTACCATCCGCTCCAGACCGGTTGGAACACAGACTAAGAAGGCCTTTCCTCCGAGGTGGAAAGCCTGGTGACGCGAGGTTAGCTGGGCCCGATGCTGTGACGCGAGGTTTTAATATGAATTAATTAATAGAAGAACGATCCAATGAGGCAGGTAATGATGAGCGTAGAAGTGGGTCTTAACCCATTCTGACCTGAGATCAGATTCATACGAGGTTTCCACGGGACACACACTGGTCTGATTAACCCATTCTGACCTGAGATCAGATTCTAAAAATGTCAGTCGTTCTTCGAATTAAAAAAAAATAGCAGACCTACAAGCTCGTATCGCGCCACTCGGTGGCGCGATATGAGCTTGTAGATCTGCTATTTTTCAATAGCTAAAGCATAACATGATGCCAACACCAAAATGGGTGCCCGGTCAGAATGGGTTAAGCTGTGCTTAAAAATGTCTACAGAGGCTGCCTGTCGAAGGTACAGTGGGAGCTTGTTCCACGCCGTCGGCCCGTAGAAGCAAAACGCTGCTTCCCCGTATTTTTTAGTTGCCATTTTTTTTGTCAAAGCGAGCAGGCCAGCAGTGGAAGACCTTAGGGGGGCGGTTTGGGACATATTTAAGCAGGCAGTCATGTAGGTATGAAGGTGACCATTGAGAGCTTTATAAACAAGTAAAATAAGCTTTAGAAGCCGGGAACGACTGCTTGTAGGACTGGGGGGGGGGGGGGGGGGTTAAAAGTCGTTCAATGGTAGAGAATAAGAACCGATTCATACTCCTATTTTAGAGCCGAATAAAAGTCGGTTCGGCGCTGTAGAGCCTACAATGTGATGTAATTTGAGGTTCGGGAAGGCGGTTACCGTCCTAAAGTCGGCTCTTTGGTGCTACTGAAATTTTCTGACGAGCCGAAATCATTTCGGCACTACAGCGCCTAAACAGTGGTAAAATAGGAGTATGAATCGGCCCTAAGTCTCTGGCATTTTTCTTGTTCTCATTAATAATGCCAGAGAAATATGCCTGCCATGCAAGACGCAAGGCTTTGTTATAGGAGACTGTTGACTTTTTAAGAATCTCTAGGTGGATGGTGAGTTTGGTTTTTCTCCAAGCTCGCTCAGCTCTACGACATTCTTGCTTCAGTGAACGTGTATGCTCAAATGTATTCATTTATTTTTGAAGTAGCCGTGTAGTAAGTGGTTCATGGAGGTGTTTAATCATTCTAAAGGGAGTTATTTCTAAACAACAACCGGCGCGGGCGTCAATTATCCCTTGCATAACTTATAGAATTGGGGTGGTTGCATTTTGTCTCCCTGCTCTTCTATTGAGACATTTAGTGTCAACGGTCATATCTCACTTGGACCCATGGATGTCAGCTCTAATAGTTCAGTTGTAAAAATGTTAGCTCTTGTGCAAGAAACCGGGTTCAAATCCTGGGTAGAAGAGGAAAGTTACATAGTGCAGCTTTAAGGCAAGCCCCATTGAGAAATGTAAATCCAATTTAAAGACCCACCTTTTTTCTCTAGCTTTAAACACGGTTTGAGGTCAATGTATGTTGTTGTTGTTTTTTGTGTTTTCTGATTGTGTTATAAGCTTTATTATTGCTTTGTAAATGGACTAGGATCCATATGTTTCTATTGTCTCTTGGAATGCACTTTGGGTCAACTGCTGTTGTTTTTAAAAGTGCTATATAAATTAACTTGACTTTTGTGGTAAATCCTTTTCTTAGTAATCCAGTTTTATTGTTTTGTATTGATTTTATATTGTTACGTTCCACGTAGGTTTGTGTGGGATTTCTGTATTCCTCCCTTGTCTATCTCTCCTTCCCCTGTCACTCACTACAGGTCTCATCAGGTGTCAATCAACCTGTTACCTGGCCACACCCTCATCCAATCACCACCATCTGCTGTCTATAAAAGGCTGGGTCCCACCTCTGCTCAGTCTCTCTCAACCATTTCCTGTTTGTAGCCCTGTCCTTGTAGCCTTGTTCGTAGCCCTTATGTTCCCAGAGCAAACTTTAGGTATTTATTAGGTATTTGTTCTACTTCCTGTTTTGTATGCTGCTGCCTTGGGACAGGAAAGACAGAGGCCTCTCTACATAGACACCACATAGGCAGAACCTTTGTTAAGCACACTAGGTAAAAGGGGTGGTTGCCACTTATGTATTTTTGAACAATGTTTGGTTAGAGTAGTTAGGTATAGGCAGGCTTTTGTTTTCACTATACTACGTAGTTAGTTAGTCTGTCTTTTGTTTACCTGTAGCTGCTTCTTTTGTTAATAAATAAAATACGTTGTGGCTGTGAGTTCAAAGTAGTATTTCTGCATGAAAACGTTTCGATGTCCTCTGACGACAGGAGAGAAGTTATAGATAAGACTCAAGAGTCTTCCCCAAGAGGACTGGAGAACTGGTGATTACTCTTCATGGCTGGAAGGAGAGAGAGGGAGAGAGAGAGAGAGAGCTTAATGTGGCTTCTATTCTAAAACATAGAAGTTGTGGGTGTGTCAGCTGGGCTCAAGTACTGTGTGGACATGCCTGACGTCACAAAAATACTGACGTCGTCTGTGATGTCAGTCGACATTATGAATAATGCTTATTATCGATCGAGCGACAGTGAAGGAACGACGTATTTCTGACTTTACACCGTTAGCAAGAAAGTGACAATTACAGAAAGGACGGACGATGAGTCTCACGCGGCAGCTTGGTTTGCTGCTGTGGAAGAACTATGTGCTGCGGAAACGTCAGATCCTGGTGACTGTGTTGGAAATGGCCTTGCCTTTGCTGTTCTCAGCCATCATAGTTTTTCAACCGACATATATATTTATATATCCACTGCTGCTGGTGCTCAGCTTCAGCTACAGCTCGGGTTTCATAGTAGTGGCCGTGGTGCAGGAGAAGGAGAAAAGGCTCAAGGAGTACATGCGCATGATGGGTCTCAGCAACTGGCTCCACTGGAGTGCCTGGTTCCTCACGTACCTCCTCAGCCTCTCCATCTCCGTCTTATTTGTCACTCTGCTCTTGTGCGTTCCTCTTAATGATTGCTGCGCGCAACGGCCGATCCCTGGCTGTAGTGAACAAATGTGTGCTGTTCTGTACAACAGTGACCCCACACTGGTGTTTGTCTTCCTGCTGGTCTTTGCCGTAGCCACCATCAACTTCAGCTTCATGATCAGTACCTTCTTCTCACGGTCCCAATTAGCAGCAATGGCAAGCGGCTTTATCTATATCCTGGCCTACTTCCCTCAACCAATCCTGTACCTTTGGCGTAATAATACTGTTGCCCAGAAGACATCTGCCTGCCTTCTTTCCAACGTGGCCATGGCTATGGGAGTCGACCTCATTGCATGGTTTGAAAGTTTAGAAACGGGAATCCAGTGGTCCAACCTGTTTGAATCGGTGAACGTAAGGGAGTTCAGGTTATTGTCACTGGCCCAGGTCATGGGGATGCTGCTGCTGGACGCCTTGCTGTACGGCCTGGTGGCGTGGTACATTGAGGCCGTTTTCCCTGGCGAGTACGGAGTACCGCTGCCATACTACTTCTTCATCCTGCCCTCCTACTGGCGCAGCAGCCCCCACACGGCTCCCGTCAGCGGGAAAGAGGAAGAGGAGGTCGCTGGGAGCGCTGTGAAGGGTGAGTTCATGGAGGAGGAACCGACCGGCCTCGTCTCCGGGGTCAAGATCAAACATCTGACCAAGGAATTCAAAGTGGGCAACGAGACGCTGCAGGCTGTACGGGACCTCACGGTAAACATGTTTGAGGGACAGATCACCGTACTGCTGGGTCACAACGGGGCCGGAAAGACAACCCTGCTGTCAATGCTGACCGGTCTGTTCCCGCCCACCAGTGGACGGGCTTACATCAACGGTTATGACATCTGTCACGATATGGCTCTGATCCGCCGCAGCCTGGGTGTCTGTCCTCAACACAACATCCTGTTTGATTACCTGACAGTCAGCGAGCACCTGCTCTTCTACGCACAACTGAAAGGCTTCCCCAGAGACCGGATCCCGGCCGAAGTGGATCACATCATCGGAATCCTAAACCTGGAGGACAAGCGCCATGCCCGCACAAAGACCCTCTCTGGTGGCATGATGAGAAAGCTGTCGGTTGGCATTGCCCTGACCGGCGACTCCAAAGTGGTGATGCTGGACGAGCCCACATCGGGCATGGACTCCTCGGCGCGACGCGCCACCTGGGACCTGCTGCAGGGGGAGAAGCGCGGGCGCACCATCTTGATCATCACGCACTTAATGAACGAGGCCGAGCAACAGGGCGACCGCGTGGCCATCTTGGCCGGAGGAGAGCTGAAGTGCTGCGGCTCGCCTCTCTTCCTCAAGAACAAATACGGGCCAGTTACCACATGGTAATTGTGAAGGACGCTCTCTGTAACATGTCTGATATCACCCATCGGGTCCACATGCATGTCCCTAATGCCATGCTGGAGATTAACGTGGGAGCGGAACTGTCCTACAATGACGGACAACACAGACCTCACAGACAGCCGGATGCTCAGCTCAGAGGACTTCTCCAACATGAAGCTCAACACAGGGCTCAGATTATGCATGCTGCAGTTCTACGCTACAGCGGTGGCAACAAGAGGAAGCCGTCAACAGGAAGCTTGGCTCTGATTGAAGGGCCTCTGGTCATCTTCCTGGACGAGCCATCCACCGGTATGGACCCCGTGGTTAGACGACTGCTGTGGGATGCCGTCACGCGCGCCTGTGAGTCCGGCACGGCCGTGGTCATCACGACACATGACAATGGAGTAGTGTGAAGCCCTGTGCACCAGGCTGGCTGTTATGGTCAACGGTCAGCTGAAGTGTCTGGGCAGTCCCCAGCATCTCAAGAGCAAGTTTAGCAGCGGCTACACCCTGCTGGCAAAGGTGGCGCACTACGTAGAGGAGGTGGACCTGGAGGAGGAGAAGGCAACCTGCAGCGCTTCAAACGTTTCATTTAAAGCACCTTCCCAGTCTACTGAAGGACGAAGAAGTTGTATGTGGGGAGGAAACTCAGCCATTTGCACAAAAAACTGATCTTGGCTGGAGTATTCTAAGTTATGGTGGGAGGAGTGTTTGCAACGAGGAAGGAGCATCGGAAACGTAAAGAGAAGGCAACAAGAAGCCCAGCAGGAGGGCAAAATCTACTGTTTACCAGCGTTGCCATGTCTGCTTGTAATATACAATTTGGGGCTTTTTTTTAAGTGTAGTTGCTTAATTGGGCTAGCTTTTTAATGTTTTTTAAAACCGATGGTTCCCATATCTTTTCATGTCGAGCACCCCCAGATTAATATGTATTCGTCCACAGAGTCGCAGACCCCTATTTGAAAATATGTGGTGCCAGGGACCCCCATACAAGATTTGTGTTGTTAAAATGTTTCAAAAATATTCAACATTTTACTTTTTTTCCCCAAGATTTCTTTGAAAATAGCAGATCTACAAACTCACAATGTGTTGTGATGTGACACATTGTGGCCTTGTTGATCTGCTATTTTCAAATGGCAAAGGTAAAACGGAGCCTATTTACTTCTTCTGGGCTTGTTTTCATAGACCTGACCGCTTGTTTCTTTTGGAAATTCTGGCAACGCACTGATTACCTGCAATACACCACCTGCAATAGCCTGCTAGGAAGGAAGTGAACAGATATTGAATGAAGCAGCACACAGAAAAAAACTCAATTGTGCCCCCTGTAAGAGGCAATGCGGCGCCCTGGAGAAAGCCAGGAATAAGGTGAATACAGTCAGTAACCGACTCTTAAGTTCTCATAAATTCTAGTTTGGTTTTGAAGCCTGATGATGATTGCAGATTGCAGGCCCAAAGGACATCAATATCCTACTTAAAGACCTCCAAATCATGCCGACTATGTAATGTACATGCACAATATTATAGGTTATTACAGTTATAGGCTCTAGACGTTTACATGCCTGAAACTTGCTTAAGATCCATAGAAACAAATACAGGGACACTTACGTACATTTAATTTAACACGTACCAGTAATGTTATTGCAAATAGAGCTGTTTTTGATTCCCCCCTAGCAGCATAAATGGTCTATCTAAACAATAGGAATTCCCCAAACTGTTGTCATACTGCTTGTGTAATGCTACCTGTTAAGTGCTTTTCACACATGGAGCGACAAAACGCCTGTGTTCTCTCTTGGTTGTGTGAGGTCGCACTGCACTCCTGGTGTGAATAAACATCTTCTCACTGAAAATGAATCACTAATGGCATCTGTCGCAACCGGTGCGTGTTGGAAATGTTTTATGAATGAAAACATTTCATGCAGAAATAAGACAGGAGAGAAGTTATAGATAAGAGTCTTTCTCAAGAGGACTGGAGAACTGGTGGTTATTCTTCATGGCTGGAGAGAGAGAGAGAGAGAGAGCTTAATGTGGCTTCTATTCTACAACATAGAGTTATGGGTGTGTCAGTTGAGCTCAATAACTGTATGGACATGCCTGACGTCACAAGAATACTGACGTTGTCTGTGATGTCAGTCGGCATTATGAATAATGCTTATTATCGATCGAGTGACAGTGAAGGAAGAAGCGCGACAACATATTTCCGTTCTTACACCGTTCACAAGAAAGCAAAAATGACATAAAGGACGGCAGACCGATGAGTCTCACGCGGCAGCTTGGCTTGCTGCTGTGGAAGAACTATGTGCTGCGGAAACGTCGGATCCTGGTGACTGTGTTGGAAATAGCCTTGCCTTTGCTGTTCGTAGGAATCCTCATTGTTACTAACAAGTACAACTCTGCTTCTATAGATATTCTGCCAATAATGCTGGTGCTCAGCTTCATCTACACCTCGGGCAACATGGTAGGGGCAGTGGTGCAGGAGAATGAGAAAAGGCTCAAGGAGTACATGCGCATGATGGGTCTCAGCAACTGGCTCCACTGGAGTGCCTGGTTCCTCACGTACCTCCTCAGCTTCTCCATCTCTGTCTTCTTCGTCACTCTGCTCTTGTGCATTCATGTTAGGGGCGACTCGGCTGTGGTGATCTACAGTGACCCCACACTGGTGTTTGTCTTCCTGCTGGTCTTTGGTGTAGCCACCATCAACTTCAGCTTCATGATCAGTACCTACTTCTCACGGGCTGATGTAGCAGCAATAGTAAGCCCCTTTATCTACATCTACACCTACTTGATCTACTTGATCTACTACTTCTACGTCGATAGAAGCCTTTTCAGGAAGCATGACTGCCTTATTTCCAACGTGGCCATGGGTATGGGAGCCGAGCTCATTGGAAAGTTTGAAGACAACCACACAGGAATCCAGTGGTCCAACCTGTTTGAATCGGTGACCTTTAATGACAGGATGTCATTGTCCATGGCCGAGGTCCTGGGGATGCTGCTGCTGGACGCCTTGCTGTACGGCCTGGTGGCGTGGTACAATGAGGCCGTTTTCCCTGGCGAGTACGGAGTACCGCTGCCATACTACTTCTTCATCCTGCCCTCCTACTGGCGCAGCAGCCCCCATACGGCTCCCGTCAGCGGGAAAGAGGAAGAGGAGGTTGCTGGGAGCACTGTGAATGGTGAGTTCATGGAGGAGGAACCGACCGGACTCGTCTCCGGGGTCAAGATCAAACATCTGACAAAGGAATTCAAGTGGTTCAAGTGGTGGAAAGTGGCCTACGAGACGCTGCAGGCTGTACGGGACCTCACGGTAAACATGTTTGAGGGACAGATCACCGTACTGCTGGGTCACAACGGGGCCGGAAAGACAACCCTGCTGTCAATGCTGACCGGTCTGTTCCCGCCCACCAGTGGACGGGCTTACATCAACGGTTATGACATCTGTCACGATATGGCTCTGATCCGCCGCAGCCTGGGTGTCTGTCCTCAACACAACATCCTGTTTGATTACCTGACAGTCAGCGAGCACCTGCTCTTCTACGCACAACTGAAAGGCTTCCCCAGAGACCGGATCCCGGCCGAAGTGGATCACATCATCGGAATCCTAAACCTGGAGGACAAGCGTCATGCCCGCACAAAGACCCTCTCTGGTGGCATGATGAGAAAGCTGTCGGTTGGCATTGCCCTGACCGGCGACTCCAAAGTGGTGATGCTGGACGAGCCCACATCGGGCATGGACTCCTCGGCGCGACGCGCCACCTGGGACCTGCTGCAGGGGGAGAAGCGCGGGCGCACCATCTTGATCATCACGCACTTGAAGAACGAGGCCGAGCAACAGGGCGACCGCGTGGCCATCTTGGCCGGAGGAGAGCTGAAGTGCTGCGGCTCGCCTCTCTTCCTCAAGAACAAATACGGACCGGTTACCGAATGGTAATTGTGAAGGACGCTCTCTGTAACGTGTCTGATATCACCCATCTGGTCCACATGCATGTCCCTAAGGCCTAAGCCATTTATGGGCTGAGTAGGTAGGGAATTTATTTTATTTTATATTTTTATTTTCGTGAGAAGGATGGGTAGCAAGGAATTTATTTTATTTTATTATATTTATTTATTTTTTCGTGGGAAGGATGGGTAGCAAGGATTGTTTTCCTTTTTTTCCCTACGGCAATGATGGATAGGCTTCTTTTTTAATAACTTCAATATTTGCCTGAAATACCATCTTTTAAATAATTAATGGTTCAAGTACACATACTGTAACACTGTAGTGTATGCCTACAGCTAAACATTTGAAAGTTTTAAGTTTTAATTCAACTCCAAACCAAAGTAAAGTGCTGCATCACTCACATACCAAAAATAAATACAAATGTAAAAAAATAAAAATAAAGCTGAAACATGAACTTGTGTTTTGAAGCAGAGAGCTACTGGCTATCCCTGGATCAAACAAATTAACTTAAACCAACCAATGGCATGAGGAGTTGGAAAACCAAGAATACTGACTGGTGAATGAATTTTACCAGGATTTGAAAATAATAAAACATTTTACCCCAGGGTATGAGATGAGCTCAATTCAGAATGAGGAGCTTTAACAATTAAGTCCATTCTAAATACTGATATACAGATTAGAACGGTGGTTGTTGAACTTGCTACCGCTGTCTGGCCTCTGGTTTGCGAACCAAATTAATTGCTCAGGCACAGATTTGCTGTTTTTCTTGCATACCCCAAAAAATGGTTGACGGCTGTCACTTTTTGGCACAAAGTAACCACAGTATACTGCTAATCAAATTACAACTACATACTCTATATCTATACGTATGTATACCAGAGTACGTGGTGTGTATATGTATGACTAGCTCTCAATGATGACGTAAGAAAAATGGTCATCTGTGTAATCTGGTCCCAGCAAACCAGGCACAGATTTGCTGTTTTTCTTGCATACCCAAAAAAATGGTTGACGGCTGTCACTTTTTGGCACAAAGTAACCACAGTATACTGCTAATCAAATTACAACTACATACTCTATATAGTATATGTATACATGTGTCTAGTCATAAGCTGTCGAGACACGCCATGAGCGGGTGCATGGATGGTTTGTAAACTTTGTAGGCTATGTTTGTTCTTTTGGACACCGAACGGGGACGATACTTGGGGTCTTGGACATAGCTTCACTTCAGATGGGAAAAAAGAACGCCACTTAAATGCATGGCCAGCACAGCAGCACGCGCCGTCGGGAGCTACTCACCACCACTGGAAATGGAATCCATTAGAATGATATGGAAATGGTACATTAACAGTCTAACGTGTTTAAATCCTTTATTTCGGCGATAAGTCCCATTGAACTCCGTTCTCACTCTCTCACAGACACACACTGAACCACTGACGGCGCATGCTGCTGCGCTGGCCATGCATTAAAGTGGCGTTCTTTTTTTTCTTTGTCGGGCTTTATCGGGCTTCGGGCCTAACATTATGATAACTTTTAGGGTCGGGCCGAGCTTCGGGCTGACCCAGTTAGGGCCGGGCCGGGCTTCAAATTTCGGGCCCGAAATGTCTGTCGAAGTAGGCGCTCCCGGAAGTGACACTCTCGTCCCCGGTCAGCATCTTAAAGTGCCACGATTTTTTCCCACCCTAAAACATGATCATCAGGTATTATTATAATATAAGGAGGAAGAACTTTTTCCAAAAAGTGTACAGTATTTGTTAAAATCATGCTTTTATGTGGACACGCCCACCAGTTAACTGAACTGAAGCCGCACCCACAGCTGTAGTTGTATGATAAAGGGGGGGGGGGGAGTTAGGGGAGGGACTGATAATGTGATGTCACTATATTACTGTTTATTTCATTGGCCCGTTTGACTGTCAAGGGTTCAGCCTCCAGGAAGAAACCCTAAATACAAAGTTAATACACCATTGCACATAAAAACGACTCCAAGTACTGTCACCTCATAGACAAAAAAAAATGGAAAAAATAAAAAAATTGTGGCACTCCATCTTTAAAGGTGGTGGTTTTCCCTGCGCCGTTGAAGCTCAGCAGACCAAAGCACTCTCCTTGCCCCACAGCTAGAGACAGCCAGTCCACGGCCAGCAGAGTCCCCTGTCACAAGTTTGAACAGTGCGTTGTCCACCATCACAAGGCCCGTAGCCAGTGTGTGGTAGCCCGCAATGTTGAAGTACGCATGTGGACCAGATGGGCGATATCAGACACGTTACAGAGAGCGTCCTTCACAATTACCATGTGGTAACCGGCCCGTATTTGTTCTTGAGGAAGAGAGGCGAGCCGCAGCACTTCAGCTCTCCTCCGGCCAAGATGGCCACGCGGTCGCCCTGTTGCTCGGCCTCGTCCATTAAGTGCGTGATGATCAAGATGGTGCGCCCGCGCTTCTCCCCCTGCAGCAGGTCCCAGGTGGCGCGTCGCGCCGAGGAGTCCATGCCCGATGTGGGCTCGTCCAGCATCACCACTTTGGAGTCGCCGGGGCAATGCCAACCGACAGCTTTCTCATCATGCCACCAGAGAGGGTCTTTGTGCGGGCATGGCGCTTGTCCTCCAGGTTTAGGATTCCGATGATGTGATCCACTTCGGCCGGGATCCGGTCTCTGGGGAAGCCTTTCAGTTGTGCGTAGAAGAGCAGGTGCTCGCTGACTGTCAGGTAATCAAACAGGATGTTGTGTTGAGGACAGACACCCAGGCTGCGGCGGATCAGAGCCATATCGTGACAGATGTCATAACCGTTGATGTAAGCCCGTCCACTGGTGGGCGGGAACAGACCGGTCAGCATTGACAGCAGCTATAACTGTAAACCTATAATATTGTAGCGGCCAGCTATGGCTGCAGCCAATGGGACTGTCTTGGGGGTGGGACTTGTAGAGTGAGTGACGGGGCTCCTAGGTAGAGGCTCTCTGTGCCGGGTAGTTTGGTTGAGAGTGCACGTTTACCTAAGAGGAATATCAATGCTGTTGTTATATGAGTGTTCTACAAAGGAATAAAGAGGGATCTTTATCGTTCATGGTAACTACGTCTCTGCCTCCTGTTCCTGGGATCGTTACATTGGTGTCTGAAGTGGGATCTGGTCTGACAAGGACGTTGTGAATTGTGAAAAAAAAACAAAAAAAAAACAAGAGTTGTGAACTGTATTTGGGATGTGGGGGATGTATTTGATTTCTAGGCTGTTGCCGTGGTGTACGTTGGCTGTTTATCTTGCCTGTTGGCCCGGTCCTCGGGGTCGAGGACTTTTGTGAGGGGGGGGTAGTGTAGCGGCCAGCTATGGCTGCAGCCAATGGGACTGTCTTGGGGGTGGGACTTGTAGAGTGAGTGACGGGGGTCCTAGGTAGAGGCTCTCTGTGCCGGGTAGTTTGGTTGAGAGTGCACGTTTACCTAAGAGGAATATCAATGCTGTTGTTATATGAGTGTTCTACAAAGGAATAAAGAGGGATCTTTATCGTTCATGGTAACTACGTCTCTGCCTCCTGTTCCTGGGATCGTTACAATATTGTGCATGTACATTACATAGTCGGCATGATTTGGAGGTCTTTAAGTAGGATATTGATGTCCTTTGGGCCTGCATTCTGCAATCATCATCAGGCTTCAAAACCAAACTAGAATTTATGAGAACTTAAGAGTCGGTTACTGACTGTATTCACCTTATTCCTGGCTTTCTCCAGGGCGCCGCATTGCCTCTTACAGGGGGCACAATTGAGTTTTTTTCTGTGTGCTGCTTCATTCAATATCTGTTCACTTCCTTCCTAGCAGGCTATTGCAGGTGGTGTATTGCAGGTAATCAGTGCGTTGCCAGAATTTCCAAAAGAAAAAAGCGGTCAGGTCTATGAAAACAAGCCCAGAAGAAGTAAATAGGCTCAGTTTTACCTTTGCCATTTGAAAATAGCAGATCAACAAGGCCACAATGTGTCACATCACAACACATTGTGAGTTTGTAGATCTGCTATTTTCAAAGAAATCTTGGGAAAAAAAGTAAAATGTTGAATATTTTTGAAACATTTTAACAACACAAATCTTGTATGGGGGTCCCTGGCACCACATATTTTCAAATAGGGGTCTGCGACTCTGTGGACGAATACATATTAATCTGGGGGTGCTCGACATGAAAAGATATGGGAACCACCGGTTTTAAAAAACATTAAAAAGCTAGCCCAATTAAGCAACTACACTTAAAAAAAAGCCCCAAATTGTATATTACAAGCAGACATGGCAACGCTGGTAAACAGTAGATTTTGCCCTCCTGCTGGGCTTCTAGTTGCCTTCTCTTTACGTTTCCGATGCTCCTTCCTCGTTGCAAACACTCCTCCCACCATAACTTAGAATACTCCAGCCAAGATCAGTTTTTTGTGCAAATGGCTGAGTTTCCTCCCCACATACAACTTCTTCGTCCTTCAGTAGACTGGGAAGGTGCTTTAAATGAAACGTTTGAAGCGCTGCAGGTTGCCTTCTCCTCCTCCAGGTCCACCTCCTCTACGTAGTGCGCCACCTTTGCCAGCAGGGTGTAGCCGCTGCTAAACTTGCTCTTGAGATGCTGGGGACTGCCCAGACACTTCAGCTGACCGTTGACCATAACAGCCAGCCTGGTGCACAGGGCTTCACACTACTCCATGGTCATGTGTCGTGATGACCACGGCCGTGCCGGACTCACAGGCGCGCGTGACGGCATCCCACAGCAGTCGTCTAACCACGGGGTCCATACCGGTGGATGGCTCGTCCAGGAAGATGACCAGAGGCCCTTCAATCAGAGCCAAGCTTCCTGTTGACGGCTTCCTCTTGTTGCCGCCGCTGTAGCGTAGAACTGCTGCATGCATAATCTGAGCCCTGTGTTGAGCTTCATGTTGGAGAAGTCCTCTGAGCTGAGCATCCGGCTGTCTGTGAGGTCTGTGTTGTCCTTCATTGTAGGACAGTTCCGCTCCCACGTTAATCTCCAGCATGGCATTAGGGACATGCATGTGGACCCGATGGGTGATATCAGACATGTTACAGAGAGCGTCCTTCACAATTACCATGTGGTAACCGGTCCGTATTTGTTCTTGAGGAAGGGAGGCGAGCCGCAGCACTTCAGCTCTCCTCCAGCCAAGATGGCCACGCGGTCGCCCTGTTGCTCGGCCTCGTCCATTAAGTGCGTGATGATCAAGATGGTGCGCCCGCGCTTCTCCCCCTGCAGCAGGTCCCAGGTGGCGCGTCGCGCCGAGGAGTCCATGCCCGATGTGGGCTCGTCCAGCATCACCACTTTGGAGTCGCCGGTCAGGGCAATGCCAACCGACAGCTTTCTCATCATGCCACCAGAGAGGGTCTTTGTGCGGGCATGGCGCTTGTCCTCCAGTTTTAGGATTCCGATGATGTGATCCACTTCGGCCGGGATCCGGTCTCTGGGGAAGCCTTTCAGTTGTGCGTAGAAGAGCAGGTGCTCGCTGACTGTCAGGTAATCAAACAGGATGTTGTGTTGAGGACAGACACCCAGGCTGCGGCGGATCAGAGCCATATCGTGACAGATGTCATAACCGTTGATGTAAGCCCGTCCACTGGTGGGCGGGAACAGACCGGTCAGCATTGACAGCAGGGTTGTCTTTCCGGCCCCGTTGTGACCCAGCAGCACGGTGATCTGTCCCTCAAACATGTTTACCGTGAGGTCCCGTACAGCCTGCAGCGTCTCGTTGCCCACTTTGAATTCCTTGGTCAGATGTTTGATCTTGACCCCGGAGACGAGTCCGGTCGGTTCCTCCTCCATGAACTCACCCTTCACAGCGCTCCCAGCGACCTCCTCTTCCTCTTTCCCGCTGACGGGAGCCGTATGGGGGCTGCTGCGCCAGTAGGAGGGCAGGATGAAGAAGTAGTATGGCAGCGGTACTCCATACTCGCCAGGGAAAACGGCCTCAATGTACCACGCCACCAGGCCGTACAGCAAGGCGTCCAGCAGCAGCATCCCCAGGACCTCGGCCATGGACAATGACAACTCATATTTAGTTTCCTCCCATAAGGTCACCGATTCAAACAGGTTGGACCACTGGCTTCCTGTGTGTTTTTCAAACTTTGCAATGACCTCGGCTCCCATACCCATGGCCAAGTTGGAAATAACTAGAGATGTCCTCCCGGCATTGTTCAAAATCCATAACATGTAGGTCAAGATGTAGATAAAGGGGCTTGCTATTGCTGCTACATTAGCCCGTGAGAAGAAGGTACTGATCATGAAGCTGAAGTTGATGGTGGCTGCACCAAAGACCAGCAGGAAGACAAACACCAATGTGGGGTCACTGTATCTCACCACAGCCGAGTCGCCCCTAACATGAATGCACAAGAGCAGAGTGACGAAGAAGACAGAGATGGCGAGGCTGAGGAGGTACGTGAGGAACCAGGCACTCCAGTGGAGCCAGTTGCTGAGACCCATCATGCGCATGTACTCCTTGAGCCTTTTCTCCTTCTCCTGCGCCACGGCCACTACTATGAAACCCAAGGCGTAGCTGAAGCCGAGCACCAGCATTATTGGCAGAACAACTATAGCGGTAGAGTTTTCAGTATCAAGTAGGATGAGGATTCCTACGAACAGCAAAGGCAAGGCTATTTCCAACACGGTCACCAGGATCTGACGTTTCCGCAGCACATAGTTCTTCCACAGCAGCAAGCCAAGCTGCCGCGTGAGACTCATCGGTCTGCCGTCCTTTATGTAATTTTTGCTTTCTTGTGAACGGTGTAAGGACGGAAATATGTTGTCGCGCTTCTTCCTTCACTGTCACTCGATCGATAATAAGCATTATTCATAATGCCGACTGACATCACAGACAACGTCAGTATTCTTGTGACGTCAGGCATGTCCATACAGTTATTGAGCTCAACTGACACACCCATAACTCTATGTTGTAGAATAGAAGCCACATTAAGCTCTCTCTCTCTCTCTCTCTCTCTCTCCAGCCATGAAGAATAATCACCAGTTCTCCAGTCCTCTTGAGAAAGACTCTTATCTATAACTTCTCTCCTGTCTTATTTCTGCATGAAATGCTTTCATTCATAAAACATTTCCAACACGCACAGATGCCATTAGTGATTCATTTTCAGTGAGAAGATGTTCATTCACACCAGGAGTGCAGTGCGACCTCACATAACCAAGAGAGAACACAGGCGTTTTGTCGCTCCATGTGTGAAAAGCACTTAATGACAAGCACATACACGTAAGAGCCATTTAAATCATTGGGTGCTGCTGGATCCTCCAAAAGATTAAATAAATACTGTAGATGTCAGGGTCTGCAATCCAATTATATGAGTTTATTGACTCTCAAATGTTTTGGGAAGGACGGCCTCCTTTAATGTGCTACTTGGCAACAAACCAATGTTCACGTGCAGTGTTTTATAAAAATCACACCAGTGTGAACCGAGTGGTGCAACTCCCGTCTATTGGTTCTCTGTATCGTTCCAATTTGTATCGTCCAATTTCTTCTCTGTATCGTTCCAATTTCTTCTCTGTATCGTTCCAATTTCACGCATGCGCACAGTCGCACACCACTCGTGCTCATGACAACAGGATACAGGTACACGGACATTGCTGGTTGTATGGTTGTAGCAGACACAGCACTACCCCTCTCTCTGTTTCTGGCGCCCCCTACTGCTATTAATAAGTCGCATACTCGCTCACTTATACAGGTAAACAGGCAGGCAGGTACACGGACATTGCTGGTTGTAGGAGTGGTTGCACCACAAGTGTGTTGAGAGACAACATCAGGAACCTGCTGTTCCAGATACGAAAAACAGTCTAAGTCCACACTATTGATCCATAATGTATAAATGATAGATACGGGTTCAGGACAACAAGGCCTTTTCGTGGAGGGGTCAGAATGAAATTTGGACTTAGACTGTTTTTCGTCTGTGGTACTATATATCAATATCGCACCCCTACAAGCCAGTACCGGGGGGATGAGGCGAGCTGGCAGGCTCACCTATCCAGGGTGGTGGTAATATGCGACACAGCAACTCAAAATAAAGCACAACACAATAACAAACTCAAGGAAAGGGGCTTTACCACCACCACTGGACGGCTGTACACTGCTCCAGCGTGGCTGTCCCCGGCACCGGTCCTGCAAGAAGGATAGATATATTATCACTTCGCAGGGGAAGGTAGGATACAGGGTAATAATAATGACAGTACTCTCTCTCCAGCCTATAGTGGGCCTAGTTGTATCCAGATTAGATGTAATATATATATATAATACAGCACTAAGTATATATATATATTTACACAAGCAAAGATAGAGAGGAATATGTTATAATACAGGAGGAATATAGATGACGCCCGCTATGGGCTACAATCAACAGGGCACCGAGTCAAACGACCAACGAGAGGACCACTCGTGGCCGTGTGATGCGCCCTCTCAAACACTGCGGTCAGAGTGTGGGTGGAATGGATAGGTTCAGCAAAGCAGCAGGTGTGGTGCCAGCCCTGAAAGCACAACGGCTGTATTCAAATAGGCTACTACTCTTATACTACTAGTCACTGAGGCAGGAACACAGAGACACACAAACTCACCCGCTTTAATGAGGCCAACGTGCACCGGTGTTGTAGCCTACCCACTGCAGCGGTAGCCAGGTAAAGAAGTATAACTGTAAACAACAAGAGCCCATGTTTATACTCCCATGGCATCACCGACACCAAATGAAATATAAATACTGCGGAGAGGGAGGGACACCAACCTAGGTGGCGCGGTGCTGTTTCACCACACGCCAAACAGGACGCAGGAAAGCGTACGTAGCTCCAAGGCTAAAACACAACAAGTGCTCACAGTCAAGTTCACAGTCAGCTGCTAAATGCAGGCGATCGTAACAGCAACGTGTAGAAACATACCTGCACTGAAGTGCGGACTAAACACGCTGTACCCGATGGGACAGCTTGTTTCGGAGATCACTCAATGCGGGAGGACTAACTCACAACCCGTGGAATGCGTGTCACCCACCAGCAGTGTGGAAGAGAGAGACAGACAGCTGACAAACACGGCCGACACGTCACCTTATAACGCCGCTGGGACAATCATCAAGCCCTAATCAGTGGGCGGAGGATGGGCCGTGACAGCGTGGGAACGCTCCGCCCATCCTGCCACACGTGGTTGAATTCCTAAAGCAATTCAAAGAAACCACCAATGAGCTCGAGGGAAACAACTACACAACCGCACCGCTTGCCCTGCCATGGTCGATCAAACTCATTGAACATTGCCAAGCGCACACAACGTCACCCTTGCTCTCTGAAGTCGCCAAAGTGTGTGTTAAACGCCTGCAAGAACTCATGGGCACCAACACATATAGGCTACACCAAATAAATCTCTCCACAGCCTGTTTAGGCTGGCAACATTCCTGACGCCTAAACTGCGACTAGCTACTACGGATGCTGGGCCATGATGCAAGAGATGTCATGTATTGTATGTATGTAAGTATGTATTATATGTAATGTGCAAATGTAATATGAATGAATTATGTGAACTAGACAGATAATATTAAAGGCATATAATTTATTGGCATTATTTTTGTTAACGTGTCGCCCTTTTTACCCATGTTTATATCTAGGCCTATATGAAAAGGCCAGGCCTATTAATAATCAATAATTTTAATCCAAAGGTGCAAAGGAAAGGAATACATCCTAAAGATGGATTTTGACCAGGTCCCACAAACGGAGGAGGATACGCCAACCCCACCACCAGCGAAAAAGCAGGACAGATTTGCTGATTGGGAAGATGACCCAGCCTTGATCGTGAACAAAACTGTGGACGATGAAATAACGGAATATATCAGCACCCGACTCGCGGAGAAGCCAGACCCAGAGAACGTTCTTCTGTGGTGGGGGTTCAATAAGGATCACTTGCCAGCGCTCTCAAAACTGGCACGATTTATCCTGTGCATCCGTGCATCCTCTGCGCCCTCGGAGAGGGCTTTTAGTGTCGTTATTCTGTCTCCTCCGTGTGTGGCTCCACGGAGTAACAGATAGCTAAACAGAACTTGTACTAGGCATTGAAAGACTTGACGAGACATGGATGTAGAATTGTTGGTTGTTTACTTCACCCTTCTCCATAAACTTTACAATGATTTTCCAGCAATTTGTGAAACTGAAAATAAATGCACAAGAAAAGCTCTTAATAAAACATAGGTGTAATGCCTAAATCAGCTAGATAAGAATACTGCATTACAAATGACAAACCAGTAGTCTCAAATGGCATGGTAAACAATTTACCATAAAACTCACAAACGTAAAATAAAACAGTGTAATATGCATCAATACTTGTTCTTAAAGATGAAACATATAACATAACTCACAGACAAAGCTTCTCCAAGGCTCAAAACAGGTGGATGGCAAGAGATGCAATAATTCTGTCACATCTGTAGAACATACTGTGTTTTGTGAAACAAAATGGCTGACCAGGAAGTAAAGGCTTGTGACATGTGATCACAGCTACCAATAACAACACAGGGAAAACTAGAACACATTAGCTGACAGCAGTCTTCAAAGTAACCACTAGATGATGCTAAATACCCTTTTCCGTCGAAGGGCATGACAGTCGTTGTATCGTTTATTTCATGTTCTTGCATTTCATAATTGCATTGTGTGTGAGTGTGCGCTATAGCGGTGGATACTGCATGGATATAGGCTACTGTGATTTAGATAGGCCTATATATTTTGTGTTAAAGTTCGGCCTTATAGGCCTATATTTGGGCCTATATTTGTAGGCTATTTTGGCTGCTGCGCTCAGTGCACTGCCTTCACTCAGTGCCTTGTTAGACTACTCGCTATATGTGATGCGTTTTAATTGGCCTTATATAGGCCTATTTGTATTTGGCTGCTGGCTCGTCCGCTGCCTTGTTAGGCTATAATAAAAAAGGCCAACGTTATTTAATCTGTTTGTGTGGTCACTGGTCTTGCTTTTACATTTGTTATAGAGGAATCATTTTAAATGTTCCCGACAGGTATAGGTTATAGCCAATGTGAATAATATGCTACGAATATTTGGGCTAATAACCACAGTTAGCGGTCAATATGGTTGTTAACTTGTTGCTGTCCAGTGTCCAATCTGTTTCTGTCTGTTTTTCGATCACAATAGAAATTTTGCGGGTTTAGCGGGACTAAACGATAGAATTGCGTGATGGTGCGGGACTAAATCGGATACATTTTTTTGTGGCGGGCGGGAGCGGCGGACAGGCCGTCACCGCGGGAGGTCAAAAATAAAATCAATGCGGGCGCGGGAGGGAGTGGGCTGAAATTCCACGGGAGCGGGATCAATAAATCACTCCCGCGCAGGGCTCTACACCAGACCACACTTTCATTCTCTCTCTTGTATGAACTTGTACTTAATCTGGGGTACATTATTCATAAACACAAACCCACCACCACAAAGCAGAAGACACCCTAGATCCTCATCCCTTTAAAACCCTGGCATTCAAGCAACATGCAGCGCATGCTGGCCTGTCCATCAGCTGAAGGACACATATATCCTACTCACAGATCAACCTCGACTGAGCCTGTGAATGTCTCCCCATTGCTCTACAATCCCCCCTCCCTATAGTTTTGCTCTTTTCAGTGTATCTCTACGTTCAAACCCGTCTGCTTTTGTCGTCATTTACTCCTGTCTAGTATGTCCGTCTACAACACCAAAATCTCCTGGCTGAAAATAGTCCTGATGTGACGCGTTTGTGAGCCTGTAGATTGTGTTATTTCCACGTCGTGTTCACCCCAGAATAGGGATGGTGCCAATGTTTTGCTCATCATGGTCCGGTGCCAAAAATAGAAAGAGCACGCATTCCAGTATAGCCTACTCTACATTGCAGAATTGACTTAAATACAAATTGTTGGTATTTTTCTACCACAATGGAAACAATAAAGCCCTCAGGGTTTTTTGAGTTATCCTTTTATTTAGCATTGTTGTAGAACTGTACCTCTATTTTCACAAAATGTTTTCAATCAAGTATTCAATCATTAAATCAAACCAAAAACAGCAGATCTACAAGCTCATAACACATTGCATCACGACAAGCTTGTACAGTAGCTATTTTTGGCTAGAACATTGAATTAATTCTTAAATGTACTATTTGAATATTCTACAACATAGATGTCTAGCTTCCTACAGAGCCGTGACATAAGGGTAACCGACCTTAGTCTGGTCCATTACTAAAGGTGCGTTCAGACTTTAAATATTCACCTCGGTTCGTCCCGTTTGTGCTGCGGCATGTCGCGCCACGCCCGTTCGCAGCGGTCGTGCAACTTCTCGTCTTTGCATTGAATTTGTATGTAAATCGCGCTGCTCTAACCATCCAAGTCTGAACGCAGCTTTACACTATCCCAAATCGGAAGTGTTTAGCACCGCTCCAAAAACTGAGTAATATTTCCACCACCGGCCTTACAGTTACTCTGTAAATACGAATAGGCCCACTTGATCTCCTACCATATATGGGAATCATTATGTCAACATTATGTCCAATTAAGGGCACGGCTGTGATGGGATCGTTTTGGGTATAAATATCGTCGCTTATCTCATTGAAGCCGAGTTCAGTCTTAAATAGTAAACTTTTAATTTTTAAATAGTTTTAACTTTTTCAGTTTGTTTCCTGAATTTCCCTGATTTGCATTTGTAAAAACTAAAAATGCTAAAGATTGTGCTACTCTGCATATTGCTTGTGGCCAGCATTGCTGGCATCACAGAGGAAGTCGATGTCCAGCTGGTCCCCACGAACAGTAACTTCAACGTTGACGGCAAGCTCGAGCCCGACTTCAAGAGCCAGGCGGTTCCCGACGTGCTGGTAGGCAAGAATTTTCAACACAACACAAGCCAACGACATGAAAGGAGCATATTCAATTTTCGAAAAATGATTGCAAGCTGTTGTCGGACTTGTCCGACGGTAGGGACCCTATTGGATTATGGATGTTTCTGTGGTAGGGCAGGAGAAGGCAAGCCAGTTTGTGCTCTGGACAAATGTTGTGAGGAA
Source organism: Protomyctophum bolini (assembly GCF_963924005.1). Classification (NCBI taxonomy): domain Eukaryota; kingdom Metazoa; phylum Chordata; class Actinopteri; order Myctophiformes; family Myctophidae; genus Protomyctophum; species Protomyctophum bolini. Next base: position 34,770,020 of record NC_137879.1, read on the forward strand.
CATGACAAGTGTTGGGCCAAATACCCTAAGGATTGTTGGTGGCCTCCCATGATGAGAGATTATGCGTGGGACTGTCATAAGAACAAACCCCGTTGTGATTCTTCTTGGAACAATTCGTGTCAGCAACATCTGTGTCAATGTGACCGCACCGCTGTTTTATGTTTTGCGAAGAATAAATCGCATCAGGGACATTATGACATGGACCAGAATTTGTGTAGATAGGTCTCTGTCCTCAAATAACCTTTACAGTCAGCGAGCACCTGCAAAGGAATACAGCCCTGCCTGGGACTGTGACAGTGCCCCCCCCTCACGGAACGCCTCCAGGAGTTCCACCAGGCTTGTCAGGGTGTTGCCGATGGTAATCGGTGATTAGGGATGGATCCAGAATGAAGCGACGTGGTACCCAACATCTCTCCTCAGGACCATAGCCCTCCCAATCCACCAGGTACTGGAATCCCTTCCCTCTGCGACGCACATCTAGCAGCCGCCGGACGGTGTACGCTGGATGGTCGTCAATGATACGGGGGGGAGGAGGGGGCGCATCCGGAGGAGACAGCGGACTCGTCAACACCGGTTTCAACAGAGAGACATGGAATGTGGGGTGGACCTTCATGTGACGAGGGAGCCTGAGCTTGACAGTTGAAGGGTTGATGATGGAGAGCACCTCATAAGGACCCACATAACGGGGGGAGAGCTTCCTTGAGTCAGTGTTCAGGGGGAGGTCCTTAGTAGATAGCCACACACGCTGACCTGGCTGGTACGTTGGGGCTGGGGTCCGATGGCGATCGGCAAATTTTCTGTTCCGTTCCACGGAACTGAGCAAGGCAGCTCGTGCATCCTTCCACACCTTGCGACAGCGTCGTAGGTGAGCCTGAACTGATGGGACGGCGATGTCATCCTCCTCGGCTGGAAAGAGAGGTGGCTGGTACCCCAACGAACCCTCAAATGGAGACTTGCCCGTGGCAGCACAGGTCAGAGAATTGTGGGCGTATTCGATCCACAGCAGGTGGGTGCTCCAGGAGGAGGGATTCTTGGCCGCCACACAACGCAGCGCAGCTTCTAGGTCCTGGTTGGCGCGCTCCGTCTGTCCGTTAGTTTGTGGGTGGTAACCAGAAGATAGACTCACAGATGCTCCGAGGGCACGACAGAAAGCTCTCCATACATGTGAGATGAACTGAGGTCCCCTGTCGGAAACAATATCCACAGGGACACCATGGAGCCGAAAGACATGGTAAGCAAGGAGGTCAGCTGTTTCAAGCGATGTGGGCAGTTTAGGGAGAGCCACAAAATGCACAGCCTTAGAGAATCTGTCCACAATCGTCAGAATGACCGTGTTGCCTTGGGATGGAGGAAGGCCTGTGACGAAGTCCAACGCCATGTGCGACCAGGGTCGACTAGGGACAGGCAGGGGACGGAGCAAACCAGCAGGCGGCTGATTAGAAGCTTTCCCACGAGCGCACACAGCGCAAGCAGACACAAAAGCACGGGTGTCACGGGCAATGGAGGGCCACCAGAAGTGCCGTTTGAGGAGAGACAGTGCGGCCGACCCCCGGATGGCAGGCAATGCGGGAAGCATGTGCCCAGAGGAGGACCCGTGAGCGAACAGACTCGGGGACGAAGAGACGGTTTGCGGGTCCGTTGCCTGGATCCGGTTGGACCCGTTGAGCCTCTCGCACCAGTGACTCAATCTCCCACCTCACAGCTGCCACCACACAGGAAGAGGGAAGGATCGACTCCGGCCGGCCAGTGGATTCTTCAGCGGAGAACTGGCGTGACAGGGAATCCGCCTTCAAGTTACGAGAACCAGGACGGTAAGTCAGGGTGAATCGGAACCGACCAAAATACAGGGCCCATCGAGCCTGGCGGGAGTTGAGGCGTTTTGCAGACTGGATGTAAGCAAGGTTCTTATGGTCCGTCCACACAATGAACGGATGTTCAGCACCCTCCAGCCAGTGCCTCCATTCCTCCAAGGCGAGCTTCACAGCCAACAGCTCCCTGTTCCCCACATCATAGTTGCGCTTAGCAGAGTTCAAAGGATAAGAATAGAAGGCACAGGGGTGGAGCTTCCCATCTGTAGCGGACCTCTGGGACAGGATTGCCCCCACCCCGGTGTCTGAAGCGTCGACTTCTACGACAAACTGGCGGGATGAGTCCGGGTGGACGAGAACCGGTGCCGTGGTGAACCGCCTCTTCAACTCCTTAAACGCAGCCTCAGCCTCCGCGTTCCAGGTAAAAGGCGTCAACGAGGATGTCAGCTTGTTAAGGGGGGCTGCAACACTGCTGTAGTTTCTGATGAACCTTCTGTAGAAGTTGGCAAACCCAAGGAACCGTTGAAGATGCTTTAAAGATGCGGATCGAGGCCAGTTCTCCACCGCCTGCACCTTCTCAGGGTCCGCCTTCACCTGGCCATTCTCAACGATGAACCCGAGGAATGTGGTAGACTGGACATGGAATTCACATTTCTCCGCTTTAACAAAGAGCTGGTTCTCCAAAAGACGCTGCAACACTTGCCGGACATGCACCACGTGTTCCTCATGGTTGCGGGAGTAAATCAAGATGTCATCTAGGTAAACAAATACAGTACGGTTGATTAGGTCACGGAGGACATCATTGACCAGTGCTTGGAATATACCTGGAGCATTAGTGAGCCCAAAAGGCATGACAAGATATTCAAAATGGCCGATGGGTGTCTTAAAAGCAGTTTTCCACTCATCTTCAGCCCGGATACGAACAAGGTGGTATGCATTACGCAGGTCTAGCTTGGAAAAAATAGTTGCCTCCTGAATGGGCTCAAAAGCGGATGCAAGCAATGGTAATGGATATTTGTTTTTAACAGTGATGTCATTGAGGCCTCGATAGTCAATGCAGGGGCGTAATGAACCATCCTTCTTACCCACGAAGAAGAACCCAGCACCAACTGGGGAAGAAGAGGGCCGAATGATGCCAGCTGCCAATGACTCGTGGATGTATTTCTCCATGCTCTCTCTCTCTGGGCGAGACACGTTGTAGAGACGACTAGTAGGCAGTGGAGCTCCTTCATGCAGGTTGATGGCACAGTCATATGGGCGGTGCGGAGGTAATGACAGGGCACGTTGCTTACTGAAAACCTCTCCAAGGTTATGGTACTCAGCAGGAACACCAGAAAGGTCTGGAGGCTTCATAATAGCTGGGGAGCTGGCACCCTCAGATGGAGAACGAGCAGACCGTAAGCAGGTTGAGAGACAATATGGACTCCAGCTCACCACCTTGCCTGCCGCCCAGTCAATATGTGGATTGTGTAGTTGTAGCCATGGCTGACCTAGAACGATAGGTACATTAGGAGAGGAAATGACATAGAACTGAATTTGTTCATGATGATTACCGGACACAAGGAGGTGGACGGGTTCGGTACGGTGAGTCACACGGGCCAGAGGATTGCCATTGAGAGCATTAGCTTGCATAGGTGAGGTGAGTGGTTCGAGTGAAATGCCCAACTGGGAGACTACAGACATGTCTAGGAAGCTTTCGTCTGCTCCTGAATCAACAAGAGCAAGCAGTGACAATGACTTAGTACGCAAACTAAGAGTGGCATGAAATTCCATACGGGATCGGGTTTTGGGGGAATATGAAACATGACTCACCAGAACCCCCACTGCTACTGATGAGTCATCTCTTTTGGCCGTGTAGGACATGTGGCGATGTGGTGGTCTGGCTGGCCACAGTAGAAACACACCCCCATCTTCCTTCGGCGGAGGCGCTCATCTGGTGTGAGATGGGCCCGGCCCAATTGCATAGGTTCCTCCCCAGAAAACTCAGCAGGAGGGGGAGGACGTCCAAACTCAGCAGGCGGGGCTCTGTAGTTTCCTCCGACAGAGGGCGCTGTAGGACTAGGTGGAGAGGGTTCTGCCTGCCACTGAGCCATCTGGTCCGACATCTTGATGGCAGTGGTAATTGCCTCATCCAGGGAAGGCTGTTCCTTCCTCAAGGCCATCTCTCTGCCAATGCTGCGGGTGAGCCCACTCTGAAATGCGGTTAGCAGTGCCGGCTCATTCCACCCTGACTCAATTGCTAAGGCTCTGAACTCACAGGCAAACTCTCTCACTGTTCGCCTGCCCTGCCGAAGTCTTAACAGTTGTTGACCAGCCTGCTGCCCTCTGATTGGATGATCATAAATACGCTTTAACTCAGCAGTAAACAAGGCAAAAGTCTGAACAGTAGGTGAATGCTGCTCATGCAAAGCATTAAAATAGCTGAGAGGAGGTCCCTCCAATAGGCTGGCTACATAAGCAATTTTAGCTGCCTCATAAGTGAAACGAGAAGGCTGAGCATTGAAAACTAGCTGGATTTGAGTGACAAACTGACGACAAGTGTTTGGATTACCAGAGTACTTTGCAGGTGGAGGAATATGGGGCTCTGCAGCAGGAGCGACTGGAAGCATGGGGGCAACAGCGTCAGCAGCAGGTTGTTGAAGGATCTGAGGTGGAGGTGTGTGGCTGATGGCAGTCAGTTGGTTTGAGATCTCAGCCACACTATCCAGGAGAGACTTTAGCATTTGCTCGTGAGTTCCCAAACACTGCCCCTGTTTGATAATGGCCTCCTTAACTCTGTCATAGTCTGCTGGGTCCATTCTGGCCAGATTGTTCTGTCTGAATATAAACTGGCAGGCAGGCAGAGCAGGGTCCAAACAGGCTGGTCAGAGCATGGGCTGGCAGGCAGGCAGGCAGGTGTGGTCTGAGGAGGAGGAGAGGAGAGCGGTGAGTACAGGCACAAAGTAAACACTAGAAAATACAACAAAACTGAAGTTCACTGGGAACAAACACTGGCAAAGCTGGCTAGAAGGTCTACTACCACTGTGGGTGATTTAACAATCTGGCGCTGGTGATGTGGGAAGGCTGGGTCTTTATGGGCTGGAGTTGATGAGCTGATGTCAGGCAGGAGTGTAGATTGGAGACTGGAACCAGGTGAGCCAAGTGATAAATGGAGCCAAGCCACGCCCAAACACACGCCCACACATAACACAGACACTGACAAGACAGAGACAGCAGAATAACACAGCCCTGCCTGGGACTGTGACAGCGTCATAGTCCGTATCGGGCTCAGTTTCCAGCGTCCCGAGCACCCGTTGACCCTCCGTTCCCAGACAGTATTGCAACAGCGCCTTTTTGCGCGCCACGCCGACGCCGACGCCGGCTAGCCCCATAGCAACCAGCCATGTTTTAAAGGATTGTTTCCAGCGAGTCCAGGGCACTGGAGACTCGCCCGGTGATTCCAGGAAGGGGTTAGGTGGTAGGAGAGAAAAAGAGCCATCCTCGTCGCGAATATTGTGTTTGTAAATCAGTGGACCATGACACAGGTTAACACAACTCTTCTTTACTTTCAAACTCAGAGTAAATATAACAACCACGGGAGAAGCAGCAACATCACACACTCATCCTGTATATCAGACTGAAGTACTTTTTTTTTTAAACAGCTACATTAATTAATCATACAAGACGTACATACGTACAAGCTTTGTTGTGACCAGTATTGCCAGGACGGCCTGGAGGTTGAGACGAAGGAGCGATGTCATCCGGCGGACGGCCTGGAGGTGCTTGGCAACACTGTGCTGGGCATGCTGGGCAGCGGGGAGCTGGATGGCGGAAAGCTGGGCGGGCTGGACGGCAGAGAGCTGGGAAAGCTGGACGGCGGAGAGCTGGGCAGTAGGCTACGGCAGTCTGGATGCCGGGCAGTGTAAAAAAAAAAATTGAATTTTCTTTTCAAAAGGATAAAATTCACAAGAAAGCTGTTAGGCTTGTTTCCATTGTGGTCCTCTTGGGGAAAGGGGAAGGGGAGCAACAAACAAACGGTACAATACAGACAAAAACAGGAGGCAAAAAACAAGAAACAGGACAAAATGCATATAAACTAACCAATAAAACTGGATTTCTTTTCTTATTTTCCCCTTACTTTTTTTTCCTTTTTTCATTTATGCCATTTATCTATTCTACACTATATTTACATGTTTTCGGCCAACCATCTTTTTAATGTGGATTTAAAAATATCAAAGGAACTGGTCACCTTGAGCCTGGAAGGCAAGCCATTCCACTGAACTGCTGCCGAGTACAGGAATGATGTTTTTCCCATATTGTTATGAAAAAGGCAGGGTTTAAAATCAGTAGGGCTCCCTCTGGTGTAGTGCCTGTGAGTATCACTAACTGTTGAAAAATAGTTACTGAAATATTTGGGTGCTATATTATTCCTAATTTTGTGAACTAGACACATTTTAAATTGGGATACTCGCTCCTCCACTTTAAGCCACCCCAGACTGGTGAAGTGGGCAGGGAGAAGGTGAGTTCTAGGATGCAACTTCAGGATCACTCTAACCAATTTATTTTGAGAGGTCTGGAGTTTCTTCTTGAGGGTCATAGAAATGCCAGTATACCAAGATGTACAGGCATAGTCAAATTGACATTGTACAAGAGCCCCAGCCAGGATCTTTAGGGTGTTTGTATCTAAAAGGCTAGATATTCTAGCTAAAAATTTTGTTCTTTGGCTTACCTTTGAAACTACTTTTTGTGCCATATTTTCTCCTGAAAGCTTATTGTCCAAAATGCCCCCCCCAAAGTCCCCCACCACTATTTTAAACCCAGGAGACTTCTTCAGTTTGTAATTTGACCCAAAGAGAATGGACTCAGTTTTACCAAGATGAAGAGACATGTGTGGTGATGCTGGACGAGCCCACATCGGGCATGGACCCCTCTGCGTGATGCGCCACTTGGGACCTGCTGCAGGGGGAGTAGCACACCATCTTCATCAGACCTGGGCATTGTACGGCCTTGGGCCGTATTTGACTCTGACCGGCCCGTGAAAGATTACTTGATAATTAGAAAATAACACATACTTTCCAATTACCTTATGGGTGGACTAAAACGGCATTGCTTTTATTTTGAAGCCCACATGAATTATCACAGAGCACGCAATCTGTAACTGATTGCGTGTGATTGACAAACTTCCTTGTCACCCCTCAACATGCGAAAATGCCGGCTCATGCCAAAAAAAGAAAGGTGGGTGCCAGAGTAAAAGCGGCCATGCATGGTCGCTTTTAATCTGAAACTCGGAAACAATCCACTAAAAAAAAATTACTTTACATTGCTAGGTTACATTGCGATCGTTTTAATTTATACGATATATGATCCAAAAAGCATTCATATTTTACGGGAGAGACGGATGAGGAGCAGAAATGAAGCGCCAGTATATTGATCCGTTCAAAACCACGGAGAGCGCCCTGGATTAGGAGAAGCGAGTCATTCTTTCCGCCGTGCTAACAGCTAAGTCAACGTTAAGCTAATTCGAGTGCAGAGCGTAGCATACGGTAGCCGAAAGGCGAATTGACAAATAAAAAAAATGTAATCAACCTGCAAGATGACTGGGGGAGATCGAAGAGTAGCAAACAACAACCCTGCGCTTGCAAAGAGTCTGAGGACGACAACGGCGAGGCAGGCCCTGTAACAATGGCGGATATATCTGCATTACGTGACCAACACAGCTGCTTTGGATATTAAATCAGCGTTTGAAACTCTGGAGAAGGAATTAGATGGCATAAAAGAGGCAATCTCCCAATGTCTTGAACAGCTGGAAGCAGCTAATACTATGCTACTGCAGGACAACAAATGGATGAAAGCTAAACTTTCTGACTTAGAGGGACGTAGTGGGAGACAAAACATTTGCACCGTGGGCTTGCCAGAGTCGCTTGAAGACAAACGCGACCAACAACTTTTTTTTCTCACAACTGCTTGTGGATGTTTTTGGAGACCAGGTTTTACCCTCTCCCCCAAAGCTTTGTAGGCCACATTGTGCTAATGCTGCTAAGCCTGGTGCTAAGGATAAGTCACGCTGTCGCTGTGTTATCGTCTGCTTTCATCGTTGCCAGATCAAATAATTGATCATGCGTGACTCGTGAGGCACGTAAACGCAGCTCCTTGGAATACCTTGGCCATAAAATAAGATCCTATGAAGACTACACCGCAGACGTACTGAAGCAATGTGGTGAGTACAAGACCCAGATGGCTGACCTTCGTCCTTCTCTCCTATTTTTTAAGATTTTAAGATTGCGCATAATGCTCCCGAGTGGCTGAGGACTCCCCCTCGGTGTCTACCAGCTTCATCCAGAGATGTTACATTGTCTTTTTTTTGGGACTGGCAGGACATACTGGGACATGAGTGAGTAGGCTACAGTTTGGTTGTGTTGTTCAACCAGGCCTGACCACCACCTGTCATCAAGCTTGTCATGCACTTTACTTTTCCTTGTGGATCTGTGATGTGGTTTCTGACTTATGTGACTTGTGTTTTGTGTACTTTTATTTGTGTCTCTTTGATATTTCATGTAAAGCACTTTGGGTCAACTCTGTTGTTTTCAAAATGTGCTCTATAAATAAAGTTGGATTGGATTGATGTGAGAAAGTGCAGTCCAGCCAACTGAAGGACTCCTGAATCCTTGCCCTCAACACCCTCCTGTCTAGCATCAGGGTCTTGAGCTCTGCAGTGTTGTTACCTCCGCTGTGGCGCCACTAGTGTATCTACGGCGACCATAGGCGGCGGGTGTGTAAGGCTAGGGAAGGCTGAGGAGGTGTTTGTTCAGCCTCTTCTTGAAGGCGTGAACACTGCTAGATACAATGTCTCCAACAACCACAGGGGGAAGGCTGTTCCATGTCCTTAGCAGAGTGGAGAAAGCTCCTGTCAAGGCATTTGGTGTTTGACTTGGGGGTTTCCAGGGCGTGGCTTGGTAGTACTCTCCGGGTGATTCGACCTGAGGTGTGAGCTTGAGTGGGAGTGTGCATCTTGTAGAGAACAGTTGTGGCTGCAACTGTTCTGCGATGACTCAGCTTGCCGATGGCGTACTGCTGTAGGGCAAGGTCCTCATCTCCCCCGATGATTTTTAAGGCCTTCTTTTGGATGAGGTCTAACTGCCTGAGAGTGGTCAGAGAGGAGTTCATCCAGGCTAGGCAGGAGTACTCCATGATGCTCCTGACCTGGGTTTTGTAGATGTTGGCCCTGCCTTTAGCATCAAGCTTGTTGGCCAGCTTGCGCAGTGCTTCATTTATTTTCAATTGTCATTTACCTCCAACAATAACCCTTATTGAACTTGATGATGTGGTTCTCTGACTCTGCAGTGATTTACACATTGTCTGAAGTCAGCTGACATGGTCAGATAAAGATTTAAATGATACAATTTACAATTTGCCATGTAGATCATTTCAAAACATCAAACAAAAAGCAAGATGGCAGTACATAAAATCACAGGTCTGCAACAACACGGCACGTTGGCATAACGTCAGCATGTTCATGTGGATACTAAACTAATTTATTTATCTCTTCCCAACAGCTAGAATGTGTAACAAAGGTGGCTTTTGAAGAGCAATTCAAAACATCAAACAAAAAGCAACATATAGCAGTACAGAAACAAACTGGACACTAAACTAATTTTTACCTCTTCCAACATCTGTAATATTAATTATAACAAAGGTGGCTTTTGAGGGCAGTTTTGAAGGATGTGGGGCTCTTTGATGTGCATTCCACAAACAGCGACTGAAAATGTCTTATCACCTCTGGTATTTCCAGTCGGTTGGCCGGAACTCCGCCGCACCTGAGTCACAGTGGACAGGGACACGCTGGCGGAGTAGGTGGGATAGGTAGGGGGAGCTATAGGTTGTAGCACTATACTTCTTTGATTCTTTGCTTGGCCTGGAATGGAAGGAAGCCAATTGAAGGTTGTGAGATAAATATATTAATATATAATTATATACATAAAATATAATGTTTTCTTCTTTTTTGTAAAATCTCTTACCAGACCCTATGGGTTGTTCCAGTGCGATGCTGCTCTCAGCAGCATTCATGTGTACGGACATTTTGAGACCTTGAGTCCCGGCCCGGCCGCTCACAGAGATCTGGTGGAACACAAATGTATCACATCAGATTATAGTGAATCAATTCTCAGCCTTTTGGATCTCAAAGACCTTTTGTCGTTTGTAGCGCAGGGCTATGGAGAGCCTGCATGCCACACTATACACTACACAGATACAAATAATTAATTAAAAAAAAAACTACGTGGGCGAGATTGTGCAGGTTAATCTGTCATCTTGTACGTGTAAACTCATACAGAATTGTGTCTCTTCAATACCCAGGGCCGGTTATATAGCCTGCCCCTCCATAGGGTGAGCAGAACTAATGTATGGGGGGGGGTCAAATCCCTGTAAACCCCCAAAATGCATAGAAAACTATGTTGTCATCATATCAGTTTATCTATCCATTTATGTATCTTCTCCTTCTTTGACCAACACTAACCCAATTTCCACCCTGTCGGTTAACAGCACTGACGTCAAGGTCAGTTCAGGTTGGTCTAAATGTCTCTAAAAATGCCCTTTTCCCCCCTTTAGGCTAATCTACTGCACTTGGCAGAATAGGGCAGAATAAATCACAGGACATCATGGCTCATGTAGTCATATACTACAGTCCAACACAGTATATGATTGTCAGACTCTAAAGAAGTGATTGACGCCTCCTACAGGCATTACCGTGTAACTGACTGAGTGGATTCCGAGGACACGGTGTGCGTTCAGTTTGGTTCAGTTGAACTTCAGTATTACATCTGACTTTTATATTGACAATCTTCTAAATGCTTTTTGAAGAGATCACAAATGCATAAAGACTAGAATACTACTGTGACAAATAGCTTTACTTTAAAGTCAAAGTCCTTTGATTACCTTTCAATAAAGTACTCAATCAGAAAAAAACTAAACTAAACAAGAAACATCCATAGCTCAGCATACATGCAGCCAAGTGTAGACTAATAAAGGAACATAATTAACATCATTAATGAAAACCAGCAGAGCTTAAAGCAGACCGAAATAAGCCTATATATTGTCTTCAACACATACTATAGCTTCCTTCAACATGACTATTACTAATTACGTTTAAGCTAAACTATTGTACGTCACAATTAAAACCCATCACGGGATTCTTTTGAATATAGAATCAATAGTCCTAGGCCTAGTAGTAATACATGAATCACAGTAGACTATTTCGGAATATCAAATTTTCTAATCCATGGAGAAGCTATAGGATATCTCACGGTTTCTCACCAATATGGAGCCAGTCATAAGTAGGCCTATAGGCTACAGAATAATATATAGCATAGGTATTCACATTAAAGTAGGCAAACTATTTTAATTATGGCACACTTCAACAACAACAACAACAACAACAACAAAAAGTGGCAGCTTAGGCGATATTTTCCATTAAGAAACCATAGTTTATATATAGGCTTAATAGAATATATGCCTATAGCCTAATTAAATTTGAAGTTTGAACACTATCCTACCTTATAGCCGGCCTATACCCTCTGAATTTCGTCCAAGATCGACGTCTGTCGCTTCTCAGCTTGCAGAGATGATAGTTATGCAGTAAAGTGACCGACACGCCCACCGTCATATCACACTTTTGATGAATTGAACATGGTTTGATTGATTGATTGAAATATGTATTAACAGTTTGTATAGAATTACAGTACATTTCAAGCACAAACTCAATACAAAGACTGTTAACTGTGAGTGGACGGCCCAATTAAGCGTTACACTTGTTTACAACAGGGTCCAGATTGTTCAATTCATCAAAATGGTGGAGGTAAACAAGTGTATTCGATCACGTAATAAAGATGTGGATTAAAGGACCCAATGCCAGGGTGTAATTGGTTTTCGATGGTGATGTAATGACGATATGCCCCTATGTATACATGTATGTATAATCTGGCCCCACTGCCGTATCAGGGACAAGTAGTCATTACGTGATATGCTGGCACGGCGCATATTATGCATCAAACATCGTCCTGGACGAAAACTATTACTTGCGCGCTCCGCCTGCGCAAATAATAACTACAGCAGCAGTCATACTGACTAATTAATACATGTTATACGTGATTGGCACCAAGCAGAATTAACCATACAATACATTTTAGATTTAGTTAAAACACTGATGTTTTTGATCGTTTGATTGGATTCATTTTTTAGAAGCATTTAAAACCACATGGCTATAACATTTCATTTCATTTCATGTTGTACAATTATGATGTAATCTGCCATGTATGAAGCTCGGGCGTTTTTAGTTGGTTATTCATTTGATCATTGTTTGTTTACTGGATGTTGGGTTTATGTAAAATGAAAGTAAAAATCACACCCCCCCCCCCCTCCCTCTCATTAGCAGCCAACTGCAGCACTCTCTCTCCGTTTCTGGCACAACAGCACCCCTACTGGTACTCATTATACTGGTGCTTATTAACGTCACATAGATACATAGGTGAACACAGACACACACGGACACAGACACACGGACATTGCTGGTGGTTGTAGGAGTGGTTGCACCACTCAAAAAATGTCCTGCAGTGTAAGTCCATATGGGATGGGCTTCCTTGGAAGCATGACAAACAAAGAAAAATCAAGCAATCTTCAGTTTTTGACAATCATTGATAATGAATGGAGAATTTACGTCATACGTGGACGAGCAACTTTGTATTATTGTTAAATTCCTATCGACAACGAATGGAGAATTTACGCCATGATGAGGTACGATGAAAAGAGCGCCCCTCACTTCACACAGGTGTGATCCTTTTTCTAACAAACATATGAACCAGGACAGGTCAGAAATAAAAACAGCTTTTAGGTTTTTTTTTGGCGAAATATCTCTTTTTAATGACAGAATCAAAGGGCTTTATGCCAACCCACTCCTCGTGTTTTAAACTATGGCACTGCAAAAAATCACAACACTTTTAAAAACATGAACATTATTATTATAACAAAGTCTACAAGCAGCGCAAATACTGAGAGAGTGGACCTGGATGTTGTGGACCTGGAGTCCTGGACACAACAGTAAGTGACTCAGCAACACCGCCTCGCCAGGAGAACTACAGTCACTCAGCAGCACTGCCTCGTCATGGGAACTACAGTCAGTCAAAA
>NC_137879.1:34787981-34967981 GCF_963924005.1 Protomyctophum bolini
AGCTGTAATCAGCGACGGTGAAGGTTAATGAAGGTTAGGGAATAAGTGGAAAATCAGTCAAGCGGGCACAGCTGTGTGAATTACAATACTTGTGAGGACCAAAAGTATCCCACAAGTATAGAAGAATATGAGAAGTAGACATTGTGAGGATCGTTTTCCGGGTCCTCACAAGACAAATGCTTGGTTTATGGTTACAATAAAACCTCTTTTACATTTACAATGAGATATAGGATTATGCCTAGTTTTACATTTAGTCTATACGTTTGTGACTTTGTAGATATGCAATTTTTTTTGCCTTTAGGCTTACAGTTAATAATTCCATACTAAAAGGCTTTCTTACCTTTCTTTGTAGTTGTTACGTCCCCACCAAAGAGGTTCAGGTGTTATTTTGTGCAAATGCTCCTTATTGGCCTTTTCCCCTGCCATAAGCCCTAAATGAATTGCATTGAATGAGAATTGAATGGGGCTATGGGGTGTTGTGCTAATTCGCTTATTTACATCGCTCAAAATGATATATTTTTTGTATATATCCTCTCTTCATAATGTAAATAATATCCCAAGCGGCACACTTTACTACTTATTTCGATGGAAATAAGTGAATTAGAACAACACCCCATAGCCCCATTCAATTCCCATTCAGTGCTTATGGTAGGGGAAATAGCCAATAAGGAGTTTTTGCACAAAAAAACACCTGGACCTCTTTGGTGGGGACGTAACAACTACAAAGAAAGGTAAGAAAGCCTTCTAGCATGGAATTCTCCTTTAAAAATGGCAATAAAACAAAAGAAATGGCATTCATAAAATCACTTAAAAGAAATCCTCACAAGTACAGTAATACAAACCTGTGTATTTGTGTGTGTGAGAGTGAGTGAGTGAGTGAGTGAGTGTGCGTGCGTGCGTGCGTGCGTTACACCCACTCGTTGTGTTTGGGAGCGCAGACGATAGCGATAGCCTCAGGTAGCATGAGCTGGTAGGAGCAGTGTGTGTGGAGGTCCACGCTGGACAGGAACGCTGTCTGTGTAGGATGGGTCTGCAGAGAGAGAGAGAGAGAGAAATATACACTTATTAACATAAACCCTATAGGTCTATATACATAGTTCACCGGAGTCCCCCAGGGTTCCGTACTAGGCCCCTCTTGTTTTGGCTCTTACCATATCTTGCCCGTACAGTGCCTCCGGCTTTGTCGAACACAATTGGCCTGTTTTGACGCTTAAGTTAAATATCCCTTTGTTTCATTTCCTATGATTTTTTTTTTTTTTTTTTGGAAGATATAAAAAAAAAGAAATGAATAAAAAAATGTCAAATCATTTTCAAAAGATATTCGATAAAATAAATAAAGAGAGGCGATATGCGAGCATTTGTTGTGAGCTTGTAGATCTTCTATTTTCACTAGCTTGTGTCCCGGGAAGGTTTCCCTACATTAGGGTTTGCGAGAAGTTTGGGAACCTCCGAGTTCGATCACTCGTGGAAAGTTGCTATTTGGCCACAAATGGATTGTGCAATTGGCAACATGCTCTCTCAATCCAGGACTCTTAACACCGGCCCCCCCCCCCCCCAGGGCTGTGTTCTCTCAGCCCTCCTCTTCGCACTTCATACCAATTACTTTATTTCACATTCTCAATTTGTTTATTTTTTTTTTAAATATGCAGATGACACAACTGTCGTCCATATTAAAAATGGTGATGAATCAGCCTACAGGGCCGAGGTGGCAGCCCTCGTAGACTGGTGCACTTCGAATAACTTTATCCTAAACCTGGCTAAAGACCAAAGAAATTATCTTTAATTTCCGGAAAAAGGGGATTATGCCCCCATCCCTGGTTATCGATGACCAGCCTGTAGGAAAGGGTCGACAGTTTTAAATTCCTTGGCACCACTATATGCTGCTCCCTGAAATGGGAAGTTAACACTATAGTAACATCTTGAGTAAAGCCCACCAGAGGCTTCACTTCCTACGCCTCTTAAAGAAGTTCGGTGTGACTGGGGAGGCGTTGGCAGAGCCACCTTGGAGAGTGTCCTCGTCTTCTCAGTCACAGTGTGGTATGGAAACACCACCGACTTGGAGAGGAAACGGCTGGAAAGGGTGGTACGCACAGCGTCAAAAATCATTGGCCTCGACCTCCCATCCGTCTCCTCTATCTACACCATACGCACTAAGCGCAGGATGCAGAAGGTGATCGCTGACCCCTCCCACCCTGCCTGCTCTCTTTTCGCACCCCTGCCCTCAGGTAAGAGACTCCGGTCTCTAAAGGGAAACACCTCCCACTTCAAGAACAGCACTTATCCCGAGGCCTCCTGAATGCTGACCCTCTTTTCACTCGCACTTTACAGCGTGAAGCTGCTTTGTTAAACGATGACGAACTGTGATGAATTTGCTATTTATTTATTCAACATGGATTGTAACGTTTTGCATTCTTCTTATTTATTGGTCCCCCTCATATGATGTCTGCGCTTTTGTATCGTGTTCTGTCTGATTGCGAACGCAGTGAGCACTAACTATGAGACCTAGCAGATCATGTCTGTCTGTCTGTGTGTCTGTCTGTCTGTCCCGCTGTTACCCAAATATGGAGTGTGTTGCATCAATCACAAACAAATCACTCAGCTCCATACATGGGCACAAAAGGGGCCAGGTCAAAAACTTAACTTAAAAAAAAACTTAACTTAAAAAAAAATTTACTTTTAAAAAAAAATCTTAAAAAAAACCAAATATGTACGAGCTTGCGTTCGCTTCCCGCGTTTGCGCGTCTTACTTGTTGTGTATGTATCGTACGTATGTTTTTAGTGCACTGAAACAAATTCCAATCAACTCTGTTGACATGGCAATAAAGTCTTGAATCTTGTTACTGGGCGACGGTTCTTTGGGCCTGTTCAGACAGCGTGCAACGGTTATTTGAGGCTGTTCAGACAGAGAGCGACACAACAAGGCCTGCGTTCTAGCCTGGGATCAGCGGGGTCGCACTGCGCTCTTCATGTGAACACACACAGTCACACGCACAGTCAGACACACAGACACACAGACACACACACACACACACACACACACACACACACACACACACACACACACACACACACACACGGCAATCTACGCCCTCTCTTTTTGGAAATGGTCGCTTCCCATCTGAACAGCTCTTTGTTCTTCCCCAGAACAATGTCAAAGACTTTCAAATAATTACACAAGGATCGACATCTCGTCACTGTCGGGTAGAAACCTTGCATCTCCAAAACCGTTCCTTTTCTATTATATATATATTTTTTTTATTAATGAATTAATTAACATAGCGAAAATAGCTGACCTGCAAGCTACGGATTTTGTATTACACTCTTTCATTTAAAGACAGAAAGTCCTCGCCAAAGCAATTACAGTAGGTATATACTGTACTATTACAGCAGTGTGTGTGTGTGACATATTGAACAATCGAACAATAAAACAGAATCCAAATGACTCCGGGGCGAGGTGGTGAGACGTGAAGGAGGCGAACACACACACACACACACACACACACACACACACACACACACACACACACACACACACACACACACACAGACACACAGACACACAGACGGTGAGTCTGCTGTTTCCACGGTGATGGATGGACGCTTTTAGCACCCGGGAGCGCCTTTCCCTTTTGATTTGGTGTGACGGTGGTTTCACATGATCCTACATTTTTTAGATTTAACGTCAATAAAGTATTTTGTTTTGTTTGCATGTTCGGGGCCTTTAGATGAAGTTATAGGCCTGACGTTGAAATACAAAAAAATAATCTTCGGAATCCTCCGGTTTTCTGAAATAAATATTCTGCTAGACAAAAATAGCAGACCTACAAGCTTGTATAGCACGCCACTCGGTGGCGTTGCCATGAGCTTGTAGATCTGCTATTTTTCAATAGCTAAATTATAACATAATGTTCAACCCATTCTGAACGGGAACCCATTTTGGTGTCAGCATCATGTTATGCTTTAGCTATTGAAAAATAGCAGACCTACAAGCTCGTAGCGCGCCACTGCTATTTTTGAAAAATCGAAGAACGACTGACATTTTTAGAAACAGATCTCAGGTCAGAATGGGTCAATCAGACCAGTGTGTGTCCAGTGGAAACCTCGTATGAATCTGATCTCAGGTCAGAATGGGTTAAAACACCAAGAGGGGTTCCCGTCCAAAATGGGTTAATCTATCCATCCTATCTAAGCTGCCAGGATCGATCTATTACCTTTGGAGCATGACGTCGAAGTATTTGCAGCTTTGATCGACGGAAATCCGGCGGACAATATAGTCCCATGGTTTGTGGTCGAAGAGAAAGACATGCGGCCATTACGGTGCCAAACGAACACAGCCTGCACAGCATGTTGTAGTCCAAACAAACCGCCCGTTCACTTGCATTGAACTCATTTTCCCAGAAGCCCTAGCAGCCCGGGGGGCATGGCTTGATTTCCAGGTTTCGTCATCATAACGCGACGGCCTCGTCGTCACCAGGTCCGCGAAAAATCCGCTCTTTGTTTTTAAGTTATAAAAGAAACGGCGAATTAAACGCATTAAACAAAATAGCGGGTTTAGCGTATTAATTACGCAGTAGAAATATTAGTGTGTAAAGTATGAAATAGAGCCCATTTTTTCCTCTGTTCCCGATTGGTCACTGGTGATCTAGCCTGAGCTAACGTGTTAGGTTTCTGGTCTAGAGGGGGGCGGGTCGCAGCCGAGATTCGCACACGCCCTGATTGGACCTCAACGACCTGTCCGTCAGGTTTTGAAATGGCTTCTCTTAACCACAAAATGTTCTCCATAATACATAAACTCACCCTATTTTAACAAATACATGATACTCTGGTTATGTTACCATGGTGATATTTTTGATGAGCTACACTCTATGATGAATGCTCCATGCGTGCGTGCGTGCGTGTGCATGCGTGTGTGTGTGTGTGTGTGTGTGTGCGGCTGTGCGCGTGTTCTTACATGTATCCAGCCCAGTGTTAACAGGTTGTGTTGGTCCTGGAAGCTGAAGAGTTCCTCGACGTTCTCCATGTCACAGAAATCTGGACCCGAACTCTGCTTTGGTACGACCACATGACTGAGGATCAGCTCATTGTGTGTCTACAGACAGAGAGACAGAGACAGAGAGAGAGAGAGAGAGAGAGAGAGAGAGAGAGAGAGAGAGAGAATGAGACAGAGAGAGAGAGAGAGAGACCAGTGTTGATTTTGTGGACTTAAGCCCTCACCACAACAAAAGGGTCAAGACGGTTTTAGCGTTGTCCCGGCGGTGTGATGTGTCTCGTTGCACGTTGGACCCACGTCGACCCTATACTGATTCAACGCATGGAATTCAATGGCGCCCCAAACCACACCAAAAGGGTCGAGACGGTTTTCAGCGTTAACTCCTTGCAACCGTTTGGACCCTATATATAGGAGTTGCGTGGTGACCCTTTTGGTGTGGTTTAGGGCTCAAAGACTAAAGCCGCGTTCAGACTTGAATGTATATATTCCCTTCGGTTCGTCCCGTTTCGTCTTCGCGCCAGGTCGCACCACGCCTGTTCGCGCAACTTCTCGCCTTTGCGTTGACTTTGTGTGTACTGTAATCGCGCCGCTCCCAAACACCCAAGTCTGAACGCACCTTTTAGCCAAAATGTGTTCGTCGATTAACCCATTCTGACCTGAGATCAGATTCATAGGAGGTTTCCGCTGGACAACACACTGGTCTGATGAACCCATTCTGACCTGAGATCAGATTCTAAAAAATGATCGCAGTCGCTCTTCGATTTTTCAAAAATAGCAGACCTACAAGCTCGTAGGAGATTGTAGATCTAGTAGCACAAATTAAAGGACAATTATTTTTGGTTTGGTTGTGCTCGGGTGTTGCACGCAAACAAGTGTAAAATCAGGCAAAATACATTTTTGTTGACAAAATGAACTGTAGATTTGGTAGACTAAAATCTTATGATATTTAGTTCACTAAAACTAGACTAAAAGTGAAACATCTCCATCTCCCAGGGGTCTATAGCGCATTGTGAAACGGGGATATAGACTCCATCTCCCAGGGGTCTATAGTGCATTGTGAAATGGGGATATAGACTCCATCTCCCAGGGGTCTATAGCGCATTGTGAAACGGGGATACATAGACTCCATCTCCCAGGGGTCTATAGCGCATTGTGAAACGGGGATACATAGACTCCATCTCCCAGGGGTTTCACTGACTAAAACTAAATAAAAACTAAATAAAAACGAATCTATGATGACTAAAATTAAGACTAAATATACTGACAATTTCGTCCACAAATAAAAACTAGACTAAAATGTTAGGAAGGGACTAGTGGACAAGATATCCAGTTTTATGCTGGGTTGCATGCTGAAAATAGCAGATATACAATCTCACAACGCGTCGCAGCGCGATGCTATCAGCATGCAACCAAAGTGTAAAATACGTCACTACAACGACATCAAGGCCTGTCAAAAACACATTTTAGTCGACCAAATCAACTGTAGATTTAGCCGACTAAAATCGTATGACATTCAGTCGACTAAAACTAGACTAAAACACTAGAACATTCCAGGTGACTAAAATGTGACTAAAACTAAGTGAAAACTATTCAAGAGACTATAATGACTAAAACTAAAAATAGAAATTTGCTGCCAAAAACAACACTGTGATAAATAAGGAGGGGTCGTCTCACCAGTCTTCCGCACAGGATCCCACACGTCTCCAGTCCTCTGGCCGTGTTGGAGTCCGCTAGCAGCAGGAAGCGATACGTCAGATCTCTGGGCACGATCACCCTCCTGAGACCCTCGGTACGAGGAGCTACACACGCGCACACGCACACACACGCGCACACACACACACACACGCGCACACACACACACACACACACACACACACGGCAAGATGAGATTTTCTTTTCCCCGTGGGGAAATTCAGGACAGCAGCAGATTTAAATACAGGATGGATACCGGTAAGAGTACAGAGAGACGAATAAGAAAGAATATTTTATATATATATATATATATAAATATATATATATATAGGAGGGTGGCTTTGGTTTCCCTAGTGCTGAGTAAGAAGAAGCTTAGTCATCCGTGAGACACTCCGAGTAGATCGGCTGCTTCGTTCAGGGATTAAACAAAAGCATGAAAAACTAATCTCACGTGTGGATGGATGGGTGGATGGATGCGTGGGTGGATGGGTGGGTGGATGGGTGGATGGATGTGTGAATGGATGGTGGTTATATATCTCCACACTGGCCTGGGAATCCCCAGGTACAGCTGGCCTGTGCCCAATGTGTCCTACTAGTAGGAAAGGGAAGTCTGAGATTCTGTGATGTGACTGAAAATGGACTGATGGATGGAACATGAAGTCCGACACTACAACCCCACATCTCAGTCAACATAATTATAGTCTCTGGAATTGACGTCTAAAACTGTCCCTTTTCAGGATTCAAATTCAAAAAGCAGCAGAAATAGCTGCTCCACGTGGCCTATATTTCTCCTGCGTTTGTGCGACGGCACAAAATGTAGCCGCGTGACTAAAGTAGGGCTATTCATTTACGGAAGAAAATAAATAACATAAATAGTTAAAATGTGGAGATAAGTGGTTCTAATCCACTATCTCCGTCGATAAATAGAGCGAAACCGCGAATATGAGAATGAAACGGGTACAGTATATCAACTGGCCTTCAACAGTGAGAATAGATTACATAATGTACAGTCGATCGATAATGGTAGAGACATCTGAGGCGTGTGTGTGTGTGTGTGCGCGCGCGCATGCTCACTCTGTACTCCAGTGAGCGTGGGGGCGGGTCTGTTGAGAGGGCGCGCCGGCGGCTTGTTCCTGTTAGGGTCGGCCCCCGGGTTCCGAACGTGATTTCTGATTGGCTGCTGGGACAGACAAGAGCCGTCCGTCACCTCAGGCACTTTGGGCTCCACCTGCGGAGAGGAGAGGAGAGGAGAGGAGAGGAGAGGAGAGGAGAGGAGAGGAGAGGAGAGGAGAGGAGAGGAGAGGAGAGGAGAGGAGAGGAGAGGAGAGGAGAGGAGAGGAGAGGAGATTCTCATTTTGGTGTCAGCATCATGTTATGCTTTAGCTATTGAAAAATAGCAGACCTACAAGCTCATAGCGCGCCACCAAGTGGCGATTGAAAAATCGAAAGAACCACTGACATAGAAGCATAGCTTCTTCAGAAAACTGTCAGGATTTAGAAGACTTTTTTTTTTAGAATCTGATCTCGGGTCAAAATGGGTTAATACTGCTTTGTTTTAAAACCAGCTACCTTTTCAGAGGAGGCACAGGATATTAAATAAATATATTTATTAATTTTTACAAAGGATTTAACATGATTAACCCATTCTGTACGGGAACCCCTTTTGGTGTTAGCATCATGTTATGCTTTAGCTATTGAAAAATAGCAGATCTACAAGCTCATAGCGCCCCACCGAGTGGCGCGCTACGAGCTTGTAGGTCTGCTATTTTTGAAAAATCGAAGAACGACTGACATTTTTAGAATCTGATCTCAGGTCAGAATGGGTTAATCAGACCAGTGTGTGTCCAGTGGAAACCTCGTATGAATCTGATCTCAGGTCAGAATGGGTTAACAACTCACTAGGAGAATGTCCATAATTATACGGTTGCTGTCGGGCAGACACCTCCCAAACCCAAACCATTCTTTTTCAGGAAATGGAAAAACAATATATGACCCCAGCTGTTCCAAATGGACCCAATGCAGGTTAATTATTTAGTCACAGGCTCTTGTTAATACTTTAGATTGGTTAAATATTTATAAAACCCCACAGACACGCTGTGAACCACTTTCACTTTCAAACATTTTAGGGGGAAAAAAAACAATAGCTGATTGCGATGAGCAGTGTGGAGGAGTTATATTTTTGCTACATTCGTGCGACATGAACATATTAATGATTAAATGATGAACCTATAACTTCCTTGCCAATCGCTTTTAAATAGCCGATCATTCTAGGAACAGCTGTGACACTTTGTCATTTCCGACAGACTTGGCGAAAAATAAAGGGGTGCACGTGTCCTTGCCTGCTTGCTCAGGGGATAAATTGAATGTTGACCGTCGGGTCAAAAGATCATGAAGATTTTGACACGATCTAAATGTCTCAATAGAAGCGCATATTTAGAGACAAAATACGCGCGTGCTTAAAGTGAATGGCACATCGAGTGGCAAAGCAACATGCAAAGTGAGTTTGACCCAATTGAGGCCCGACGTCGAAATGGTTCTCAATATTTCATGTCAAGGAACCCCAAAAATCATATACGTAATATGCCTCCGACCCCCCCCCCCCCCCTCTGAAAATATGTTGTTCAAGGGACTCCCCCCCCCCCCCAGAAGCAAAGCCTTGAGTTAATTGCTATTTTTTCAATAGCTTAAAGTGCTTAATGCGTTAACGTTGTTTAATGCAATCAGATAGTAGTTTTTTTGCCATTCGATCAGCAGGCATTCCTGCATAACTTCCGGGATGTCACGCGCTTACCCTCTATTGTCCAAGTTACATTGTATTAACCCATTCTGACCTGAGATCAGATTCATACGAGGTTTCCACCTGGACACACACTGGTCTGATTAACCCATTCTGACCTGAGATCAGATTCTAAAAATGTCAGTCGTTCTTCGAATTTTTCAAAAATAGCAGACCTACAAGCTCGTATCGCGCCACTCGGTGGCGCGATATGAGCTTGTAGATCTGCTATTTTTCAATAGCTAAAGCATAACATGATGCCAACACCAAAATGGGTGCCCGGTCAGAATGGGTTAATACCAGTAAGACGCGCAAACGCGGGAAGCGAACGCAGCTCGTACATATTTTGGGTTTTTTTAAGATTTATTTTTAAGTTATTTTTTTAAGTTAAGTTATTTTTTAAGTTACGTTTTTAACTTAGCCATAACCATATAAGGAGTCCCCAAAGCAGCTATACGTCCAAATATGGAGTGTGTTGCATCAATCACAAACAAATCACTCAGCTCCATATATGGGCACAAAGGGGGGACACACACAGACAGACAGACATGATCTGCTAGGTCTCATAGTAAGTGCTCACTGCGTTCGCAATTATACGGATTGGACAACATTACATTTTTATTAATTTAAAACAGGTTACATGGCGCCGATTTAACGCACCTTTTGCCCCGCCTCCTCTTCTCTCCTATTGGCCTGTTCCTGGCGACGCAGCTGGTCCTCGAAGTAGCGGAACTGCTCCGATTCGATCTGCGCCCGCCGCAGAGACGCCACCCTCTGTCTCTCCTCCTCCAATAGCGAGAGGCGCCGCCTGTCCTCCTCCAATAGGGAGAGGCGCTGTCTGTCCTCCTCCAATAGGGAGGCGCGTTGACTGTCCTCGTCCAATAGGGAGAGATGCTGGAGCTGTTGGCCACACCCATCCTCCACCCCCGACTGGCTCTGCGAAGTAAACGGAACGCACAGGTCAGTCAACCAGGGTTGCCATGTCCGCTTAGAATAAGCGACTTTGGGCTTGTTTTTCTGTAAAGTTGATTGAAAATATTGGTAGTTTTTTTTGGGCTTGTTTTTAAAGTGTCGTTTCTTATTGCGTATGTTGTTTAACCCATTTTGGGCCGGAACCCCTTTTGGTGTTAGCAAGCATCATGTTATGCTTTAGCTATTGAAAAATAGCAGATCTACAAGCTCATAGCGCGCCACCGAGTGGCGCGCTACGAGCTTGTAGGTCTGCTATTTTAGAAAAATCGTGAAAATATTTATTTCAGAAAACTGGAGGATTTAGAAGATATTTTTTTTATTTCTAGGCAGGCCTAAATGGGTTAAACCAGTGATTCTCAAACATTTATCATTTCAAGGACACCCATACGTACCCCTATTACCCCCCCCTTCTGAAAATATGTATGCCAGGAACCCCATACAAGATTTGTGATGTTTAACTTTTCAAAAAATATTCAACATCTTTCCACATTTTCTTCATTTTGTATTTGTTTTTAACTAGCTGATCTAGAGGCTAAATAGCCGGAATAGCCACTTAACCCATTCTGACCGGGGCGGGAACCCGTTTTGGTGTTAGCATCATGTCATG
This sequence comes from Protomyctophum bolini, assembly GCF_963924005.1. Taxonomy (NCBI): domain Eukaryota; kingdom Metazoa; phylum Chordata; class Actinopteri; order Myctophiformes; family Myctophidae; genus Protomyctophum; species Protomyctophum bolini. Next base: position 34,799,019 of record NC_137879.1, read on the forward strand.
CTTTAGCTATTGAAAAATAGCAGATCTACAAGCTCATAGCGCGCCACCGAGTGGCGCGCTACGAGCTTGTAGGTCTGCTATTTTTTGAAAAATCGAAGAACGACTGACATTTTTAGAATCTGATCTCAGGTCAGAATGGGTTCATCAGACCAGTGTGTGTCCAGTGGAATCCTCGTATGAATCTGATCTCAGGTCAGAATGGGTTAAAGGTGCTCTTGTGGCCACGTTGCTTCTTCTAGGCTAGCTTTCATAAACCCGGTTGCTTGTTTGTTTCTGCACTGCAATCAACGGCGCCGCCGATCTCGACCACCGGGCCGAGTGTCTCTCGGCGCTGCCATTGATTGGTCGAAAAAGATAGTTCCCAGGGGGAGGAAGTACCGCTCACACCGGGGCTCCAGGGGGAAGTACCACTCACACCGGGGCTCCAGGGGGAAGTACCGCTCACACCGGGGCTCCAGGGGGAAGTACCGCTCACACCGGGGCTCCAGGGGGAAGTACCGCTCACACCGGGGCTCCAGGGGGAAGTACCGCTCACACCGGGGCTCCAGGGGGAAGTACCGCTCACACCGGGGCTCCACCGGGCGCGTCAGCGTCGCGTCTCCGTCACCACCGCCAGGGAATGTTCCCTATTTAAATCAATGAAGGGTGGCTCCACTGCCCGCGTTGCGCTGTGTTGCGCTGCGTTGCGTGACTGCATTAAAATTGCCCCGGTTTGTTTTTTGACGCAACGAGACGGAGACGCAACGCTACGGAAGTCCCGCCCTATTAAGACACTCGGAGGTGAGATAGGAGGTTTCTGCCCGACAGGGAACAAACCCTGCACCCCCTGGTGGTCAAAAGTACAAAAGCAGGGCGGCAGTGGCTCAGTGGCTAGAGTGGCCGGATGGGAACCGCAAGGTTCCCACTTCGATTCCCAGCGGATATGTGCGCGCACACACACACAAGCGCACACACACACAGACACACACACACACACACACACACCTGGACTCTGAGGTATTCTGTGTGTTCCCTGTTGTATTTCTCCTGCAGCAGCTTTTTCAGTTCCTCTTTACGAGGAAACGCCACCTCTTGAAGTTTCTGAAGAGAGAGAGAAACAGAGAGAGAGCGAGAGAGAGAGGGAGACAGAGAAACGGAGAGAGAGAGAGAGAGAGGGAGACAGAGAAACGAAGAGTGAGAGAGAGAGAGAGAGAGAGAGAGAGGGAGACAGAGAAACGAAGAGTGAGAGAGAGAGAGAGAGAGAGAGAGAGAGGGAGACAGAGAAACGAAGAGTGAGAGAGACAGAGAGAGAGAGGGAGACAGAGAAACGAAGAGTGAGAGAGAGAGAGAGAGAGAGAGAGGGAGACAGAGAAACGAAGAGAGAGAGAGGGAGACAGAGAAACGAAGAGAGAGAGAGAGAGAGAGAGAGAGAGAGAGAGAGAGAGAGAGAGAGAGAGAGAGAGAGAGAGAGAGAAACGGAGAGAGAGAGAGAGAGAGAGAGAGAGAGAGAGAGAGAAACGGAGAGAGAGAGAGAGCGAGAGGGAGACAGAGAAACGGAGAGAGAGAGAGAGAGGGAGACAGAGAAACGGAGAGAGAGAGAGAGCGAGAGGGAGACAGAGAAAGCAATAGAGAGAGCGAGACAAGAGAGATAAAGTCAGAGTGAGACAGAGAAATGAACAGAAAGACAAATGTCATTTTGTATGAGGGTCATAAACTATAGGCTTCAGGGTTTTGGATGCCGAACGTCCTTCATGCAGGAAATTAAGTGACGTGTCATGTCATATTAAAGCAGGGAATCAAAGCTTCAAATTGACACGTTGTTTGTTCAGTTTGACCCACCAGTTTTGGAGATATGGCTCATAGAGTAATGTCTTGCAGAGAAACAGCGAGTTGAGAAAACAGGCTCGAAAGGTTCACTTCTGTGGTCTCTAACATTATACACCTATAGCTACATTAGACCTATAGCTACATGTTTAAGCATTTATAGCCCTGGTTCTTGACTCTCGTATTCATACGAGAGTCAAGGCTTAACTGCACCCTGTTTTTTGCGCTCGCTACATTTACAACGTTTACGTATATCACCCATTCTTGAGATAAGGGACAAAACCTTTTTCAAACTGGATTTTTTTTTTTTTTAAGATACATTCAAATCAAATAGATGTATTTGTAGACACAGGTCTCAACTACCAATCTTGAGAAGGAACAGGTTTTTCGCATAACATTTCTTTCTAAAATGGGACATTTATGCACTTAATACCTGATTCATGTCAACTCCGTCAGACACACTAAAATCCCTTTTAATTGAATTTTATCATTTCAACAATAATATAAAGTCCTCAGTTATCTTATAATGGCTTTCAGTAATCAAGTTAAGTAATACAAATCTTTTAATATTATTTTGTTCCAATATCACACTATTATGAAATATCCAATTTCTCAAAACCGTCATTTCAACCTTTATTTTCAATATTATAACATGAAAACCATGTAAAAAAAAAAAAAATCATCATTACGTATCATTTCAGTTGGTGTTTCAATACATAAGCACAAAAGATTTGACAGCTAATTTTCTATTTCTTTGGAAATTAACAAAAACATCACGGGACGAACGTCTGACGGAGTTGACGAACATCTGACGGAGTTGACAAGTTTAACTGATTTAGGTTCTAGACCACCTAGGATCTTGATTCTGGTGACTAATCCCACATTTTCAAGGATGAGGAATACAGTGGTACTATTTAGATTTGCCCTGTGAACATGGCAGCCATTTTTCAAAATGGCCGCCAACTTTCTGTTATTTCCCAATAACTCAAGTTCTACACCACCTAGGATCTTGATTCTGGTGACTAATCATACATTTTCAAGGATGTGGGATACATTGGTACTATTTAGATTTGTCCTGTGACCATGGTAGACATTTTTCAAAATGGCCGCCAACTTTCTGTTATTTCCCAATAACTCAAGTTCTACACCACCTAGGATCTTGATTCTGGTGACTAATCATACATTTTCAAGGGTGAGGAATACAGTTGTACTATTTAGATTGATCCTGTGACCATGGATGGTAGACATTTTCAAAAATGGTGGACCTGCTATTATTTTACCAATTTACTCAGGGAATATTATCAGAATAATATAAAATCTGTGAATAAATTTCTTACCAAGAATTTTCTTCACCAATGTTTGTAAAGGTGTCTACTAACATATCCCACATTGGTTTCTATTTGACCACCCTAGGGGCATGTTTGACAGCTGCTGAAAGTTGGGTACCATCAACAACCAATATAAGGCTAAATGTTCTAAATTTCATTATGCTTTAAGTAGCATGTGGCATGTCAAACTAGGGGCTTTTCATGATTCTGGATCCATTCCAAGCATTAGTTTTGCACAAAAAACACTACGTTGGCTAAAAACGGCCATAGCCATCATCACAGATGTGATGAGGTCAGCACATGTCGGCACATTTGGGCAAGTGGCTATGGCCAAACTAGGGGGTCTATGGCCAAACTAGGGGTCAAACTCCTTGGGCTAAATTCGGTGAGGTGAACAGTGAGCAGTGAACAGTGAGGGAAAGACTGAAGACAGAAGATTTGGCTTCAGGACCATCAGGCAGGATGTGCAGACACTGGAGGCATCAGTGTCTTTCTCTGTGTCCCCAGCATGTCAACCAAAGCAATGTTACCAAATCAAAGGAGCCTTCACCTCATGTCACCTGGGGCTGGGTGAGCAATCGTATCCTGTATCTAAACTCACAACTAAATACAGACACTTGGCCAGACTGCCGTTTGAAAGGGTCAAACCCCTCATCCTGATTGGGGAAGACCACCCCACCTAATCACACCAACCGAACAAGTGAGGTTGGGGCCTCCAGGTGGGCCAGCAGCCATCTGCACAAGACTGGGCTGGACCCTGCAGGAAAGCAATCTCCAGCCAAGACAATGTAAGTTGACTATAACAGAGCCCCAGAACACAGAGCTCAGGAGAAGGATGGAGAAACACTGGCAGGAGGCCACCAAGATACAATGCCCCAGAGACCCAGAGTGTGCCACCACTGGCAGTAAGGAGATCAACTGCTGCAGCAAAGATGTCATGAAAGGCAAGTCTCCACCAAAAAAAACCCTGAACCTAATCGGGGTGTCAAGAGACCAAAGTTTCTCCCCCACAGTTCCCTGCAGTGGCCAGTGAAGTCAAACTGTGCATCTGTACCTGAAAGGGGCAAGTCAAAGGCCAGAAAGCCCACCTCCTTTTAATGTCCTGTCAGTAGAAACTCAACCTGCACCTGAAATAAGCCCTTACCTCTCCCAGAGAAAGTTCATCCTTGAAAATGTAATGATTAGTCGCCAGAATCAAGATCCTTGGTGGTCTAAAACTTGAGTTATTGGTAAAATAACAGCAGGTTGGTGGTCATTTGGAAAACAATGGCTGCCATGGTCACAGGACAAATCTAAATAGTACCACTGTATTTCTCATCTTTTAAAATGTATGATTAGTCGCCAAAATCAAGATCCTAGGTGGTCTAAAACTTGAGTTATTGTAAAATAACAGCAGGTGGCGGCCATTTTGAAAAAAAAAATGGCTGCTATGGTCACAGGACAAATCTAAATATTACCAATGTACCCCACATCCTTGAAAATGTATGATTAGTCACCAGAATCAAGATCCTAGGTGGTGTAGAACTTGAGTTATTGTAAAATAACAGCAGGTGGCGGCCATTTTGAAAAATGGCTGCCATGGTCACAGGGAAAGTCTAAATTGTACCACTGTATCCCTCATCCTTGAAAATGAGGTCTTAGTCACCAGAATCAAGATCCTAGGTGGTGTAGAACTTGAGTTATTGTAAAATAACATCAGGTGGCGGCTCTTTTGTAATATGGCTGCCATGGTCACCACGAGACAAATATGTGATGGCCCCATAGCCAAAAATGTTCCTTAAGGCATGCTCTAACTGTGTGCCAAATTAGAATACTGCCCATTATTCAAAAACAATAATTTTATTGTTTTAGGAACACTTTTGTCAACTCCGTCAGATACACGTCAACTCCGTCAGACACAAAATCTGACGGAGTTGACGTCTGACGGAGTTGACAAAATGGCATTTGTTTTCATCTTAACCCTCTTTAGTACAATGTAGCCATTTTGTTTTTGCTTAATTTTGTTAGCTAAACCTAACCCCTAAACTAAAATAATAAACATTATTTTGGAATTCTTAACAAAGATCATAATAATGTCCTGACGGAGTTGACATGTAAAAGCTGTGACCACATTGTTATCAACATTGTTTGTTTAAAATATCAAACAATTGAATGCTTGTCAGACCAGGTACTCCACTGTTGCAACAAATATAAATGGGACTTGGAAAAGGAGTCTTCAGGCTAAATCTGTCGACAATATTTTCTGATTAATTTAAGACTTTTAAAAAAACCTGACGGAGTTGACGGAGACGTGGGACGAACATTTGATATGAGATATTTAATAGAAAATATCAATTAAAATTAACTGTGTATATTATTTGCTATGTTGTTGACAATCTACTTTAATTTCGTATGTATATTTATGTGATTGTGACAGTATTAGACACTTTTTTGGCAGTTTGAAATTGTGGCCACTTGCTGGGGACAGGCTAAATACAGGCCTTTTTGGGTACAGGGCCTGCTTTTAACTAATTCAGATGGAATATGAAAACAATTATAATGAAATTAAGGGCATAATAATACACAACTGTATTACACTTAACTTTGCAAGTGCTTTTATTTTTATGAATTAATTTATTTTTTACATAAAATAAGGCTCTTATGTGTGGGACATGTTTTTTCCACTTTTGTCCCTCATCTCAAGAATGAGTGATATATAAACATTCGGACTTCAAATATAAAGTAGGGGAGAGCCGCCACGGATGTAACGCTTCACGTTTGTAACATGGACGTTATCTCTTGATTGGTCAACGCCACCATGACGCCATCGCGTCAGTAAGTGTACAGCAAAGTACTCTACGTGCCCAGGAAGTTTGAAGTGTTTACCTTCATCCTGCGGGGAGCTATTGGCGAAAAACTGACTTTTTTCAAAATGCGTATAATTTTACACCTGGAGTATTTGTGTGCTACAATTTTTTTCTTTGGTGTTGGTGAATAAAAATCCACATGGATGTCTTCATGCTTATGTTCTTCATTAGTTTGCATCGTGTTTAGACGGAATTCACGTTCATTCTGGTCTGTAAGCAACGGCAAAGAAAACTTTGGAAGGAGGGTCAATTGTAACATGTGTTACAAATGGTCCGCTTCCATTCAATGCCATTATATGTAATATTTACATATTTGACATATTGGCCAATATTATATGTTCTAAAATTGTATTGTATTGTGTAGTGTATTCTAAAATTAGTTTAGGGTTGTATAACATTGTACAACTCAATCAATCAAACGTTTGTTTAATCAATGTATTTCCCCATTGAACTGAAAAAAAAGCCCAAACTGGTACACCCGATACTATTTAATATTTCCCAATATGTTTGATACATTTTCTTATCACATCCATGGTATGAAAACAATGCTAAGGAGTTGCTTCAATGAAATATAATTGCTTTAAGCTGAAAACGATATGTTTAATGGTGTTTTTTAGCGTTGTTACATTTATACTCCATGCTGTTACAATTAGTCCGACAGGTGCAACAAATGTAACACTGGAACAGCGTCCACTTTCGGTTTAATAACTCCCGACCTGTTTGATCAATTGAAAATTTTTGGTTTATGGAAGCAGACAAGTGTAGGTCCGTTGCCTGAAAATATTACATATGTAGATAAACGGATCTCCGAGTAAAAAAATGAAACCTGCAAAATGTTACATCCGTGGCGGCTCTCCCCTACTCACAATTTGTCCCACGGGTGTTAGTTAGTGGCTGCTCCAGCGATTAGAATTGCTGCATCCCGCGTTGTTTAATAAAAAGCATTTTTATCCGAGCTGTTATTTTGCTAGTGGCTTTCAACTACGCGCCCCTATCGGTCGGGAGGAGGGTGGCGAGCGCAAAAAACAGGGTGCAGTTACGTTATGACTGTCATGATAATCATCATGGCAGTCATGTTTCAGGGCTAAAGCATTTATTACATATTTATTTTTCAGCTCTGATATTTATTTCAGACATCATGCGTTGGTATGTGAACAGTCTGCCCATGTGCTATTAACACATGTTGGATTAAAAAAAGAAATCTAAACAAAATCTGTATTTTCTCCTCACATCATGTCCAAAACTGTTACTTTCCAGGAAAACTCAAAAAACAGCTAAATTAGCAGATCTACAAGCGTGAGCTTGTAGATCTGCACTGTAGTGTGTGACGCTGTAGTAGGGCAATACTTTACGGTGAAAAAACACACAAAAAGTTAGAATATGGAGATATGAAGTTTCTGCTCGACAGTGACCACATATACAGTACTATGTCTGAGAGCAGTGATACAGTCTACATGTACTGTGTGTACAGTATACCTTCATGATGAGCTGCTTCTCTGGAACATTACACTGCTGGTAGTCTCTGTGTCGAGGCAACTTCTCTACGAACAGACTGCGCGCGCACACACACACACACACACACACACACACAGTTAGCAGTCAAAATCTTATCAGATAATGTATAACTAATAATGTATAATTATTTATTACCAGACAGATAAAGACGGACAGATGATATCAATGGAGCGGGCAGACAAGCAGAGCCAGTCAGACCACACATACAGTACAGAGCAGATTACTCAGACATCTCTCTCTCCGTTTCTGGCACAACAGCGCCACTTTTGGTACTCATTGGTACTAGTGCTCATAGTCACACACATTAAAGGGACACTTCACCCTTATGTTAATGACGTTTATTAGCTTTAGAACACTTTCATGGGGGTCTTTATGTGTGTAATAGGTGGTTTTAGATATTTTAGATTGTAGCAGTGAGCCCGGTGTCTCTGATGGCATGGACACTGGGCTCACTTCCTTCCTGGACTACATGTTGTCTCAGTAAGACGGCTCTCCCCCCTATCCACAAGGAGGAGCAGTGCACCAAAGAACTATGGGAATTGTAGTCCAGGAAGGTATAGTGAGACCAGTGTCCATGACATCAGAGACACTGTGCTCACTGCTACAATCTAAAATAGCTAAAACAACATATATTACACACATAAAGACCCCCAGGAAAAGCTTCTAAATGTCATTAACATATATTCTTTTGCAAAAAAGGGTGAAGTGTCCCTTTAACGCACGTCAGTACACACATGAACACACGGTTGAACACGGACATTGCTGTTCCTTGGAGTGGTTGCATCACTCAAACACATATTACACACATAAAACCCCCACAGGAAAGCATTTCTGGTGTCCTATAAACATCATTAACCCATTTAGGCCCGACGTCGAAGGTTCTCTGAAATACCTGGGTTTCTATATCAGTGGTGTTCAAATTTCATGTCAAGGACCCCCAGAATTGTGTGTATTTGGCCGCCGACCCCAATGTGAAAATATGCTGTTCCAGGGACCCGCCCAGAAGCAAAGATTTGAGTTGAAATGTTCGCTCTGAAAGAATATATATTCAAAGATGTGCACCACATTTTCACGATTCTTCAAAAATAGCAGACCTACAAGCTCGTAGCGCGGCACCGAGTGCAGCGCTACGAGCTTGTAGATCTGCTATTTTGTCAATAGCTTAAAGGTGTATTCAGTGATTTCACTTAATTCAAATATCACTTCTTTTTTTTTGTTTTGTTGCGATAATCCTCTCTACTATAGAGTGTGCTGACCATATAAGGAGTTCCTCCCTGTCCCCTGCAGCTAACCCCTGGGGGGGGGTCAAAAAAACCCCCGTAGGTTTCGTTTTTGGCTCTCTATCCTGATTGGATGAAAGGCTTTATATAGGTCCCAGCCAAAAACGAAACCTAAGGTTTTTTGAGTGAAATCACTGAATATACCTTTTAAGTATAGCATAATGCTTAAAACACCAAAAGGGGGGGTTTTAGCTATAGCTATTGAAAAATAGCAGATCTACAAGCTCATAGCGCGCCACCGAGTGGCGCGCTACGAGCTTGTAGGTCTGCTATTTTTTGAAAAATCGAAGAACGACTGACATTTTTTTTTAGAATCTGATCTCAGGTCAGAATGGGTTCATCAGACCAGTGTGTTGTCCAGTTGGACAACACCTCGTATGAATCTGATCTGGGGTCAGAATGCGTGTTAGCGTATCATCCTCACGTGATGAACTTGTTGTAGAGGACGAAGGCGTTCTCCAGGCTGCCCTCCTCCAGGTACACAGCGGCCATTCGCTCCATCTCCACGCCGGAGCGGAAGTAGCGGCGCGGCGTGACGTCCTCGTTGATGTCCACGCTGCACGCCATCTTCCCCAGGGCGCGCACGCGCTCCACCGCCGACACGGACACGTCCGTGTACTCGGGCTCCGCCGCCAGCTTCTTCTGTCGGTCATGGGGGGTCAACTTTATTTATTATACGTCCCGCCATTATATGTCCCCCCCATTTTACAGCAGGTGATACAATTAAAGGAGAATTCCATACTAAAAGGCTTTCTTACCTTTCTTTGTAGTTGTTACGTCCCCACCAATGAGGACCAGGTGTTATTTTGTGCAAAAGCTCCTTATTGGCTGTTTCCCCTACCATAAGCCCTAAATGAATTGCATTGAATGGAATGGGAATTGAATGGGGTGTTGTGCTAATTCGCTTATTTCCATCGCTCAAAATTATAATTTCTTTGTATATATCCTCTCTTCATAATGTAAATAATATCCCAAGCGGCACACTTTACTACTTCTTTCGATGGAAATAAGTGAACTAGCACAACACCCCATAGCTCCATTCAATTCCCATTCAATGCAATGCAATTCATTTAGGGCTTATGGTAGGGGAAACAGCCAATAAGGAGTTTTTGCACAAAATAACACCTGGTCCTCATTGGTGGGGACGTAACAACTACAAAGAAAGGTAAGAAAGCCTTTTAGTATGGAATTCTCCTTTAAGCAGTGATGGGGGAAAAAGTATTTAGTAGTAGTAGTAGTTTTACTGAAGTAAAAATACCAATACAAGCAATTTAGAAGTGCTTCGTTACAAGTAAAAGTTACGGAATTGAAAATGTACTTGGGTAAAAGTACAAAAGCATCAGCATCAAAATGTACAAAAAGTACAAAACGTTAAAGTGCTCATAATGCAGAATGTCCCATTTCACAAGTTCAAAATGTGTACAAATCTATTGGAAATAGCAGCTCTACAAGCTCACAATGCGTCGCAACGAGAGCTTGTAGATCTGCTATTTTCAAATGGCTGAAATGTATATAGGGTTGAAATGGTTAATGTATGTTTCCAAATCAAAATTATAATCTCCAAAGTAACTAAAGTCTTCAAATGATTGCAGTGGAGTAAAAGTACACATTTTGGCTCCGAGATGTAGTGGAGTAGAAGTAAAAGTACTGGAAATTGGAAATACCCAAGTGAAGTACAAATACCTCAAAATTGCACTCAAGTGCAGCACTTAAGTAAATGTACTTAGTTACTTTCCACCACTGTCTAAAAGACACAATACAGTAAACGTAACAACAACAGCAACAACAGACATACTGTACGTATACATCATCACAAGATGCAGATTATTACCTTTAACCCATTCTGAACGGGAACCCAGTGTGGCGTCAGCATCATGTTATGCTTTAGCTATTGAAAAATAGCAGATCTACAAGCTCGTAGCGCGCCACCGAGTGGCGCGCTACGAGCTTGTAGGTCTGCTTGTAAGTCTACGAGCTTGTATAGCTTTAACTTGAACATGTCTCTCTCTCTCTCTCTCTCTCTCTCTCTGTAGAAGTTCTGTACATCTGCCTTCAGAGGGAGATAAGTGCTCCTCTATTCTCTATTCACTGAGATGTGACTGTCAGTGTGCGTGTGCGTGTGCGTGCTCCTCTATTCAGCAAAAAGAGGAGAAGACATCCGCTCCCTCCTCCTCCTCAGAGAGAAAAGAAGGGATGTGATGAATGGATAGAGGAGTCAGTGGATGAATGAATGGATGGATGGATGGATGGATGGATGGTTGGAAGAGACAGGAGAAAGGAGAGAGAGGGGTGAAGGGGAAAACGGACAGAAGAGAGGAGTATAGACAACTAATACTATGACAGAAATGTTCGTCGACTACCTTTTGTCACTGACGAATGAAAAGAATGAAAGCTAACCTATACTAAACGGAAGACTAAACATATTGACAATTTCGTCAACAAATAAAAAAAAACTAGACTAAACTGTTAGGAATTGACTAGTGGACAAGAGAACCAGTAAGTCATCTTACACTTGGTTGCATGCTGAAAATAGCAGATCTGCAAGCTCACAACGCGTCGCAGCGCGAGTGCTATTTTCAGCAAGTGTAAAATTACGAAAATTAGTTACTAAAACTAGACTAACACTAAAACTGTTACTTTCGACCGCTACAAACTGTCAAATCTCAGTAATGACTACTTGTGCCTGATACGGCAGTGGTGCCAGATTACATACATGTATACATAGGAGCATTACCTTTAATCCTCCCAACACTAAAACATATCGTCATTACGTCACCACCATCGAAAAACCAAGGATATTGATATCGGCCAAAATGTCCCATCGGCACAAAAAAAAAAAAAAAGAAAAGTTAATATCAGAATACTGATTGATTTCAGCTTTTACAATTCCAAACGCGCTTTAATTACTTCATGACTAGTATTAAACGACTAGTACTTAATGACTATAGTATTAAAATGTTATTTTCTTTTTGTGTCCAATGTAGTCATGTTAACAGTTCATAAAGTTAACTATACCGGTATAACCATAACTAGATGCATTTGAAATTCAATAAAAAAGGTTATACTTTTCAGGATTCCAATTCAAATATAGCAAAAACTGAGCCTATCTACAAGCTGCGACGCGTTTTTTTGTCTAACGTGGCCCCTCTGGAGTGAGTGTGGAAATATACTGGCCCTCTCCATCGTCAAAGTTTGCCCAGCCCTGGTGTGGACCGGTTGGACACGGTATAGGACGCATGGCGGGACATTTGGAGGGTGTGATAGTGTAGACGGTGATGAGTGGAATGCCAATGTCTGTAGCCCGCTGCTATATAGACCGGAGGTTGACGATTCTACTTAGATGTCTTCTAAATGCCAACGTTTTTTTCCTGAAAAACCCTCATGTTTCTATGTCAAGTCGTCTTTCCATCTCAAAACACGTTCATGTCAAGGTACCCCCCGAAAAATATATGTTAATTGGCCGCCGCAGCCGACCCCAGTCTCAAAATATGTTGTTCCAGGGACACCCTCCCCCCTCCCAGAAGCAAAGATTCGAGTTAAAAAAAACGTTCGCTCCGAAAGGATATATATTCAAAGATTTGCGCCACATTTTCACGATTTTTTCAAAAATTAGCAGATCTACAAGATCTGCTATTTTTCCAATAGCTAAAGTATAACATAATGCTTACAACAACACCAAAAGGGATTCCCGTCCAGAATTGGATAAATGGGTTCACTGGACCCAACAACTTATTGCCTGTTGGCAGTGTTGATTTCGTCAACACTGCAACGAAATGGAAACTAAGCTATGAAGACTATAAGACTAAACATATTGACAATTTCACCAACGACTTAAAAACTAGACTCAAATGTTAGGTATAGGACCAGTGGACAAGTGATCCAGTATAAACAAAAGTAATTTTACACTTGGTTACATGCTGAAAATGGCCGATCTTCGAGCTCCTTATCGAGCCCACTACTATCAAGCATTTGCTGTTATTTTGCGGAAAGACGGGAGACAATTCATTCTGAACAGAACCTTATTTTTATCGGCCAGCTGTGAGAGTTTGTATGCCAGTAAACAGTTCTAAGGTGTAGACACACACACACACACACACACACACACACACACACACACACACACACCTAGAAACAGAATATGCATAATTATATCTTATTATATTTTAATAATCTTCTCTTTATTTTAACCAACCAAGACATCCCTTTCCACTACATTTTACTAGGGCCTTATATACAGTTACCTATCTAACAGACAGAGGGAACTGTTCATTGTGTACCGTCACTTTAAAAGCGTAATGTATACATCATCGTACGGCGGTGTCACGCAGCGAAAATAGCCAAACTACAAGCTCACGCCACGTCTTGGTTGTAGCCCTGCCTTTTTGTGCATTAAAATGCATTATGGACGGATGTCTAATGCATTGTCGAAATGCTCCCTTCCGTGCATGCAACAACTGTGGTATAGGCTACATTATTGCATTTAGCTCCACCTCTCGTCTTTCTTTTTATGTTACTACACGGCAAAACGATGACTATAACCACGCAACCACCAGCCACGTCCAAGCCCCCTTCATAGAGAGCGGCCCATGACGTTATGACCCCCGACCCCCATGACCCCCATGACGTCAGCCGCTGGGGCTATACCCCATAACGGGCTCGACGAGCCAAACGCTTATTGATACTCGGGGTCTCAATAAATGCCGGACCGGGTTTGTAATGGACCCCGTTTTGGGTCCATTTGGTTCCATTTGTACACTCGGGGTTAAACTACCACAGATTTTACAAAAATCTAAAATATCCCAGAGATATAAATGCCATTACATGGGGGGGTCCGTAGACTAATGCATGGTAAACTGGGGGTAGGTCCTTGAAATGAAAATGGTTGAAAATCACTGCTAGAGCTGTAAAGAACTCCTCTCATGGGGGTCCCCTTGGCATATACTTTCAAATGGGGGGGGTCCGCAGGCTAATTGGTGTCATTTCGGGGGGTCCTTGACTTGAATAAAGGTTTGGGAACCACTGAGGGCTTGTTTGTGGGCCTGTTGGCCTTGTTTCTGGCCCTGTTGGGGCAACAGCATAGGCAGCACTGCTTTGTGTTCCGTGTAGGGAAGCCTCGGGGGTGTGGGTGTTTGGGGTGAAAAGGTTTGTATTAAACAAATGCATAGCCGGCCTGAGTGTGGAAGGGAGGCATTCATTTGGGAGTCCAAAGACTATTGTTTGGCGGCTGGTGGTCTGCTTTGGCGTCCGGCGCTTTATGAGGAGATAGCTTTTGAACACTGCGAAGGGTAAGTATGTGACGTCAATTCTCCTCATCTTCCTCCTCCTCCTCGTCGTCCTCCTCGTCGTCCTCTTCCTCGTCGGAGCTGAAGGTGCCGTCGGGCAGGCCGTAGACGCGGATCACCGGCTTGTTGGGGTCCTTGAGGACGACGTACTTGCCGTCGGCCAGCGCGCGGCAGACGTCCACGAGGCAGCGGAGGATCCCCCAGGCGTTCTCCATGCTCAGGCCGATCTGCACGGCGAAGTCCGCGGGCCTGAAGCGCTGCGTGCCCAGGACCACGTGGCCGCGGGCGGGGCTGGCGGCGTGGCAGCGGGACACGTAGCCCAGCGCCAGGTAGTCGGAGCGGGCCAGGACGGCGCAGCAGGCCCAGCGCGCCAGCTTGTAGCCGTTGTTCTTCAGCTCGGCGGCCAGCACGGCCGTCCGCTGGGAGTCCAGCTTCTGGCGCCAGTCCAGTCCGTTGCAGTGCCGGGAGTCCCACTCGTTCAGGGCCCTGATGTTCATGAAGGACACCTCGCCGTTGGCGCCGGTCGTCACGCCGTCGTGCTCGCAGCGGGCGACCAGCTCGACGTCCTCGCCGAGCTTCCAGAGGCGGTACCTGTAGGCGACGGAGGTGGTCGTCGTCACGGCGGCGGCGTCCCTCTTGTCCACGTCTTCCTCCGGGAAAGGACTGGGGTTGGGAAACTTGTAGTCCTCCCGTCCCGTCCGCAGACACTGCCGGGCGAAGTCGTGGTTGACGTGCGTGGCCTCCGCGGCCAGGCTACGGGGATGGTTGAACGAGTTGCCTTCCTCCTGGGGCGGCTCGTTGGCGGTCTCGCTCACGGTCAGCAGGTCGAAGTCGCCGTCGTCTCTCTTGTCGAAGAAGAGCCTGTCGCCCACCTTCTGCACGACGATGTCCCAGGAGTAGGCCGAGCGCGTGCAGCACATCAGGGTGGCCAATATGGCGTCGGTGGCGAACACGTTGCCCCGGGTCTTGGCCAGCCTGCGGATGACGGGATCGTCCGAGGTGGTGACGGTGTGGAAGCTCTCCCTCTTGACGCTAGTGTTGAGCGGCCTCTCGTTGCGAGTGTTGATGCGGTCGAAGGCCTTGTCGTACTGCTTCAGCGTGCCGCGGCACTCGAGGTCGACGGGCTCCGAGACCTCCGTGTACCTCATCTTGTTCAGCCGCGGGAAGTCCATCTCTTCCTTCAGCTCCCAGTCGCTCCTCACCTCCACGGAGGAGAACCGGGGCTTCAGCTGGGACTTCTGGAACCACTTCCGACGTTTGGCGCCGTTGGGCGGGTTGGAATGATGAGGCAAGTTCCTGCGGTCCTTGTTATTGGGCCACCTTCGGTTGAGGTACGGGCGGCGCGAGTACGCCGTCTTCGGCGGCCGGGCGGTGACCACCAGCTTGAAGCTCTCGTCTCCGTCGTCGGCGGCGGCGGGGGCGCAGCCGAACAGACCGCCGTCCGGAAACTGAGGGGAGTATTTCTTGGTGTATCTCTTGTCGGTGTACGTCATGCCGGTCCAGTCGGCCACCTTTCCCAAGCGGTCTCCTTTGCTGAAGGGCTGATAGGGCATGTCTTTGAACTTCTCCGGGACGGCACAAGGACCCCATCCCGTTGGGTTGTTCTGGATCAAAGGAAAAGGGAACTTATCCATTGTCTTTCAAGTTGTCACTTTTCAAATTGTGCGCGGTCCGGTTTTTGAGCACCCAGGTCTATGACGTCACTATGACGACAGGTCAGTCATGGCCCCAAAATTGGAGGTCCATTACGTGAGACTTCGGCGAGCCTCCGAGTACTCCCGAGTCTGAGCGCCAATAGTAGTAGGTATCCAATTCTCCATTCATTGTCAATGAAAATGTAATCTTTGTGTAGGACAAAAATGGCCGATTTGCTCGCCCACATATATGTGACGTAAATTCCCCATTCATTGTCAATGGGAATTTAATGTTTGTGTAAGACGAAAAGGCTTCTTTCCGCCTGACGGCAACAATATTGATACACATGCACTGTAACTACTTCAAGTGCTAGTTTCGCCCGGGACTCGTATGCACCGTCCCAGCCGTTCCGACCAATTTCGATGCGTATGCACCGTCCGTGCAAATTACGTAATGACTAATTGTGCCTGATACGGCAGTGGTGCCAGATTACATACATGTATACTACAGTAGTCTGACCACTTCAAATGGTTCTAATCTTAGAATAGACTATCCATCCATCCATCCATCCATCTTCCACCGCTTATCCGTAGTCGGGTCGCGAGGGCAACAGCTCCACCAGAGTTTTCCAGACGTCCCTCTCCAGAGCAACATTGGTGACTTCCTCCTGGGGGGGATCCCGAGACGTTCCGAGGCCCAGTGAGTCGATGTGTTTCCTCCAACTACGCCTTGGTCTCCCCCGGGGGGGGGGGGGGTCTCCTCCCAGTGGGACGTGCCTCGAGGACCTCCCTATAGGGAGACGCCCGAGAGGCATCCTAACCAGATGCCCCGAACCACCTACGCTGGCTCCTTTCCAGGCGAAGAAGCAGCGGCTCTACTCTCCCCCCCGCGTGACTGAACTTCTCACCACATCTCTCTAATATAAGGGAGATGCCAGCCACCCGTCGGAGAAAACTCATTCCGGCCGCTTGGATTCGTGACCTTATTCTTTCGGTCATGACCCACACTTGACCATATAGGTTCAAATGCTCTAATCTTAGAATAGACTACATTGGCTTATATTCGTTTATAGGCTTAAAAATAAGAAATGCTGACATCTCCAAATGACTGAAAACAGTCCACCGAGAAATGTAATCCATGCTCAACCCATTAACCCATTTAGACCTGAGCTCGATTCTACGAATTCCTTCTAAATCCGATTCCCGACAGTTTTTTTGTTTCTATGTCAGCGGTTCTCAAACATTTTCATGTCAAGGACCCCCAAAAATATATGTAATTGGCCGTCGACCCCCCATCTGAAAATATGTTGTTCCGGGGACCTCCTAGAAGCAAAGATTTGAGTAAAATAAATTAGGTCTGAAAGAATATATTCAAAGATTTGCGACACATTTTCAAAAATAGCAGACCTACAAGCTGCTATTTTACAATAGCTACACAGTATAACATAATGCTTATACAACACCAAAAGGGGTTTCCGGCCCAAAATGGCTTTTAAAGATCTGAGGCCTGTTCTACAAATGCCTTCTAAAAGAATCCAGTAGTTCATTCAGGGTTGAAAGTGGTTAACCCATTCTGAACGGGAACCCATTTTGGTGTTGGCATCATGTTATGCTTTAGCTATTGAAAAATAGCAGACCTACAAGCTCATAGCACGAGCTTGCAGGTCTGCTATTTTTTGAAGAATCGAAGAACGACTGACATTTTTAGAATCTGATCTCAGGTCAGAATGGGTTAATCAGACCAGTGTGTGTCCCAGTGGAAACCTCGTATGAATCTGATCTCAGGTCAGAATGGGTTAAATCCTGTATCCAGTATGCAAATCCTGGTGGTTCTTGGCACGGTGCTTTTCTCTAAAGCCATATGGATTTTATTTCCTCCAAAATTGGCCTAACAGGGATAGTTCGCCCCCGAAATAACTTTCCTCTATGTCGATGACTCACCCCACGGAGCCTTGCTTGAATTCATGGATATTTTTTGAGCGGTGCCTATACGCTCCATTACACAGCATACGTGTGTCCTTGTGCGTGTCTGTTCGAGCACGGAAAAAGCTGCAACACGGTAACTCTGTAATTTCGCGACCGTTTGGGAACAGGGGAATTGGGCTCGACGCCGGAAACCGGACCGGCTCGCTCCTCCTCCTCCGCGTTTCCCCCGGGGACCCCCCCCCCCCCCTCCACACGGTAACTTTGAGCGGGGCTATAGCCGCTCCTATAGACGGCAATGTGTGTCCCTGGCTGGGTTTGTCCGTCCGAGGAAATAGCGTTTGTTGACCACCAAGTGTCACTGTTGCACAGCCTGACACACACACACACACACACAAGCACACGAACACACACACACAAGCGCACA
Source organism: Protomyctophum bolini (assembly GCF_963924005.1). NCBI lineage: Eukaryota > Metazoa > Chordata > Actinopteri > Myctophiformes > Myctophidae > Protomyctophum > Protomyctophum bolini. The sequence continues at coordinate 34,817,057 of NC_137879.1, forward strand.
CACAAGCACACACACACACGCGCCAGGTACAGTACAGTACAGTACAGTACAGTACAGTACAGTACAGTACAGTACAGTACAGTACAGTACTACAGCAGGAGTACAGTACAGCACCACTCGGTTCAGACGACGGGTCTGATATATATTATTATTTTTTTAATATCTTGAACATTCGCGCAACTCTTCTGGTGTTTAACCCATTCTGAACGGGAACCCATTTAGGTGTTGGCATCATGTTATGCTTTAGCTATATTGAAAAATAGCAGATCTACAAGCTCGTAGCGCGCCACTCGGTGGCGCGCTACGAGCTTGTAGGTCTGCTATTTTTTGAAAAATCGAAAAACGACTGACATTTTTAGAATCTGATCTCAGGTCAGAATGGGTTAATCAGACCAGTGTGTGTCCAGTGGAAACCTCGTATGAATCTGATCTCAGGTCAGAATGGGTTAACAGAAAACCCTTAATGTGTCCTACAATGTGAACCCGAGAGCCCAAACGATGCCCCCTGCCGGTGAGGCGTCGACTAGACGGGCAGAATCATGGGGATCTCGACAAAGACGTAATGTCATTTCTAACCAATACATCCATCAATCATATATGAGGTTTTAAACATGGCCGGCAACATGAACGTTCTCTGGCTTGCATTTAAAACAATACACTGTATGTTGGCTCGGAGAATTGACTTCACCGTGTGTGTGTGTGTGTGTGTGTGTGTGCGCTGTATCTGTGTATACACAAATGCATTCAGTCATACTCACCAGTGTGTTGAAGCTGAAGCCTTGTTCCATGGCGTATCACACGTGCGTGTGTGTGCGTGTGTGTGTGTGTGTGCGTGTGTGTGTGTGTGTGCGTGCGTGTGTGTGTGTCTGTGTGTCACAGCCGGTGGGCCCATCTGCCACCTCCCATGATGCCACACTGCAGGGGAGAAAATAAAACAAGGAATCAATAGATATACGGACCGACCGACCGACCTGTGGGTCTGATAGATTATGTTAGACAGATGACAAAGACCGTTTGGTCAAAATGTTGTACAAATCTCCTAATAACCGCCATGGGAATGTGCTTGTACTGGGCAGTCCACTCCAAATAAATCTCGTCGACTAAACCTACGACGAAAGATGTTAAGTGGGCTATACCGTTTTACACTGAGGACCACCGAATAGAAACTAAATGAAAACTTAAAAGCTACGACGACTAAAACTATGACTGAATACCTTGACAATATCGTCAACCAATAAAGACTAGACTAGAAATGTGAGAGAACTAAAAAGACAAGTCACTTTATGCTTGGTTAAAAATGGTCTAAGATCGGCTATTTTCAGCATGCAACAAACTGCATAAAAATCTGCCATTACAACACACATCGAGGCCTGCAAAACTGCATTTCTGTCGACGAAAAACAAAACAAAAAACAACCGTAGATTTAGTCGACTAAAATCCTGATGATATTTTAGTAACACCAAAACATTTCCGATGACCGAAATAATGACTAAAACTAAATTAAGTTTTATTCCCAAAGACTATATAGGACTAAAACTAAACGTCATAATCAACACTATAGTCAGTACAAGCAACATAGGAATGTGGTTGTACTGGGTCAGCAATCCAGTGCGACCGCCAGCAGAATCTGGTCGTACTGGACACCCCCCTTATAGCGATACTATAATCTCTCGGGGGAAACATTCAGAGCTCCGCTAGCCCTCGGCGACTCCCAGTGCAACGTGTATTAGAGTTGTATATTCATGAGGAATGACAACAAAAGGCGCACCATCCGGAAGAGGCGCTGGGTTTTTTTTTTTTGGGACGATGGGTTCCTCCCAGACTGCCCCGCAGTGACTGATATAACCCATTGTGACCTGAGATCAGATTCTAACGCACAGAAGAATGGTGGTACTTTAAACGCATTTTGACCCGAGATCAGATTCTAAAAAAAAAATGTCTTCTAGATCCTGACGGTTTTCAAAAATAGCAGACCTACAGGCTCGTATAGCGCGCGCTACGAGCTTGTATAGGGGTTCCCACCCAAAATGGGTTAACCCGTTCTGAAACGGGAACCCATTTTGGCGTTAGCATCATGTCATGCTTTAGCCATTGAAAAACAGCAGATCTACAAGCTCGTAGCGCGCCACCGAGTGGCGCGCTACGAGCTTGTAGGTCTGCTATTTTTTGAAAAATCGAAGAACGACTGACATTTTTTTAGAATCTGATCTCAGGTCAGAATGGGTTCATCAGACCAGTAGTGTGTCCCAGTGGAAACCTCGTATGAATCTGATCTCGGGTCAGAATGATGTTCCACGGTTGCTATAACAACCGGTAACTATACTATACGGGAAGCAGGCCTCAACTTATAGTGACTCATCCCTTTAACCCATTTAGACCTGGGGAGGACAATTCTACAAATGCCTTCTAAAAATACCTCATGTTTTCCCATGTCAGCGACTCATGTCAAGGATAGCCCCAAAAAGAATATGAAATTGGCCGCCGGGACCCCCAAAAACATGTTGTTGACCCCGTCCCCGTCCCCCGAACCCCCACCCCCCACCAGAAGCAAAGACTTGCGTTGAAAACGTTTGCTCTGAAAGAATATATATACATTCAAAGATATCCGCCCAACACTTTCACGATTTTTCAAAAAATAGCAGATCTACAAGCTATAAGTGCCGCTGCGCTATGAGCTTGTAGATCTGCTATTTTTCAATAGCTAAACAAGTATAACATAATGCTTTAACCCATTCTGAACGGGAACCCCTTTTGGTGTTCAGCATCATGTCATGCTTTAGCTGTTGAAAAACAGCAGATCTACAAGCTCATAGCGCGCCACCGAGTGGCGCGCTACGAGCTTGTAGGTCTGCTATTTTTTGAAAAATCGAAGAACGACTGACATTTTTTAGAATCTGATCTCAGGTCAGAATGGGTTCATCAGACCAGTGTGTGTCCCAGTGGAAACTTCGTATGAATCTGATCTCAGGTCAGAATGGGTTAAAGCACCAAAAAGGGGTTCCCGTCCAGAATGGACTAACAGAGAGAGAGAGAGAGAGAGAGATACAGTATTATACTACAGTCTAGTATATCTCCACTAATCCCGTTATCATACTGTACACGTCCTTTTAACCCATGCCGTACTGAATGACATCCGGATGTTTCATCCTCTCCAACGACACGAACACGCAGTCAAATCACGGCATCAATGCAACATATGTTCCATTTGAGTGTATACGATAATATACAAATGGACCCATAAGGCAGTGGTTCCCAAAGTGGGGTCCGGGGGACCGACCCCCAGGGGGTCCTTGAGGGGAGTTCCAGGGGGGTCCGTCCCTCAGCTAAATGATAGTTTGGAATCAAATGGACCCTTATGGGTCTGTAACTCTCAAGAGTGTACAAATGGGAACCATTTTGTGTCCATTCGTACACTCTCAGAGTTAAATTAACATTGATTTTACAATATAAATTGGGGGGTCCCAGAGATAGAAATGTCATTAAATGGGGGGTCCGTAGACAAATGCATGTCAAACCTGGGGGGGTCCTTCAAATTAAACAGGTTGAGAATCACTGCTTAGAGCCGTAAAAACCTTCTCTTATGGGGGGGGGGGGGTCCCTGGCATACCTTTTCAAATGGGGGTCTGCAGGCTAATTGGTGTCAATTTGGGGGTCCATCGGTGCCATATGGTTGTAATTTATTGGACGATGTATTATCAAATCATGCCGTCGAGTGTTTCATTACATTACAATGTGAACAACTTTTAACTTAGATTTAACCCATTCTGGGTTTTTTTTAAGCATTATGATATACTAATACTTTAACCCATTCTGGGCGGGCACCCATTTTGGTGTTGGCATCATGTTATGCTTTAGCTATTGAAAAACAGCAGATCTACAAGCTCATAGCGCGCCACTCGGTGGCGCGCTATGAGCTTGTAGATCTGCTATTTTTGAAAAATCGAAGAGCGACTGACATTTTCAGAATCTGATCTCAGGTCAGAATGGGTTAATCAGACCAGTGTGTGTCCCAGTGGAAACCTCGTATGAATCTGATCTCAGGTCAGAATGGGTTAAGCTATTGAAAAATGCAGTTCTACAAGCTCATATAGCGTGGCACTCGGTGCTCGAGCCTGTAGATCTGCTTTTTTTTTTTTTAAAGATCTTGAAAATGTGCCGCAAATCATTGGATTGGATATTCTATCACAGCGGTTTTTCAGAATTTTTAGAATCAGCCTCAGGTCTAAATGGGTTTAACTCATTTAGGCCTGACGTCGAAAAATAAAAAAAAACTTTCGCTCTGAAAGAATATATACCGGTACTTGTAGGCTATTCAAAGATTTGTGCCGCATTTTTTTTCTCCGATTTTTCTAAAATAGCAGACCTACAAGTCCATGAGCTTGTATAGATCTGCTATTTGTCAATAGCTATAACAGAATGCTTGCAGCACCCAAAAGAGGTCCCCGCCCCAATTCTACTCGTATCATCCCTTACCAAAATCAAATCAAATCATGAGGTGCAGCTGTGGGTGACCACAAGTAGACGACTTGTCTGTCTGCATCTCTGCACACAATCACCACCTGCTGTGACAATCCCCTCTTGATTAATCTGCACTAAAGCGTCTCTCAAGCTGCTACATCTCTACCTGATTAGGGGCATATAATATACTCCATGATACATTCACCCTAAAAACAGAACAGCCAGACCTCGACAGGCTCATTAAGACCGGGGAAACGCATTAGCTTTCAACCATTATTTTAAACTTCAGCTGTTGGAAAATTTTGCAGATCTACAAGCTCATAGCGCTATACGAGCTTGTGTAGATCTGCTATTTTTTTGAAAATTTGTGAAAATGTGGCTCAAATCTGTGAATATATATTCTTTCACAGCGAACGTCAAATCTTTGTTTCTGCGCGGGGGGGGACAAAACATTTTCAGATGGGGGTCGGCGGCCGGATACAGATAACTGTGGGGGTTTCCTTGACGTGAAACAGTTTGAGAAACACTGACATAGAAAACTGTCATGATTTATAGAAGACATTTATAGAGTCGGGGTCCTTAATGGGTTAAATTGACGATGAGTTGCCACACAGATAATTGCAGTTAACGATTTAATTGTGTTTTTGGCATCGAACATTGGAAGACACTGGTGCGATTAAAGAATACATTTCCGTTTGCCCGGTGATCAAGAAATGCACAAAAAACTGAAATATACAAGAACATTTCTGACATATTAATTATCTTTATACAAACAAAGGTAAAAATAATGCGGAAATAGCTGATCTACAAGTTTACAACACGTTACAAATGCAGCGTGTAGATCTGCCATTTCAGCTTTTTGAAAGTATATGAAAATGTTTCGAGGTGGAAACGATGACGACAAAACGATTGCGATCATCTCAATTAATAGCAATTAAGACAATTATGTACTAATATTGTGACAGGCCTAATCTCAACCCGTCCCTTTAAATTAATCTCAGTTAGTATAGCCGATAGGACAATTTACTACTAATAGTGGTGGGAAAAGTATATAGTCACATTTTTGAGCGGTGCAACCACTCTTAAGGAACAGCAATGTCCGCGTCCGCCCATGTGTTCACCTATGTGTCCGCCTATGCATGTGTAATGAGAACGAGTATGACCATTAGTACCAGTAGGGGCACTGTTGTGCCAGAGAGAGATAGTGCTGTACTGTTGCCTGCTAATTAGAGAGAGAGAGAGAGGGGGGGGGAGTGGTGTTCACACCCGTGTGAACACCACTCAGTTCACACGGGTGTGACTTTTACTTAAGTAAACGTATAAATTCTGCAAAATACTCTAGTTAAAAAGTAAAAGTCTGGAATTTAAAATTGACGTACACTCAGGGGCTCAGCGGTCCAGGCAGCTTAATGGCCGGGCCATGGTTTTCAAATAATTGTAGTGGGGTTAAAAAAAAAAAAAAAAAAAAAAGGACAATGTTTGTCTCCGAGATGCATAGTGAAGTTAGAAGTATACAGGTAATGTCAAATTGCAAAACACTCAAGCAAAGTACCCTATCGTCCTGAATAATAAAACTATTTTTTAATTCCGAAGGAAATATCATTAAAAAAAAGGGGGTCGTATTATAATCAGTCGTCTTATATTCGGCGCAATATGGTAATTGTACTCAAAAAACAATTTTACTCAAGTACAGTGTATGAATGTGTGTGTGAATGTGTGTGTGAATGTGTGTGTGAATGTAATGCACAATCTATGTAAAGCACCCTTGGATAAAGGCGCTATATATATATATATATATATATATATATATATATATATATATATATAATGCACCATTTACCATTTATTTACCAGTACTTGAGTAAATGTACTTGGTCCAACCACTTCTCCGCCGACTAGAGGTGATAAATGATGGCTGCACTGCACTGCACTGCACTGCACTGCACTGCACTGCACTGCACTGCACTGATGTCAGTGCCATGGCTAGAAGGACACACTGTTCCCAAGACCCCTTCTCACCACCTCATTTGCATCACTGAGGTTTCCCTCTATACATCCCAAACGTATTCATGTCAAGGATACACCCCAAATTGACACATTTGAAAATATAATGCCAGGGAGGGACCTCCACTTTAAATGCTTAGTAATTATATACCTCATACTAAAAAGCATTTAAAGTATGAGGTATTTAAAGTACAGCAGCCTCGTGTTCATATATATATATATGCATGGGAATACATCACATAAAAACATTTATCATGAACCCGCAGCCTCAGCACCACACCACATCCATCCTCAGCACCACACAAACACACACAGCATCCTCTCACATGCTGCATCACCACTTCCCATCGTGGGGTCCAATCACTCCATCAGGATTTATCTCAGAATGAACGACCGCCTCACTGTTCATTATCCCTCGCATAAACAACTAGAGTGAATAACATAAACAACTAGAGCGGAGTTAGTAGAGTCGCTGCTTCTTCCACCTGGAAAGGAGCCAGCTTAGGCGGTTTCGGGGCATCTGGTTAGGATGCCTCTCGGGGCGTCTCCCTATAGGGAGGTCCTCGAGGCACGTCCCACTGGGAGGAGACCCCCCCCCCCCGGGGAAGACCAAGGCGCAGATGGAGGAAACACATCCGACTCACTGGGCCTTGGAACGTCTCGGGATCCACCCCTAGGAGGAAGTCACTATAATGTTGCTCTGGAGAGGGAAGTCTTTATCTGACTGGAGCACAAAGCATTAACCCCAGCCAGCATGAGGATCCGTATTGTGTGGGGAAAGCTTTCGCAAGAAACAACGCGTTGCGAGCTTGTCCATTGGCTTTTTTCAGCAAAGACTGTCCCCACAATAAAAAATAAAACAAACTACCCTAGCATAGAGCCATGAACATTACCTACTGTGAAGCTGTTCACATAAAGTTTACTTAACTTTGCTACTACGGGGAAAACATGCACATGTTTGTACATAATGATGTTAGTTTTTATTTCATTTTTGAGTGGTGCAACCACTCCAAGGAACAGCAATGTCCCTATGTGACTATGTCCCGATGTTTAGAGAACCAGTAGGGGCAAAAGTGGCGCTGTTGTGCCAGAAACAGACAGAGAGAGGTAGTGTTGCACTGTTGCCTGCTAATTACAGAGAGAGAGAGAGAGAGAGAGAGAGAGGCAGGGGGAGAGGGGAGTTGCGACACTCAGTTCACACGGGTGTGATTTTTTACTCTTTGAATGCATGCACTTTCTTGCACCCTTAAGGTCATTACACACTGGCGAAGCGATATATTCGTGCGAATAATTCGCATAAAAAAAAAAAACAATTTGAAGTCCACGCAAGCTTCCACATCAGTGGCGAATGTGCGAAAATGCGACCGTCGCTCTTTATTTGTTCGCTCTGGTGTCGTGTTTTGCAGAGACTCGCAGGCGAACTGCAACATGCAATATTTCGCATTTTCAGATCGCTCATTCGCATCGCGTCGCTAATTCGCCAGTGTGTAATGACCTTTAGGCCTGACTCACACCTTTCGATCTAGCATATATACAACATTGATGCATGCTAGATGTGTGAGACTTGTTTACTGATGCAAGCTCCCAATGCATTTCCAATGGAAGTCACATGGTTTGACACAACATTTTTGTTGTACGGCTTCCGGCTGTGTTTCGACTGCCCCCCCCCCCCCCCCCCCCCTCATACAACAAAAATGTTGTGTCAAACCATGTGACTCCCATTGGAAATGAATTGCGAGCTTGCATCAGTAAACGAGTCTCATGCATCAGCTATACATCAATCTGTTGTGAAGGTGTGAGTCAGGCCTTATTCTATCCCTTTGTTTGCTGTGTTTTGTCGTTTGAATTCTACTGTATATGCTGCTGCATTGTCTGTAAGGACCTGTACCTGTACACAAGATGTATAACAATAAAGTACAACCTTGTTGTTTTTGGCAGCAAATTTAGATTTTAGTTTTAGTCCTAATTTTTGCCACCTGGAATGTTTTAGTGTTAGTCTATAGCTTCAGTCGACTAAATATCACAAGATTTTAGCCGACTAAATCTACAGTTGATTTAGTCGACTGAAATGTATTTTGTCGGGCCTTGATGCCATCGTAATGACTGTTTTTACACTTGCTGAAAATAGCCAATCTACAAGCTTGTAGATTGGCTATTTTCAGCATGCAACCAAGTATAAAATGACTTATTACTGGATCTCTTGTCCACTAGTCCCTTTCCTAACATTTTAGTCTGGTTTTAGACCGCGTCAGGGAGTAAGACAAGACTATTATATCCATGAACTGGCCACATTAATTCATTGAACAATGAGGACCATGACTGTGACTCACTCCATCCACCTACTCATGTGTAGCATCCCTGTAATGGGCATTGGGCATCTCATCATAACTGGCAAACATTCCGCGAAATTAGCTGATCTACAAGCTGTGATCAGCTAGCTATAAATGTCAGCAAAGAGATTTGGTATAGAGGGGGGGGGGGGGGAACAAGAGGACTGAGTATAGTATTGGGCCAAGCCAACTAAAAGTAGGATTAAGCCAGGATTAACCCCTTTTGGTGTTTTAAAAAATATGTTATAATTTAGCTATTGAAAAATAGCAGATCTACAAGCTCATAGCGCGCCACCGAGTGGCTTGTAGGTCTGCCATTTTTGAAAAATCGTGAAAATATTTATTTCATAAAACTAGGAGGATTTAGAAGATTTTTTTTTCAAAGTGATCAAACAATGAGGAAGTGAACATGTTTCTTTTCTCCTATATCTCCTTCTAAAGAGGAACTACAAAGCCTATAAGAAGCACTGAACGGTATATACTGCAAGAGTCTGCAACACCTTGGCCTTGACAGTCAGCTGAGGCCTCACTCATGATGATCTCCCAGAAGAATCACAGTACAAAACAAATATCCATGATGAATATCAGGTTACTACTGTATCAGAGAAGTATGGGCTATATATCCTGTTTCTCGTTTGCTTTTCTTCCTTCATCCGACCGTCCCCACAGCACAGTTCACAGATTTTTTCCACCAGGGAGTCAATTGGATATCGTTGCTGTAGAGAGGAAACCACCTAACCTAATTCCATTCTTTTAGGGGTTTTTTGGGGGGTTTTTAGCTATTGAACAACCTTTACATCCGAGATTTAACCAATGAAAAGTAGTCAAAAGCGCTTTGCACAAAGCCCCAAACGGTCTGCTGAAACAGCCAACTCCACCACCTCTTCCCCTCTCATTCAAAGAAAGTAACAATATATAAACTAAGTCACAACACCAACTTTGATGAGGCAGTATTGCTTTGTTTAAAAAAAAGCTTTTCTTAATTTCTTAAGTTTTATATTTTTCCTTTTCTGAAAAGTGTTTTTTTCCTAACAGCAGAGATATATTATACATTTGAATGTAATTCAACGCACACACGCGCACACGCACACACACACACACACACACACACACACACACACACACACACACAGTCTGGCAGAAACCTCTTATCTCCATGTTTGAACTTGTTTGTGTCTTTTCGTAAATTAATGCTCTAGTTTGATCATACTACACAGCTTGACAGACTAGTATCCAAAATAGCAGATCTACAAGCTCAAAAGGCGCCACGAAGAGACATGTTTTGACCTTGTGGATCTGCACATTTTTGCCGTTCTTTCAGGTATATGTTCTGCAAAGAACATCTTCCCGAAAAAACAAAAAGCACAAAACAAAAGGCATTGTAACCATAGTAACTATATGATAGTCACCACACAGAGAGAGAGAGAGAGAGAGAGAGAGAGAGGCGTTTAAAAACACGTCATCAGTGACAGAGGTCACAGAGGTCAGACTAGTAGTAGGCCTAATGTGTCGTCGTGAGTAACATCATACTTCCTGTTTACCACTGCTGACAATACAATACAATACAGGGACCCCTTATCTGAGAGAGATGAAGCAGTGGATCCAAGGGAGGAGGGCTTGTATACAGTACAGTACTACAGCACGAGTACAGTACAGTACAGCACAGCACCACTCACTTCAGACTGGTCTGATTTTTTGTGTTTGTTGACAGCACTATTATCTGCGGTGGATGTATTTTCAGGCAGTTAACCACTTAAACCCTCAATACCTAAGGCCTCATTCACCTCCTAAAACACACTTGTGTCCGGTGTATTCTGTGTGTCATGGGTGGCCGCCTCAATGCATTTCCAATGGGAGTCACATGGTTTCATGACACAACGTTCTTCTTCTTTTTTTTTTAAATGTTTCATCCCACAATTTTGCAACCCATTTTTTCCACCCAGTGTCAATTACCTAATGTAATGGGGGGGGGGGGGGGGGGGCAGCGGACTGACCTCTGATGTTGCTTCTTTTCACCTGACATGGGAGCGTTTCCCCCGGGCCGGACGCAGCACGTTGGAAGGAACATGTTATTCCGACGACCAGTTCCTTTCCCCTCCATCAGACTCCCCGGCCGGCCAGGGGGAGGTAGTTTAGTGACCAGGATTACTGCATGTTTTTGTGAGGGTATCTACCCTAGGGGACACGGGGAGAACATGCAACCCCCCCCCATGTGTCATCAAACCATGTGACTCCCATTGGAAATGCATTAAGGCGGCCATGACACACAGAATGAGGCCTAAGTAAACTTGACCTTTGGCTCTGTACTTGGTCAGCTCTTTTTCCCTCTACAGTCCACACCAAACCTCTTATTTTTGGCTAAACGTTCCCAAGGGGTTACTGTAAGAAAAGAAAGGAGAAAAAAAAGTTCCTATCACACAAGGACACATTTAGAGTAGTGTAGTCCCTTCCAGTAGTAACTGGAAGGGACCCCCCCCTGTTGAAGACCCATGCAATAGTACAGGTAAGATGTGACGCACAACTTGAACCACTTGACCGGATTACTACTAGCGTCTCTTCTGCTTTCTGTTACTGTGGGGAAAGCTTTCGCTGAAAGATAGCTGCTCGATCAGCTTGACAGCAGAGACACAGAATGCACTCTATACCACAGAGGACTGCAATAGAGAGATGGGTGAGTCAGTCAGTTGGCAGTCGGTCAGTCCGTCAGTGTCCGGCTGGTCAGTTAAGCTGCACTCGTCAAATGTGCGGCTGCATTGCATGCTCTCGCTCTCCGCTGAGTGAGAATTTAATTGTATCCATCGACTGACGTATTTGGTGTCAATGCAGCTTCAGCCTGTCAGTCAGACGGACACACAGAGTCAGTTGTAACTTGTCAGTCAGTCAGTCAGTCAGTCACTATTCAGTCAGTCAGACAGTCGATAAATGTCAGTCAGTCAGTATTCAGTCTGTCAGTTACTAGTCAGTCAGTCAGTTACTAATCAGTCAGTCAGTCAGTCAACCATTCAGTTCAGACAGTCAGTGTGAAGTGATGAGACAGCTGGCAGTCTGTGAAGGAACCACACTACAACAGTGCACCTCTGTGAAGGAACCACAGTACAACAGTACACCTCTGTGAAGGAACCACACTACAACAGTACACCTCTGTGAAGGAACCACACTACAACAGTGCACCTCTGTGAAGGAACCACACTACAACAGTACACCTCTGTGAAGGAACCACACTACAACAGTGCACCTCTGTGAAGGAACCACACTACAACAGTGCACCTCTGTGAAGGAGCCACACTACAACAGTGCACCTCTGTGAAGGAACCACACTACAACAGTGCACCTCTGTGAAGGAACCACACTACAACAGTACACCTCTGTGAAGGAACCACACTACAACAGTACACCTCTGTGAAGGAACCACACTACAACAGTACACCTCTGTGAAGGAACCACACTACAACAGTGCACCTCTGTGAAGGAACCACACTACAACAGTGCACCTCTGTGAAGGAACCACACTACAACAGTACACCTCTGTGAAGGAACCACACTACAACAGTACACCTCTGTGAAGGAACCACACTACAACAGTACACCTCTGTGAAGGAACCACACTACAACAGTACACCTCTATGAAGGAACCACACTACAACAGTACACCTCTGTGAAGGAACCACACTACAACAGTACACCTCTGTGAAGGAACCACACTACAACAGTACACCTCTGTGAAGGAACCACACTACAACAGTACACCTCTGTGAAGGAACCACACTAGAACAGTACACCTCTGTGAAGGAACCACACTACAACAGTACACCTCTGTGAAGGAACCACACTACAACAGTACACCTCTGTGAAAGAACCACACTACAACAGTGCACCTCTGTGAAGGAACCACACTACAACAGTACACCTCTGTGAAGGAACCACACTACAACAGTACACCTCTGTGAAGGAACCACACTACAACAGTGCACCTCTGTGAAGGAACCACACTACAACAGTACACCTCTGTGAAGGAACCACACTAGAACAGTACACCTCTGTGAAGGAACCACACTACAACAGTGCACCTCTGTGAAGGAACCACACTAGAACAGTGCACCTCTATGAAGGAACAAAACAACACCTCTGAGACAGACGATGGCCCTCGTCTGTCTCATTCCGTTTGTGTAGCTCGCCACTTCCTCCAGTCGCACACGAGTAGCATACCGTATAGTGTTGACATTGTCCCTGAGCCCGGTAGAGATACTGTTCACTGCCGTTTGCAGGAGAAATAGAGCTAATGTGAGGTAAGCTTTATTTCCCCAGATGCTATATGGTTTTCCCCCTGGAGAGCTGGGGAAGACGAGCGCTTGTTGTTCCTTATAGTTTTGTTACTATAAAGGCTCATACATAGTCTGGATTTTCGGTGGTGGGGTGACCACCGAACTACAACATGACGTCACAAGCCGCGGTGAGGAGCAAACCACCGCCACCGCTCCAGCCCTTCTCTCTGTTTTTACTCACCACCGCTCAACGTTATTTCAGCTCCGGTGGTCAGATCACCACCGGAGCGGTGGTCACCTCACCACCGAAAATACCAGACTATGAATAGGCCTTAAGGCCGCGACCTTCAGGCTGGCACTTGGCGAACCCGAGCGAACAGCCAGCCTGGCCTGGGAAAAACAATATTGCATTCCTGATTTGGAAATTCAGGTGATCAGTACTAGGCCTATTGTCTCTCTCTCTCTCTCACACACACACACAGCCAATATGAAAAAGTAGTGAGTTGTCAGTCAGTAGGCCTAGTCACACACACACACACACACACACACACACACACACACTATCATCAATAGATATGTCGCGAAGCCGCGAAGAATTGTAATTTCTACTTTTAATTTCTTGAATTTAGAGTTGCGACCACCAACCATTGACAACCTATGCATTCCAAACAAGGTCTGATCCGATTGTATTAAACAAAGTTAAACTCACCAACATGTCTAGCCCCGCGAGTCAGAACCCAATGGTACGTAAAGTTTCTGACATTTTTAAGACTTTACCCACGGGGTCCTGTCCCAGCGCTAACCTGCTACAGTAACATGGTACACAGACATAAATAACTTTGGAAACGTCTTTGCTGCGGTTTCCTCACGCGGGTCCGACGGTTCACAGTCTGTGCTCCAGCACAGACAGTGGCTAACTGCCGTCCCTATACGTTCCTGCCTCTGATCTGCTCTGTCGAAGCTATATAGCCACTGTCGGTGCTGGAGGCGGTACAATGGGATGTCAATAAGGAAGTCAAGGAGGAAGGAAGAGAGAATTTCATAGCTGCCAAAACGGTCAAACACGGATTAAAAGTACGGCTTCTGCGCCAAAGGAAAGATTCTCAGACGTTTCCGTTGTCTCCTATAGCTCTCATATGCTTCGTTTGAAACATATCACAATCACTCAAACGCCGCAGAGATGACGTTTCCGACGGTATGTACAGCTGCGTCCTATAGTGGGCTAACGAACTGAAGAGGTATACCCTCCTTGAAGTACATCCAAATGTCAGAATCTTTACGGGGGGTTTCCGAGAGGGGCTACAACATTGCAGTTGTATAGGCTACGGAAAGCTTGACTTATCCTATCTGCAAAGTTTTTTCGTTGCACAAAAATGCACCACCATAGACATGTTATGAGCTACTTTTGGTCAATGAATTCCATGCAGGTGATCATTTTTTAGAAGTGTTCGCTGTTCGAGGTTTGGAAGCGCTCGTTGGAAATCACTCAGCGGTCCTGCGTAGGTACAACCCGTTTCAAAGTTGCACATATAAAGCAAGAGGCGAGCAGGACATTGCGTTCTTGCAAACGAGCGCTTCCAAACTCTGACACTGGCGGCACGGAATTTATTCACGGAAAAGTATCACATTTTTATTAAACAAAAAAGGATATTCAAGCTTTCCAGCTTCAATGTTAATAGTGAGTTTAACCTTATTTAATAATAATAATAATCAGATAGGTTCTATCTGTTAGGGCCGTTAGTTTGGATGTACAGTATGGGTTGTGAATGTCAATGGTTGGTGTTGCAACTCTAGATTCAAGAAATTAAAACTAGAAATGAGTTGCTTGTGGCTAGAGATCCCAGCCCTGACAGCCCACACGGTGCTCTCACCCAGATTGACACGATTATCTATGTTTCTAACAATCAATCATTCATTGTCAACATGTTACAACACACACACACACCCCTTCATCTTAGTGTTTTATACTACAATAAAAGATTATAGCTAGCTGTTGTCAAACACACCCCCCCCCCCCCCCCCCCCCCCTCAACACACACAGTCAGTGTACACACCCTCCATTCACTACTATACAGTATAAATATGCTGCTCTTCTACATTCACGCACCTGCGCACACAGCGCTCTCTCTCGCTCTCTCTCTCTCTCTCTCTCTCCAACCTGACTGACCTCGTGTCTTTCAGTCTCATGGCGATTTAAAGTCCTTCACGTTCTGATTTCATCTAAACACACAATCCGATTCACCGATAGTATCACACCAACACATTCACAAGCGCAGAGGCGAGAAGAGGAGAGTCGATTGTGTTCAAACACAGTCAAAATCCCCACTGGTGAATGAATGGTGATAATCCATTTGCAACTCTCTCTGAGAAAAATGTAACCAAACGGACCATTTGGTTACATTTCGTACACTCCCAGTCCCAGAGTTAACTTAATTAACGATAGTAGCTTACAATTGCCGTCTCTTCTAATAAGACACCGATTTCTCTGTAGGCCTACAGGGGGGGAAAAGGGCAAAGTAATGAATGAATAAATGTGATTTATTTACCTCTTCCTCGCTACGGTTCAGCGCCACAACCTGCCTCCCCTGTTAGGCATCACTGCTGCTCAGCTCAATGCTTCCACATGTGGGAGGAGAGAGAGAGAGAGAGAGAGAGACGGGTGTCCCTCCACCACTTAAATCAAATGTCACACACCGACTATATTCCTTGTCGTGTCGCCCACACGCCGCTGTCCCTTTCAGAATGATTTAAAGGTCCCCGCTTCGCTTCGGTCAGTCAGTGACTCAAGTCATATTCCCCATTATGCTCCATGATGAGACCGAGACTTTTATATCTAGAATGGTGTTGGATTTAGCAGCGATAATAAAATGGCTGAAAAGGCTTCCTCCGATGAAGAGAGCTGAGTTTATACCAGGCAGATGCCATGTGTTTGGTTTATATCATGCAGAGAATGACGCTCTACTGACTGAGCTGAGCATGGTGGTGAATGGTGGTGTGTGTGCGCGAAGATGTGCCTGCCTGAGCCCAGCGTGTGTGTGTGGTGGGATGGGACAGTAATGTGAAACTCACAAACGATCCGTTAAATGTGAATTCGATTCCGATCAGGGTTGTCCTTCGATCCTGCAAGTGAAGTCCTGATAGTATATATATACAGGGCATTTAAATAATTAGGTGGGTACTGTTATGTATGTCTGCAGCTGTATGGTAGTGGTTAATTATCAACCTTTTTCAGGGCATGAGTCGACTTGTTATTTCTATTTGACAGAAGTGTCTATTTGTACATCTCTAAATGTTTTGATGAATTGAACAAAAGGTGGACCCTCTTGTAACCAAGTGGAGTGCTTTATTGGCCGGGTCGTCCACTCACAGTTAACAGTTTTTGTATTGAGTTGTGCTCGAAATGTAGGCTACTGTAATTCTGCAAACCGTTAATAAATATTTAAATCAATCAATATGATGACATGTATAGTACAAGTTACTAGCGTTATTAGTGAGAACTATAATAACGCTAAGACAATAATGGTGTGAATTCTGAGATTTTGGTTTGGCAACTTTTGGTACAAAAGAGTCGAATCTCAAAACACAGTCAAACTCCCCATTGCTGACACAGCGGCGATCCCTCTGAGGGGTTGTCTGTTTGTAAAAAGGGGCGGAGACTACATCTGGTTTCACACACAGTCCCACACACACACTCACATACACACACACACACACCCACGCACACAATCACTCGCGCGCGCACAGGCGCGCACGCGCACAAACGCACACGCCTCATTTGAATAACCATTCAAATCAACAGAGCCAGCCAAGGCCATAGGCAGGCGGTGTGTGTGTGTGTGTGTGTGTGTGTGTGTGTGTGTGTGTGTGTGTGTGTGTGTGTGTGTGTGTGTATGTGTGTGTGCGTGTGTGTGTGTGTGTGTGTGTGTGTGTGTGTGTGTGTGTGTGTGTGTGTGTGTGTGTGTGTGTGTGTGGACTGTGTGAAGAAGATGATGACTCACTCACAACATACAATGGCTGTACAAACATCCCTAGCTGTTGCAGAGTGATGACCAACTTATGGACTGATCAACGAAGTCCACACCCACAACACCAGAGGAGGGATATAGTTCAGCAAACCATGTGCAACCCAGATTCGGCACAAACAAGGGACTCAAATTATGTCCGCACCAATTAAAATGTGGAACGCCCTATACCAACTGTCATTATAAGACATGCAAATCCCTTGACAAACGGAACCAAATGGACCCTTATCCAGGACCAATTTGTACACACTCTCAGAGTTACAGACCCATAATTGGGTCCATTATTTGGTTCCAAACTATCATTTAGCTGGGTGGGGACCCCCCTGGAACTCCCTCAAGGACCCCTGTGGGTCCCCGGACCCCACTTTGGGAACCACTGTTGTACAGAACAATATATAGGCTACAAGCAGCACAACAGAACCATCAATAATAACATCGTGAAGACCAGGCCCTGCATGCACTGCAAGTTGCTGTCCTCTGCCTTGAGCCACTATAAGCATAACGAGCATGGGGGTTTGGTGAGGTCGTGAATAGAACAGAGTCTACTAGAGCCTGGATTTAGAAGATTCAACAGCTAGAGGGGGAAGATCTAAAGGAGAAGGGAATGCTGTCTGTATATATACGGTACTGTACTGTGCAATAGATACAGTATAGTACTGCAGTAGCCTATAGGACAGTGTTGTTTTTGGCAGCAAATTTATATTTTAGTTTTAGTCTCTTGAATAGTTTTCATTTATACTTTTTAGACACCCGGAATATTTTAGTTAGTCTAGTTGTAGTCGACTAAATATCATAAGATTTTAGTCGACTAAATCTACAGGTGATTTTAGTCGACTAAAATGTATCTTGGCGGGCCTTGATGCCGTCGTAATGGCTGCCGGGTTGGTAAAATGACTTATACTGGATCTCTAGTCCCCTCCTAACATTTTAGTCTAGTTTATATTTGTTGACAAAATCGACAGTATATTTAGTCATAGTTTTAGTCATCATGGCTTAGTTTTTATGTAGTTCTCGTTAGTGAAAAAAGGTAGTCGACGAACATTTTTCGTCACAGTATTAGTCGACGAAAACAACACTGGCATATATAGGACGCTATAGGATCCGAATGGAGACAAGACCACAAGGACATTCTTTTGGTGCAATGCTATAATTTAGACCAAGTATCTGACTGTACTCTGTATAATGTTTACATTTTTGTCTAATAAAGTATATTCAACCAATCAATCAATCAGGCGTGGTTCAATGAAAATTCAATGTAAAATTCAATATACATTTATTGCACATCACCATTCATCCATCGCACTAAGAATGGCAAAAATAAATTGATTACGTTACAGCAACACATTGGGAGCTTGAAGCTTGAATATTATTTTTTCTTTTTTCAAAGATATAAACTTTAGAAACTTTGTTGTCACGTCACTGGTTTACAGGCGTAAAGAGGTGGGTGAAATGAAATGCGTTTCCGTTTTTGCATAACCTCCAGAAGGGTTGAAGAATCTAACATTAAATGAGCATGTCAAAGAGAACATAAAATCACACCCGTATGAACTGACCTCTCTCTCTCTCTCTCTCTCTCTCTATCATTAGCAGGCAACATTGCGGCACTATCTCTCTCTCTGTTTCTGGCGCCCCCTACTGGTACCCTATAGTCATATGCTCGTGCTCATAGCCACATAGGTGAACGTGGACATGCCACATACATACATGTGTACATACACAGGCATTGCTGGTTGTAGGAGTAGTTGCACCACTCAAAAATCACACCCGTGTGAACTGAGTGGTGCAACTCCCCTCTCCCCCCTACTCTCCTCTCTCTATCTCTCTCTCTCTCTCTCTCTCTCTCTCTCTCTCATTAGCAGGCAACAGAGCAGCACTAATACTATCTCTCTCTGTTTCTGGCACAACAGCACCCCTACTGGTACTCATAGTCATATGCTGGTGCTCATGGCCACATAGGTGAACACATAGGTGAACACGAACAAAGCTGTTCCTTGGAGTGGTTGCACTTTGATTGATTGATTGAAATATTTATTAACAGTTTGCAGAATTACAGTACATTACAAGCACAAACTCAATACAAAGACTGTTAACTGCAGTGGACGACCCAATTAAGCATTACACTTTACAACAGGGTCCACCATGTTCAATTCATCAAAACATTTAGAGACGTACAAATAGACACTTCTAACAGAACAGGAATTCATCATAAAGGAAGCAAAAAGGGAAAATAAACATATACAGTGAGGGGAAAAGGGGGGGGATTCAGATTTTATGGGTGCCAGTTTCAAATTGCAGCCGTCCGTAGGTGCCCTTTGAGAGCGGTTTTGAAGGAGTCAAGGGATTCACATGTCTTAATGGCTGTTGGTAGGGCGTTCCACATTTTGGTGGCATAGGAGCGAAAATAATTTAGTCCCTTGTTGTTTGTGCCGAATCTGGGTTGTACATGGTTTGTTGCACTCCCTCTGGTGTTGTGGGTGTGGACTTCGTTTACATTAAGGAAGTATTTAGACAGGTACACATGGGTATCTTGGTGGTGTATCGAATCTTGTGGACCAGACCCATTGCAAGATGCTGTACTCTGTCGTCGACCCTAAGCCATCCCAGCCTGTCAAAGTGGGCAGGGGTGAGGTGGGTTCGGGGGGTGAGGCCATGTAGGAGCCTGACCAGTTTGTTTTGGGAGGTCTGGAGCCTTGTTTTAAGGGCCTTTGAGGTGCTGTGGTACCAAGAGGTGCATGCATAGTCAAAGAAACCGAGGGCTCCTGTTAAGGTCTTCAAGGTGCTTTTGTTGACCAGTGAGGAGATCCTGTAAAGGAATCTTGTTCTTTGATTGACTTTTTTGATTACGTTGGTTAAATTAAAAAGTTAAAAAGTTACATATGGTGCCGCTTTAATCATGCAACAGAGGTGAAGCAGAAAATCAATTTGAACGTGTTCATGAGCTCCTTTAGCTTGTTGTCTGTTTTAGTTTAGTATAGGAACGACAACGTGAGACCACATTTCAGCTCTGTACACTTTGTGAGTATTAGGCCATGCTGGCCCGAACTCATATAGGGACCACAGGATAAATAATTCAAATGAAGCTGTGCGTAATGCCATACAGCAATGCAAATATTTAAAACACACACACACACACACACACACGAACTATATCTCTCTCTCTGTTTCTGGCACAACAGCGTCACATTTGCCCCTACTGGTACTCATAGTCACATAGGTTAACACGGACATTGCTGTTCAATAATATCTCACCAAAACCTGGCCCTTGTGCACCCTCTAGTGGACATACTAGGGTTATCCCCCACATAGGTATGAACGTGAAATGTGAAATACCGTCACTTCTCTCCCACTACTTCACCCTGATGAAAATATGGACTTCCGTAACCTTGATGCACCATGTATCCCCACAACCCCATGGAAGCATCAGCATGTAAGGCAAATGAATGATACCATATACAATACATGCCGGGCTTGCCTCAAAAAGCTCCACTGACCTGACCAGTAATGTAATGTAAACCAACCAGAATCTCAACTTAGAATACAGGTTCTGTTTCAAGCTCCGTCTATAAAGACTCAAGACACTAAGGACACAATTTGGCCATGCAGTTCAAACCTGTCTGATGTCTCACATTTTGTTTTAAATGCAAATTTTGGTCATGGGTGGTATGGCCGACTAATTGGTACCATAGCCTAGGCCCTAGGGGATATTTCTCATGTTATTTTAACAGACATAATAATGACACATCTTGCAGGAAAGAGGCAAGAGTCAGCCAACTATTAAGGCATTTCAGCAGTGAGGCCTGCCAGTCACAATGTGGGACATGGTCTCAATTTGTGGGACGCCTGAAAAGTCCTGGCTGAGGGACTGCCCCACGCAAAGGGGGACATCTGGTCACCCTAGTGTGTAATATGCAGACCTTTAGACTAGAGTTTATAGGCTCGAAGATGCAGACCGACAGTAGGCGGGTTCTAGACAGGATCAGAATTAGGTAGGCCTACTAGTGCAAACACGTCCTGGTGCGGTGACGCGAGGTTACAACTGTTTTAGTTTGTCATCAGACTGGCTGCAGGCAGAAGAGACGGTTTGACACACATGACTCATGACTCACTCATGTAACAAAGTTACCGACTGAACAAGAACACACCTATACTACCAGTCTCTCTCCAGGCTAATCTGACTGAAGGAAAGGAAGGATGAGTAAAACGGGGACACGTCAATGGATCATCTGATCAACTGTACATTTCAGAAGGATTATTATATCTCCCACAGTACATCATCAGATTTACTGTCCGCGTGTCTTCTTGACTTGTGTGTTCACGTCAGCAGCAGCAACAGCAGCAGCAGACAGAGACATGGGGCTGGCGTATTCAGAGGTACGATCAGATGTCGATGATTGAATGATTGTGATCCACTTCTAAGTGACAAAAGAAAACTAAAGTCGTGACTCGATCGTGCCGCGTGTGTTTGTGTCGCGCGCAGCGAGAGAGAGGCTACTGTGTGTGCATGTGTGTGCGTGTGTGTGTGTGTGTGTGTGTCGGTCTGTCTACACTTTAGAACTGTTTGTGTGTGTATACGTGCGCCTGAAAAATTATCTTTTTTTGTGATGTGTTGTTGGGCAACAACTGCTATAGAAAATGTAGCTACTATATATCAGAGCTATAATCTTCATAACTAGACCATTTTACGTTTTTACTATAGTAAACACTACAATTACCGGGTAAGCTATTTCAAAAATAAAGCTATAGGCTACTGAGAATTGTTGGTACAGTACCTATAATCTGGTTGGTAAAGTAGGCTAAATGAGAATGTGTTTGAGTTTGACAACATTGAATGGCTGAATGAAACACAGTAGGCTATAGCAAATGTATAATAGCCTACAACTGTGAAAAAGCTACACATTGGTGGATAATCAAGTATTTGGTGTGATGTACAAATTGCACTCAAAACCCATCTGTTTTGCTGTTTTATGTTGATGTGACACAAAATATCTAGTAGGCCTAGGCTAGCTTTGCCCAAAGCTATAGGCTTACTAGATATTTTGTGTTCAGCTATAATGGTGAACACAGCTGAACTAAATGGAACATACACCTTTAGTGAAGCTAATGTGAATCAAATCAGTTCACTGCTTATGTAAGTTTACAGAATTGAGACTAGTCTAGGCTGGGGTGGAATATATATGGTACTATATGTTCTTTACTTGGAGGAAAAATCATTCAAATGTGTTATTGTTAATTTTTGTTTTAAGAATTAAATGGCAGTTTCCGTGTCCCTCTAAAGTCAGTGTTTTGTTTTTATAGAAGTGGTTCACTAGACTAGTCATGTGAATATCATTCACATGACCAGTCTTGTCTAGTAGTGAATAAGCGAAAGGACCGTTGAATATTGACGGTTAACAATTGTTGTCATTAATGACAAACTCATTTTGACCTAAAACCAACCCAACAGTAATTTTACATATCTGAGACATGTCTCAGAATAGTCTTGTTCTCTCTTCCCTCCAAAAATACTGTTGTCACACGAGTTGTCATTATATAGTGTAGTTAGTACAATGTTTCAGTTAATCACTCGGGTGATTTCTTCAGGTTGGTATTTTGGCAGCAGACTAGACTTTTCTTTGAAGTCAGTTCATACCAGCTTGGACTGGAATGTGGCTGAGTAAGAACATCTGCTCCTTGCCCCGAATTACATTTTCACTTTTCAGCTGAAAATATGAAATATTTATCAGGTGAAATATAGCCTGAACTGTACATTATGTGAGACTGAGCAGTGATTGCCGTATGTAATGTGAGGTTTGCTAATCGTTTGTCGTGACACCTCCATTAAAACCCACAATATTATTGCAGGGCTATGCAAGGTTTGCACAGCTTATTCTGTATGTGTGTGTGTGTGTGTGTGTGTGTGTGTGTGTGTGTGTGTGTGTGTGTGTGTGTGTGTGTGTGAAAGCGTGTGAAAGTGTGTGCGCTGTAAGGTGCGGCTGTCAGAACCTGTTCTTTATCATACAGTCAAAGTATACAACACTGGATACTAAAATGGTAAATATTTGTTTTGGATACCTAGCTATTTCGCCCCGCGGGGGGGGAATTCTGTTTCAGCTTCACCCAGCTGAGTGCTGCCTGCAGAGGAGCACGGGGGGGGGGAGCAGTTAGCGGTTAAGTGTCTTGCTCAGGGGACACTTTGACACATTGCTCAGAGCTGGAATCGTACCTGAGACCTCTGGACTCCCAGGATGGTGCATTTATAATAGCACCTTTATCCTTTATGGAACCGGAGGAACCGGCCCCTGCAGGAAGTAAAATTATAATCTCCTCTCCTCTCCTCTCCTGTAGCCTGCCTGTCTCTCAGCCTATGAAGGAGACCTGCGTCGTCTCCACCAGCTGTTGAAGAACGACCCCAAAAGCATCAACGTTCAAGAGGCACGTGGCGGAGACACGCCCCTAATCGTAGCCTATCGCCGTGGTAACGTGAGGCTGGTGCAGTACCTGCTGGACAACAACGCCGATGTCTCTATAAGGAACAAGGTACGGCTGTGTCCAATGTACAATTAATGATCTCTGACTGACAGACAGACAGACAGACAGACGGGCCTGTGTGTGTGTGTGTGTGTGTGTGTGTGTGTGACCCACTGTTACATGACTAAAACTAAGACGAAAAAATGTTCGTCAACTACCTTTTTTTTCTTGGACAAAAACTAAATAAATGATGGCTTAAACTATGACTAAATATACTGACAATTATGTCTACACAGTACACACACACACACACACACACACACACACACACACACACACACACACACACACGTGTGTGCCACATTCTGAAATAGCCGAGCTACAAGCTCACAATGCTATATTATTATTTTTTAGAGAGTGGCGGTAGTGGCTCAGGGGTAGAGTGGCCGGATGGTAAACCTGCACAAGGTCGCCAGCTCAAACCCGGGCTCCCCCAGAGTTAGTGTCGAAGTGTCCTTGAGCAAGACTCTGAACCCCCCTAATTGCTCCTGATGGATGGTGCTGGTTGGTGCCTTGCATGGTTTCCGCCCGCCATCAGTGTACGAATGTGTGGGTGAATGTAATGCACAATCTCTGTAAAGTGCCTTGGATAAAAGGCGCTATATATATATAAATACACCATTTACCATTTTATAATATTATTATATTATATTATATTATTTTCGGCACACAGCCAAGTATAAATCGGGCATTACGACACACTTTGTCAAATCAACTGTAGAATTAGTTCGCTAAAATCCTATTATTATTTAGTCTAAAATGTGACGAATCGAATTTTATTCAACAGACTGAATGACTAAAACGATACCAAAATCTGCTGTCAAAATGAACGCTTACTGACTGACTGTCTCTCTCTCTCTCTCTCTCTCTCTCTCTCTCTCTCTCTCTCTCTCTCTCTCTCTCTCTCTCTCTCTCTCAGAAACGGAGGACAGTTCTTCACTATGCTGCTAAGAGAACCTTCACCTTCCTGGACTATCTGATGATCATCATTCTGATGCCAATCCTCCTGATAGGCTTCTTCATCATGGTACTGTACTGTCTACTGTACTGTACTGTACTGTCTGGAACACAGTGGTACTGTACTACTGTACTGTCTGTCTGGAACACAGTGGAACAGTCATCATGTTACTGTACTTAGTGTACTACTGTACGGTCTCGAACACAATATTATAGGAACAGGACAGGGGTGGGAAGCTTTGATGATGGCAAGGCAAGGTTCCACACTCACTCCAGAGGGCCACAGTGCATATTACTGTCGTATTAAAAAAAAGCTGATCTACAAGCTCAAAACGCGCCGCAACGCGACGCGTTTTGATCAGCTATTTTTGCTATATTTTAATTGAAAACCTGAATAATGTTTTGCTATTTTTGAATTGGAATCCTGAAAAGTAACCTTGAATTTCAAATGCGTTTCGTTATAGTTACGTTAACTTTATGAACTGTTAAAAATAACTACATTGGACACTTGGACATACTAGTCATTTAATAGTATAGTCATGAAGTAATTAAAGCGGGTTAGGAATTGTAACAGCTGAAATCAATACAATATCTGTATTCTGGTATTAACATTAAGTGAAGGTGGGCCACACCTGGGATAGAAGAACAGACGATAAAAATCACACTTGTGTGAAGTGACGGGCCCACTGTATTTATATCGGCCACATGACGTCTTACGTCGTCATTTAGTACCCTAAACAAACATTAAAGTCTTGCTGGCTCTAAAGGGCTCTGTAAAGTGCTCTAAACAAACATTGTAATGTTATCCTCAAAGTCCATAGACTGGGTTGGCAAAGGATTTACGTCATAAGTGCTCTGAACAAACATAAAAAAAAATTGGCTGCCATAATATCTTCAAAAGCCATGCATTATTGGAGGGGCCCTCAAAAACACATTAGAATAGAAGACAATTATATAAAAAAAGATTTTAGAACACATTATAATGAGATTATAACAAAACAGATTATAATGCGTGTGTGTGTGTGTGTGTGTGTGTGTGTGTGTGTGTGTGTGTGCGCGCGTGTGTGTAGGAGGAGAAGCAGAGGAAGAACGTGAAGCTTCTGAAGCTGGTGTTGAGTTCTGAGGTGGACATCAATGCTGTCGACTACGTAAGACTACCAGAACATTCCACATTATATCGATATATTTATCACTCGATCCACTGTTCTGAACATTCTACTACAGTAACTATACAGTGGCTCTCAAACCTTTTCAAGTCAAGGACCCCCACATCGATAAGTATTTGGTTGAGAACCACTGATATTCAGTACAATATGTATGAATGTATAAATGCGCTGTGTGTTTATCGTTGCAGAAAGGTAACACAGCACTCCACTATGTGTGTCAGAGGAAGAGTGAACGACTGCTTCCTCTGCTGCTGGACAAGAACCCTGATATGGAAATCCAAAACAATGTACGTACGTTACACACGCCATTCAACAGTACACCAATAACTATGGATACATATAGTAGCTCTGGTCCATAGCTCTAATGCGTTGCATTTAGAGCTATGTTACTCTCAACTCCCGCCGCTCGCGTGAATACAGACCAGCCTCTCCTCTTTAGCGTAAATAAAAAGAACGTTTTTGCTGCTCACCAAAACAACGGCGGGTCGTGTCATTAGAAAACCTACTTTCCTTAGTGGAAACACTCTGAGCCCCCCCACCACCACACGTATAAAGGGTACTTTTTGGCCAGAAAGCGATTTTTTTTTTCACCGGAGGAAAAATATTCTCTATGAGGCAATTCTCTGGGCAATATCGGTAGAAGGCGCAGTGGAGTAACAAAAAGTATTTTTTTCCCGGTGGAAACGGAATCCCCTTTTGGCCAAAAAGTACCGTTTATACGTGTGGTGGGGGGCTCAGAGTGAGTGCGTCCACTAAGGAAAGTAGGCTTTCTAATGACACAACCCGCCTTTGTTTTGGTGAGTAGAAAAAACTTTCTTTTTATTTACGCTAAAGAGGAGAGGCTGGTCTGCATTCATGCGACTGCTGGAAGTTGAGAGTAACATAGCTCTAAATGCAACGCATTAGAGCTATGGAGTATGGACCAGAGCTAGGATACAGGATAGGTGGTAGTATATAGAGGGTATGCACATGCATAAAGTGAATGGCAAATCGAGTGGCAAAATCGTCGTTTGATGCAATAAAATACAACTTTTCTGTACGGATGTATGGGC
This sequence comes from Protomyctophum bolini, assembly GCF_963924005.1. Taxonomy (NCBI): domain Eukaryota; kingdom Metazoa; phylum Chordata; class Actinopteri; order Myctophiformes; family Myctophidae; genus Protomyctophum; species Protomyctophum bolini. Next base: position 34,843,815 of record NC_137879.1, read on the forward strand.
TGTCAAGGCCAGAAAGTCGTTTTTTGGATAATGATGATGATGATGTCACACGCTGCGTATTGGGATATATAGTAGTATATCTAGGGACATCTGGGCACCTCAAAGAAAAATTGGCTATATTGTCAATGTAAAATAAAAGAAAGTCAAATACATAAAGTATACATGATGTGAATATGCACGGTACATTAAGATCAGACTCAATTTTATCCCAAAATGAGTTCGTAGCAATTGTTGACAATGTAGGCCTTAATTGTCGAACGTTTAAGCACGTTCTGATCATGTATTCTTTACTTTTACGTAAACATTTTCCAAATGATATATTATTTAACACAGAGGTGCCCGCTCTTCCTTGGTGCCCCCACCTCTCCTGTTACCATCTAGAATAGAGGGTATGGGAGTGACATCATCATCATACCCAGAAGTTATGTGGGAAGTTTGGGGCAAAAATCTGATCGCATTAAACGACGCGGTTAAACAACATTAAACTCACTTTGCCACTCGATTTCCCATTCACTTTATGCATGCGTATACCCTCTGGCTACTGTAAGAACAGAAGTAACGGTATATTATAATATTATAGTCCTCTACTCACCAGCGTACTTGTCGTTGTTCAGAGTAGCATCATGTCCAGTCATGTTCATGTGTTTCCATAGCATCGTGAATTAAATTGAAGTACCGTGTAAAATAACCTTGGTTTGAGTGAGGTGCTTGCTTCTTGAGTTGTTCTGGAGGGCCTCTGTGTCACCTTTGAACAAACCCTAACATGAATTGCATTTGAAGTGCCTTTCAAGAGACCCTGCAACTATACTCTTCAGGATGATCAAGTTTAAAACTATAACCCTATTAATAGCTAAATAGTGCCACCCTGTGGTCAACTGCCACGATTTTTTAAAAGGACATTTACATTATCATTCTTGGCACGGTGGACTGTCCTTTGAAGTGTATTCCTTGAACAAATAACATGGCTGGTTTGGAATGATCTGTTGGTTTGGTTTTATGCAAACATGACACATCTGTCCTGTCTCTGTCTCTACCTCTAGTGTGGGGAGACGGCACTGGATGTCGCCACCAGGCTGAAGTTTCACAAGATCGTCTACATGCTGAGAAAGACACACTGACACACACACAGACAGACAGACAGAAAGATGTTGAGATGCAAAAACTTTATAGCAAAAAAGCTGATGCATTGCACACGTCAAAAGGCTGGTGCGACAGGTGTGTAGGGCAATAGAGCACATAATGAAAAGGGTATCTTTGAAAGACATCAGGACAGACACTTTTATTTCTTTTTGGCAAGTGTCTGACAGTGTGTGGGACCTCTTCTTTGTCTTTCAAAGATACCCTTTTCATTAGATGCAATAACAGACAGATATAAACAGACAAAGATACCCTTTTCATTAGATGCAATAACAGACAGATATAAACAGACAGACAGGTCTGTAATATCTATATAAAGACCGATAGAAATAAATGAGAACAGGACAGTTAATTCCAACACTAGTAACGTTCCGGCCATCTTAAACTTATACACTTTAAAGTGTATATATTTATACATTTATTTTCGATGTTTCCTTTGATGTTAGTGTGTGTTACATGCTTTGTACATATTTGTTTTGATTGTTTTGAAGGTTATTCTATAGAAGGATATGCTTCTTAAGTTCTTCTTTGTATGCTTTGATTGATTCAGGGGGCAGAGGCATATCACATAATAATTTGTGGGGTCCTTGACATTAAATATTGAGAACCACTGATATAGGAACATGAGGTTTTTCAGCAAAAATTACATTTTAAAAATAACTTTTTTTAAATTTCTACGTCAGTCCTAGTAAATGGGTTGAATACTAAAGTTAAATGTATTAGTTACAAAGCAGTACAAACGGTAGAAAACTATTTTAGCCGATCATCCTGAATGGTTGCATCACATCTTTCTTTTCCTATTGTTTTGATAAAGATAAACGGTACATGGAAGACAAACTGAAGTTGTTTTTCAGTGATACAGATGTTAAGCACTTTTCAGAAATAAGAATATGAAAGGGGAGGACAGTAGTGTGTGTAGTATCTAACATTGCTGTCGGGCAGAAACCTTTTAGCCTGGCTAATAAACCAGACTCAAATCACACCGCCGGCAGGCAATTTTTTTTGCCAACGGCTGATTCGGTCTGGCTTATTAGCCAGGCTAGAAACCTTTAGCTCCATCTTTTTTTTTTCTTTTCTTTTTGTTTTGAAATTGACGCCCTTATGGCAGTGTCATGCAAAAGTAACAAATTGTCGATCGACATTGGTTGCAATGTGACACATTCATTATATTGATGATTGATTGAAGATAATATTATCGCCATGTTTTTGACATGTTCTTAAATTATTTAGGCCTGGTTGAAGGTGGACACAGGTTATTTTTCTTCCATTTCTTGAAAGGTAACGGCTTTAGACGTCCAAGGTTTTCTACCAGACAGCATCATGTACAGAACCAGATCATAATCCACTTTGCTCCCTGCACAACAACATCAATGTCTTCTCCTGCTGGTTCCTCCCAGACCACCCTGTTTGTATGGAAACCCCACAGGGACAAACAGCACAGCGACAGTTCCACACCTCAGTTTACACAGTGCTGATCAACAAAGCATACATGAATAGAATTAATAACCTGGTATATCAAGTATAAACGTATTCAGATGAGATCACGTAAAACGAAACACGATCAAATGTTCTGTGACTTTTAAAAGGCACAGCCATGCAAAAGATGAGACCTGTCAAATCTGTGGAATTATTGTGTAGAATTAAAAAAATACATTCAGTTTAAGGAAATAAAACAATTTGTGATATAGAGCATCTCAGCAATATAAGAGTGAACACTCGGGAGTGTAATGTTTCCAGAGTTACAGGAAGTAAACGGTCTGAAGTCATTCAGTTAAATCTCTTTTGAAACACAGAAGTTGAACAGGATTTAGTTACATTTCCACACTAGCACACAGTATGGTTAGGTTATGTGCACTGGTGAGTCACAAAACACTTTTTAATGAGGTATTGGTCAACTAGTTGGTTATTGAAAAATGTCCACTGGAAGCTTGTTGTAGCAATGATAATGGAAAGTAACGGTATCAGTAAAGGCCTATTCATAGTCTGGACTTTCGGTGGTGAGGTGACCGCCGCTCCGGTGGTGAGCTGACCACCGGAGCTGAAATAACGTTGAGCGGTGTGGCGAGTAAAAACAGAGAGAAGGGCTGGAGCGGTGGCGGCGGTGGTTTGCTCTTCACCGCGGCTCGTGACGTCATGTTGTAGTTCGAGTCCCGGGTTCGATTACCCTTTGCTGCATGTCACTCCCCGACGCTCTCTATTCTCCGTTCCAGTCTCCATTCACTGTGTGCCATTGATAAAGGCAGAAAAAGTCTGGATCTCCACAGTTCGCTCGGCCGCTTATATAATACAAATATATATATATACAAAAATCGTTTGTATCAGCATCAACTAAGTGTGCAATTATGTAATGTTGTGTCTTCCACTCTTCCCCTGTAATGTATTTTTGTTGTCATTGATGTTTTATGTGTGGCTGTAGCTGGGGTGAAAGCCCAAGACAAATTTCCCTTGTGGACAATAAAGTTTACCGTGACCTTGATGCGCTTTGGGGGACGTAGGCTATACTGTTATAATATGCGCTTTGGGGAATGTACACACACTCCTCGCGTACCTTTGTGACGCAACACCAATACAGATCACGTTCTGTGATCAGAGATCACGATTTATTTCAGTCACCGAGTCTAGTCTCACTCAACCTCGGTTTCACTTTAGTGTCCCCCGCCAACCCAGCAGTGAGGCTCAGGAGGCCCTTTAGGTTTCATTGATTGAATAGAAATTGTATTTACAGTTTGTAGAATGCGTACAGTTCAAAGGAAAGTACAGGTCAATACAAAAGCTTCTACGAGGATAAAACCAGAAAAAGCACTAAAGGTCCCTGCACACTGCTGCGTCTTTCGGATTTTTTGCTGCGTTCTTCGTCTGTTTCTCCCGAAAAACGTGTCCAGTGTGCAACAGCCTTAAGTCCTCCATTTTCAATTCATCAGAACATTTAAAGAAGTACAAATACACTTCTATGGGGGGAAAAAAGGAAATCATCATATATACAGTAGGTGGGCTCTGCTTGAGATTAAATCATTTGGCTATGCATTCTAGAAACACATTCCTAACTCACACAAACCGAGTTGAAATCCTATACACAGCGGTGGTAGGTAACCGCTATAGATGACCTTTGACCAAGAATGGAGCAGTGACAATTTTAATGTAGTTTGCAGAGTTAACTTTTGGTACCTTGAATTTGGGGGAAATTACTTGACCGGGTGTGGTAGGGTTCAGGATCCCATTTCAGAAAAGTTGAGATGTATTTATGACAATCTCCAAGTATTCGGGATTGACTGGTTGAGTCACCATTATTAGGAAATGTGCCCATATAACCAATGTGCCCCCGCGCCACGCTCATATACCGAACCCCCCACCCAATACAACACACAACAGTGGTCCCCATGGTTGATTCTCAGTCAGGGTGGTGGTCCCCGCCACTTCATAATCAGTTGAAAACCCCTGCTCTACGTCACCGGTTCTCAAACCAGCAGTCCGGGGACCACCAGTGCATGCCATATGGTCCTTGAGGGAGTTCCAGACAGCTCCCCAGCTAAAGAGAGTTGGTAACCAAATGGACCCCGATAGATCTTTAACTCTTGTGTAAAATGAAACGGTGAAATGGTTTCATTCTATACGCTTGCAAAAAATATAACTATAGTAAAATCACACAACCACAGACGGACGGAAGCACACACACACAACACACACGTCTAGTGTTCGGAAATATGTGATAGCATTGTGATTGCTATGCATGCTGTCATGTATTAATTCAATTGGCTTTGTTGGCATGGGAAAATAAACGTTGACATTGCCAAAGCAAAAGTGGAACAACAAAATGTATATGCATGTACAGCTGCCCGCCGCGTTTCAAAAAGAGGGTCAAAGAGAGAATCATCAGTTTTGAAGTAGACGGCTTTGGTTCCATGAACATGTGAGCTGGGCACTTAGGCCAGGAAACTAGACTATGCACCACCCGGGGAGTTGAGAGAATATCATATAATGCACAATACACTTGAATACCCAACCGCAGGTTTGAGGAGCAGAGACCTGTATCTTCAGCTTCAAAATAATGATTGTTGGCCTGGGCCGGCTGAGCAGTCCAGGGCAGGCACCTATAAGGCTGGTAATCAAGGCTAGCTTGACAGCGTGTCGCGGGTTCGAGTCCCGATCCAGACGACCTTTGCTCTGTGTCTCCCCCCCCCCCCCCCCCCCACCTCTCTCCCCATATCCTGTCAAACTACTGTTAATCTATCTAATAAAGGCAAAAAGCCCCCAAAAATGTTAAACTTTATTATAATGATTGTTTTATTTATAATAACTAAAAGGCAGAACAATGAAGACTTCACTGCAAGAAGGTCATGTGAGAAGATATGTTTATTTAGCCATTAACACTATTTTAAAAGAGGCTTTATAACAAAATGTCAATATCAAAGGGATTAACCCATTCTGACCGGGAACCCATTTTGGTGTCAGCATCATGTTGTGCTTTAGCTATTGAAAAATAGCATATCTACAAGCTCATAGCGCGCCACCGAGTGGCGCGCTACGAGCTTGTAGGTCTGCTATTTTTGAAAAATCAAAGAGCGACTGACATTTGTAGAAACTGATCTCAGGTCAGAATGGGTTAATCAGACCAGTGTGTGTCCTAGTGGAAAACCTCGTATGAATCTGATCTCAGGTCAGAATGGGTTAAAAACTAGATGAAGTCCCCCGAGGGGCACAGGTGGCGCCAAGGTGAAAAGGGTGCCATTTCTTCTTACGCCTTGGATGGCAATTGGATGATTTGAGGCATTTTGTTCCAAAAATGTGTGTTTGCAAAAATCCACCTATGCTACGCGCTATAACAGGCCAATATGAAAAGGGTGGGATATATGCCACAGCCTAGTATAGGAAAGTCTGTGAAAGATTTCACGTAAATTGCACGCTGCTTTGATGATTTGAGGCTTTTTGTTCAAAACGGGCCAATCCTGCAAACTTTGAAAGCCAATGTTAGCCAATTAGGATGGAATATGACATATCGGACAGATCCGTCTTGAACACATGACTATAGAGTGCAACGATTTGCGGGGATTTTCTGACAGAATCCAAAGCCTTAGTGCCTTTGGTTTTATCCTCGTAGCAGTTTTTGTATTGACCTATTTATTTTACAAATGTCAATCAAGCTTGTGTGTTAAATGTAGGCTATATAATTGTACATATGCGGTAGACTAATGTCTGTAGTTATTAATGCATGTGTACAATACATTAGCCTCGCGTTGCGATACTAATATACCACTGCGCTGGGCTACGTCGGGGCATATGCATAATGCAATAGGGGCGGGTGAAGTGTGGCTGCGCCAGGCTAACAATACATAGCCTACTTTATCCGTCAGTGTTTTAGCCAAAGCTATGATTTAAGCATAATAACGATATCATTTGAAAATGTATAGATGTCTCTTCAACAAATGCATGGGAAGCAAAGCGTAGGCTTTTTCCAATTGCGGTCCTTATATAATTCAGTGTTTTAGGCAAAGAGATGCATGCCTAATTATTATATTATGTTCATTCCATACCAAAACTCTACCGCGTGTGTGTGTGTGTGTACACGCATGCGCATTCACTCTAACTAAAGTGGTTGTTCCCCTGTATGTGTCCTCGTGTGTCATAAGTGTGTGTAGTGGGTAAGAGTACCGGCCAGTACAGCAGAGCTTGTGTTACAAAACGTTACAAGTCAATGGCTTTGCGCCAGTTTAGGCAAAGGGATAAAGATCCAAAGAAGCCACAGACACGAGAGGTAAATGGTAATGCAAACAATTTACTGGGAATCAACAGAAAGATCCGGTCACATGGAGCTCAGGTGCCTGTATGCATACAATGACATTGCCATGACAACACCCAATCATTCCTGGCACCACCCCTTTTCCTTCTTTTTTCACACATTGTGCATCCCATACCACCAAAACCCCAAACACTTCTGAACATAGTCCAATTCCTTCACATGCTAGTTAGTTCACATTTCAGATTTTAAAAAAACCAAACAGCTGTAGCGTCTCTGGTGCCCGGCGCGCCCCCACCCCCGACTGACGAGGCCCTGTAGCCGGGTCACAGGCCTGTATGAGTCCTCATGTGGTAAGTTAGAGCAGACTTTGAACCAAAGCCTTTGCGACAAACTATACATGTAAATGGCTTTTCCCCGGTATGAGTCGTCATGTGGTTAGTTAGAGTAACCCTATGAGCAAAGGCTTTGCTACAAACTTTACAATTATAGGGCTTTTCTCCTGTATGAGTTCTCATGTGCTCCTTTAGATTACTTCCATTACCAAAGCATTTGCTACAATCTTTACAAGTAAAGGGCTTTTCCCCTGTATGACTCCTCATGTGCCGTTTTATATGACTTATAGAACCAAAGCCTTTGCTACAAACTTTACAAGTAAAGGGCTTTTCCCCTGTATGACTCCTCATGTGAACTTTCAGAATACTCATATGAGACATGGCTTTCCCACAAACTTCACATGTTAAGGGATTTTCCCCTGTATGACTCGTCCTCATGTGAACATTTAAATAACTTTTATTACCAAAGCCTTTGCTACAAACTTTACAAGTAAAGGGCATTTCCCCTGTATGACTCGTCCTCATGTGAACATTTAAATTACTTTTATTACTAAAGCCTTTGCTACAAACTTTACAAGTAAAGGGCTTTTCCCCTGTATGAGTCCTCATGTGGTAAGTTAGAGCACTCTTAAGTCTAAAGCCTTTGCTACAAACTTTACAAGTAAAGGGCCTTTCCCCTGTATGAGTCCTCATGTGGTAAGTTAGAGAATCCATTTGAATAAAGCCTTTGCTACAAACATTACAAGTAAAGGGCTTTTCCCCTGTATGAGTCCTCATGTGGTAAGTTAGAGAAGCCTTACGGCTAAAGCCTTTGCTACAAACTTTACAATTAAAGGGCTTTTCCCCTGTATGAGTCCTCATGTGGTAAGTTAGAGCACCATTTTGAATAAAGCCTTTGCTACAAACTTTACAAGTAAAGGGCTTTTCCCCTGTATGAGTCCTCATGTGGTAAGTTAGAGCACTCTTATGCCTAAAGCCTTTGCTACAAACTTTACAAGTAAAGGGCCTTTCCCCTGTATGAGTCCTCATGTGGTAAGTTAGAGCAACCTTTTGAATAAAGCCTTTGCTACAAACTTTACAAGTAAAGGGCTTTTCCCCTGTATGAGTCCTCATGTGGTAAGTTAGAGGACGCTTTTGACTAAAGCCTTTGCTACAAACTTTACAAGTAAAGGGCTTTTCCCCTGTATGCGTCCTCATGTGGCAAGTTAGAGAACCATTACGAATAAAGCCTTTGCTACAAACTTTACAAGTAAAGGGCTTTTCCCCTGTATGAGTCCTCATGTGCTCCATTAGAATATATTTAACACGAAAGCCTTTGCTACAAACTTTACAAGTAAAGGGCTTTTCCCCTGTATGAGTCCTCATGTGCTCCATTAGAATAGCTTTAATTCGAAAGCCTTTGCTACAAACCTTACAAGTAAAGGGCTTTTCTCCTGTATGAGTCCTCATGTGGTAAGTTAGAGCACCCTTTTCCCTAAAGCCTCTTCCACAAACTTCACATGTAAAACTCTTTTCTAATGTATGAGTCTTCATGTGTGATTTTAGATTATATTCATGACTAAAACCTTTGCTGCAAGCATTACAAGTAAAGGGCTTTTCCCTGGTATGAGTCCTCAGGTGGGAAATTAGAGAACCCTTATGCCTAAAGCCTTTGCTACAAACTTTACAAGTAAAGGGATTTTCTCCTGTATGAGTCCTCATGTGGTAAGTTAGACTACCCCTTTGACTAAAGCCTTTGCTACAAACTTTACAAGTAAAGGGCTTTTCCCCTGTATGAGTCCTCATGTGCTGGTTAAGATGTGACTTCTTATTACACATTTTGCCACATTCTGTACAACTAAACCTTTTCTTCCCTGTGTGACTCCACGTGGATGTGTGATGGTGTGATGTCAGTGTGTTTAAATCTGATGGACCCTCCCTGGTCTCCTCAAACTCACTCTCTTCAGTGTCAGATTCATTGTGCGATTGAGAAGAGTGTAAAGTGAGGGGCTGCTTATCACTAGTTGGCTCCCACTCATCATCACTGTCACATGTATTGTCCGATTCAGAAGAGTGTAAAGAGAGGAGCTGGTTACCACCAGTTGGTTGTGATGTTCCACAGTGCTCTACATCAGCCTGTGTATTCATGTGTTGAGTTGAAGTGCTGGCTAGAGGCTCTGTCTCTCTGCCTTCATCATCATCACTTTGTAATGTCAATGTTGACCCGTCATCCTCCACTGGTCTTTGAAGTAGCTTCTGTTTAATCTGTAAAGACTCTGGTTCCTCCTGGACCAGACTGGGCCTCCTCTCCTGATGTTCAGGGGAATGCTCTTCTTTAGGCAAAAGATAAAATGAAAGAAATCCATTAAATGTTGAACATAACATTTTCCATGCAGTGTTTCCTCTGTTGTACTACAAGGAAGTAAACACTTCAGACAAACATGTCCTCCAACTACCACAGTAGTGATCGACCGATATGGTTTTTGGCCGATATATCCGATCACCGATTAGTGGACAATCAAAAAGCCGATAGCCGATATTATGAGCCGATTAATTAAAGTTAAAAAAAAAAATTGTTGGTGCAAGAAGCACCAACATCGTTTCAGTAACACTTCCCCCCCCCTCCATCAATTGCAGCTTTTTTTTTTGCTACAGTGCAAACATGTACTGTAGCAGCATAATTTGCAATATCTATCTATCGATCTATCTATGAATGCACCAAGTGTGTGTGCGTGTGTGTGTGTGCGTGTGTGTGTGTGTGTGTGTGTGTGTGTGTGTGTGTGTGTGTGTGTGTGTGTAATTGTCCAGAACCGTGCCAGAAAGTCCTCTGCCCGGGCTCTGGACCGGGCCCATGCCCAGCGTCCACATAATGGAGCTGGCCTGTTCTGACCTCACAGCACTCCATATTTGGACCTGACACAAGACAGAACTCCACAAGCTGGCTGCATATACTATTTGGGCATGCCTTACAAAGAACTCCAAATATGGGCATAAAAGGGAGACAGACATAATATCTGGGTGGGGGCATTCATTCATTTACAACTTGCATCGTACCAAGTAGGTCAGTGTCTACGGGCACCGTTCTAGTTTATCAAAACCGGATTTTCAATGAAAGTGGTTGTTTCACCACGTTTGGTTTGGTATATTTCATGAGAAATATAATAATCGGTTGTTTCTTTCCGATTATTTGTTTTTAGCACCGATACCGATATTAATCAAAATCATGAATATCGATCACTATACCAACAGGGTACAACAGTTGTAGATGTGGTGGCGGGAGAAACTTCCACTGTAAATTAAACCATCCAGTCTACCGGAAAGTCCTCTAATAGTAACCTCTGTTCAATTGAAAATACGGGGGAAATGTTAGCCATGGTGACGCTCGTTCTTAACGAGCATGAGGACCTTCCCACTGTTTTGAGCGCCTTGCTAAATCTACAAAGCTAATGTCGTGTACATGAACGTTAAGATTTCAAATCTAAAGTGCTTACCCCCGGGGCCACGGATGTTAGAATTTTGCACGGATGGGTATCAGCAGCACCAATGTTCCCCCTAAGGTGCGCCCGCGCCCCATATGGAACCTCTCTCTGTAATTCTCCAATCTGTTAATACATCGTTCTTCAAAAGGGGCTGCTGACGTTCGACAATCAGAGAAACTAGGAGTTCAAAGACACACCAACAAACTCGTCTTAGTGTGTGTGTGTGTGTGTGTGTGTGTGTGTGTGTGTGTGTCCCAATAAATTATTTACGTTTTCTCATGCCACCCATGTAAAGCAATATTGAGTATTCATATACGAGTCGTTCTCAACCTGCGGGTCCCCACATGATTTGGGGGTGGGTGGGGGGGGGGACCCCAGATGCCAGTGAAGTGACAATTTAAGGACTTTTATAATACCTCAAAGGCTCTAAAAGAAAAAACACCATTACTGCATCAAAAGTAATCAGCATGGTGTTAGCATTATGTTATGCTTTAGCTATTGAAAAATAGCAGGTCTGCTATTTTCGGGAAAATCGAACGACTGACATAGAAACATAGCTTTTTCAGAAAACTGTCATTTTTAGAATCTGATCTCAGGTCAGAATGGGTTAATCCGATCCGGTGTCATTTTCTCAAGTTATGCATCAGAGTGAAATACACCTCCCAACCGATACGGTGGTTTTATTGAAAGGCAATCAAAGGCTAGACCCTATGAAGCAAACGTCGGGTGTCCAATGCAAGTGTGCCGCAGTGTGGCTGCAGAGTTCGTGTTCAACATCTTGTAATTTAAAGTTATGTATACCATCACATCGGTGTATCAAATATACATTTATTCCAAGGCAATGTCGCTCTTCCGTGGGCAGAGCCAACATTGCACTGGGGATAATGGCTTGCGCAGTCTTCTCTTTTAAAATGGCATCTGGCACGGTGATTGGTTTTATTATTGTAGCCCCTAGCGCCGTGCGTACTGCAGGGTCCATATGGTTACAGTGACTTCCTATATGTAGGCAAGAATGTTCAAAACTGCTTGGAAAAGTCTGGCTAAAGCTGGCTAGGTAAAATGATCGTCTAAATTACTTTACACTGTTGAATGTGAACGCGATGTGCATGTTTTGCAGCCACTATCCAAATCGATGAGGATTGGAAATTTGGAGCCAACTTACAAACTCACAAGGCATCGTGATCGGACACATCGTGACCTTGTAGGTCGATGTGCACCGAGAAGAACGTTTTAACTTTAACATGTTCAGATTGATATTTAGAAAGCAATAGAAGTAGAGAGGTCATCTTTGATTAGTTACAGACCCATACGTTACGTTACAGACCCATAAGGGTCCATTTGGTTCCAAAACTATCATTTAGCCGACTTCCTCAAAGACCCACGCCGGACCCCACTTTGGGAACACAGTCAACTCATTTAAAAGACCATCCCTGCATCCCGGGACTAATTACATTGAAAACTGCATCTGTCTAAATGCAGTAATGCACCATCACAATAGTTGTGATCACCTTTGCTATAAACAACAATTGAAATAATTAGAATAAAACGTACTGGTTTCCAGGTAGTCGTCAGGCTCCTGTTTCGCACAGACTGGTTGCGGAGAACTCATGTTCACCTGCAGACTGGACTCCACACACTGGCCTGGAATGAATGAAGGAATTGAAGTGAATTGATAGCCTGGCTATAATTGTATAATAGTGTCATCTTGTGCTATATGGTGTGAAAAGAACAGCTGCAGATAATAATTTATAATCATCAATAGCACCCTGCATTCTGGCACCCACCTGAGCACGTGTATGTTCACGCATCACCATAGCGCAAACACTCAAAAATAGCAGATCTACACAAGCTCATAGCGGGCCACCGAGTGGCGCTACGAGCTTGTAGGTCTGCTATTTTTGAAAAATCGAAGAACCACTGACATAGAAACAGCTTTTTCAGAAAACTGTCAGGATGTAGAAGACATTTTTAGAATCTGTCATCTGTCAGGATGTAGAAGACATTTTTAGAATCTGATCTCAGGTCAAAATGGGTTCATTTGAGAAAAACATTGGGGATCGGTCCCAAAAAAAACCCAAAACATTGTTTTGTTTCTGAACCCACTCCCCTCGACCATACATCTGACCCAGGCGCATGTATGGGCTGCTATAGTATGACCTTTAGACTCAAATTAATTAGTGTGATGCTCATTTTCATTTATTTTTACCTTGGAGAGAATGGCACCCACGTAGTAATGTCAATGTTGACACATCAGCCTCCTCTTCCATGTTCTCCTCTTTAATGTGTGGAGGTTGTGGTTCCTCCTGGACCAGACTGGAGCTCCTCTCCTCATGTTCAGGGGAACCCTCTTTACAAATTACACAGAGAGAAGAGCTAGTTGGCATCAGCACAACAACTCAAAGTGCTTTTCTAAATGTATGACATTTATTCTTTGATTGATTGATTGAATTTAATAACAGATAATTGGAGAATTACAGTACATTTCAAGCACATCTCAATACAAAACTGTTAACTGTGGACGACACCATAAAGTATTACACTTGTTTACAATAGGGCCCACCATGTTCAATTCATCATAACAATTAAATACGTACAAATATAAACACAGGAAATCATCATTAGGTACAAAAAAAAACATAGTGAGGGGGAAAAGGGGTGGTATTCAGGTTTTACGGCCGGGGCCAGTTTAGAATTGTATTTGTATGTATGTAAGTATTTAGACAGGTATATTATGGATATGGGTATCCTATGGGCCGATTCATACTCCTGTTTCGGCGCTGTAGTGCCGAAATGATTTCGGCTCGTCAGAAAATTTCAGTAGCACCGAAGAGCCGACTTTAGGACGGTACCCGCCCCCCCCGAACCTCAAATGACGTCAAATTGTAGGCTCTACAGCGCCGAACAAACCGACTTTTATTCGGCTCAAAAATAGGAGTATGAATCGACCCAGGGCCGATACAGATCCTGTGTATAGGATTCTTTGGTTGACTTTTTTTTTATTACGTTGGTGGCCATTTTATCACCGTAAAGATTTCCCTCCAGGATGGAACCTATAGGACATTTCATCTTTTCGTGTGATAATATTGCCACCCACTCACATTTTATTCTCCTATATGTTGATCATCTGTTAGCTTAACAAACCTGGTCTGTATAATATGACTTGTGGCTGTAAAAGGACGTCCAGAAGTTTGTCTTGTCTCCCCAGCAGAGTTTCTAGTGTCTCCATCTCTCTCTGGAAGAGGCTAAACATGAATCCTGCAGCAGTGCTGAGGCGCTCCAACACAAACACTCTGACAAGCTTCTGCTGACCAACATCACTCTGCTGTTTTTCCAAAACACACAATATCTCCTCTCCCACCGACGTCAGGTGTTCATTTATCGACAGCCTCAGCCTTAGAGACTCCGTTTGACGCATTTTACCTCGTTTGTAAGACATTTTTCACCACGCTGATTTGTTCCTCGCCGCCATGAAAAACAACACGTCTGCACGACAACGTGGTTCGTTCAAGCCTTAGAGTATAACTCTATGGTTCAAGCATGCGCAGCTTTTTGTTTTACGGCAGATGACAACCATGGCAACCAGTTTTTGACACACAAAGCGATGTGTGGATCGCGACACACACACAGGGCGATGTATGGATAAATCAAACGAACGATTAAGCAAGAAACATTGAGAAGGATGCAACATGCTGTGTGATTTACCTGTTTGGGTTTGTTTTGCGCGACTGGCTCGCAAATGTTTGGAGGCACGCGTGTATTTAGAAAGTGCGCTGCGTTTTCTTCGTGGCATATTGTGTTTTTGGGGGGGTGATGGCAGAGTATATTCCAGTCCAGTTGGCGGTGGCAAGCATGAGTCGTTGTTGTTTGTGTCTTTGTTGTTGGTGGAGTGAGTACGCCTACAGACTACAGTGCAGTCAGAGAGTAGTTCACAGGTCACACACAGGAGCAGTGAAAGGGGGAGGGGACTTGGGATGGCAGTGTAGAGTAGGCACGACATTGAGGGGTAGAAACCATCCCGGTCGCGTGGTTCATCTAACGCGTGTGTCACTGTGAAGGACTGGCCCCATTAAGTGAACGTAGTTGGCGACAGAGGAGCAGTGAAAGGGGGAGGGGCCTTCGGATGGCAGTGTAGAGTAGGCACAGAAACCATCCCGGTCGCGTGGTTGATGTAACGCGTGTGTCACTGTGAAGGACTGGCCCCATTAAGTGAACGTAGTTGGCGTAATATACGCCAACATGACGATTCTGACGTAGGCTGTTGAGGTTGAGCAAGAATAGCGTGTTTCAGAAAAGTAATATTTAAACAGTAAATAAGACATTTTTGGCGAATGCAATGTAGTCTATATCTTTTGTGGGAGTGTGCAGGTTTCATTTTGCATAGAGAGATGTGTGGTGTAAGTGTGGCTTGGTCGGAGATAGAGCACGAATGAACGGCCATGTGCTCATGTACCCCCTGTCTAAACATCTTCTCACTGAAAATGAATCACTATGGCATCTGTCGCAACCGGTGCGTGTTGGAAATGTTTCATGAATGAAAAAATTTCATGCAGAAATAAGACAGGAGAGAAGTTATAGATAAGAGTCTTTCTCAAGAGGACTGGAGAACTGGTGATTATTCTTCATGGCTGGAGAGAGAGAGAGAAGAGAGAGAGAGAGAGAGAGAGAGAGAGAGAGAACTTCATGTGGCTTCTATTCTACAACATAGAGTTATGGGTGTGTCAGTTGAGCTCAATAACTGTATGGACATGCCTGATGTCACAAGAATACTGACGTTGTCTGTGATGTCAGTCGGCATTATAAATAATGCTTAGTTATTATCGATCGAGTGACAGTGAAGGAAGAAGCGACAACATATTTCCGTCCTTACACCGTTCACAAGAAAGCAAAAATTACATAAAGGACGGCAGACCGATGAGTCTCACGCGGCAGCTCGGCTTGCTGCTGTGGAAGAACTATGTGCTGCGGAAACGTCAGATCCTGGTGACCGTGTTGGGAATAGCCTGGCCTTTGCTGTTCGTAGGAATCTTCATTGTTGCTGCTTCTATAGATCTCCTGCCAATGATGCTGGTGCTCGGCTTCAGCTACACCTCGGGCAACATAGTAGTGGCCGTGGTGCAGGAGAAGGAGAAAGGGCTCAAGGAGTACATGCGCATGATGGGTCTCAGCAACTGGCTCCACTGGAGTGCCTGGTTCCTCACGTACCTCCTCAGCTTCTCCATCTCTGTCTTCTTCGTCACTCTGCTCTTGTGCATTCATGTTAGGGGCGACTCTGCTGTGGTGAGCTACAGTGACCCCACACTGGTGTTTGTCTTCCTGCTGCTCTTTGGTGCAGTCACCATCAACTTCAGCTTCATGATCAGTAACTACTTCGAAGAGGCTCATGAAGCACTAAGCCCCTTTATCTACATCTTGAACTACTGGTTCTGGGGAAGCGGTGGTGGGAGGACTGGCTGCCTTATTTCCAACACGGGCATCGGAATGGGGGCCAAGCTCATTGCAGAGTTTGAAGATAACCACACTGGAATCCAGTGGTCCAACCTGTTTGAATCGGTGACCTTAAATGACAGTACCCAGGGCCATGGACAATGGTCCATGGCCGAGGTCCTGGGGATGCTGCTGCTGGAAGCCTTGCTGTACGGCCTGTTGGCGTGGTGGCATGACACCGTTTCCCCTGGCGAGTACGGAGTAGCGCGGCCATACTACTTCTTCATCCTGCCCTCCTACTGGCGCAGCAGCCCCCACACGGCTCCCGTCAGCGGGAAAGAGGAAGAGGAGGTCGCTGGGAGCGCTGTGAATGGTGAGTTCATGGAGGAGGAACCGACCGGACTCGTCTCCGGGGTCAAGATCAAACATCTGACCAAGGAATTCAAGCGGTTCAAGTGGCGGAAAGTGGCCTACGAGACGCTGCAGGCTGTACGGGACCTCACGGTAAACATGTTTGAGGGACAGATCACCGTACTGCTGGGTCACAACGGGGCCGGAAAGACAACCCTGCTGTCAATGCTGACCGGTCTGTTCCCGCCCACCAGTGGACGGGCTTACATCAACGGTTATGACATCTGTCACGATATGGCTCTGATCCGCCGCAGCCTGGGTGTCTGTCCTCAACACAACATCCTGTTTGATAACCTGACAGTCAGCGAGCACCTGCTCTTCTACGCACAACTGAAAGGCTTCCCCAGAGACCGGATCCCGGCCGAAGTGGATCACATCATCGGAATCCTAAACCTGGAGGACAAGCGCCATGCCCGCACAAAGACCCTCTCTGGTGGCATGATGAGAAAGCTGTCGGTTGGCATTGCCCTGACCGGCGACTCCAAAGTGGTGATGCTGGACGAGCCCACATCGGGCATGGACTCCTTGGTGCGACGCGCCACCTGGGACCTGCTGCAGGGGGAGAAGCGCGGGCGCACCATCTTGATCATCACGCACTTAATGGACGAGGCCGAGCAACAGGGCGACCGCGTGGCCATCTTGGCCGGAGGAGAGCTGAAGTGCTGCGGCTCGCCTCTCTTCCTCAAGAACAAATACGGGCCGGTTGCGGAATGGCCGGTTGCATGATGTGATGGTGGACAACGCACTGTTCAAACTTGTGACAGGGGACTCTGCTGGCCGCGGACCGGCTGTCTCTAGCTGTGGGGCAAGGAGAGTGCTTTGGTCTGCTGGGCTTCAACGGCGCAGGGAAAACCACCACCTTTAAAGATGGAGTACCACAATTTTTTTTTTTTCAGTTTTTCATGTGTCTATGAGGTGACAATACTTTTTTATAGTGGCCCCTGAGCCATCTTAATTGGACATAATGTTGACATAATGATTCCCATATATATGGTAGGAGATCAAGTGGGCCTATTCGTATTTACAGGGTAACTGTAAGGGCGGTGGTGGAAATATTACTCCTTTTTTGGAGCGGTGCTAAACACGGCCGATTTGGGATAGTGTAAAGCTGCGTTCAGACTTGGAGCAGCGCGATTTACATACAAATTCTATGCAAAGACGAGAAGTTGCACGAGCGCCGTCTATGTTGTAGAATATTCAAATGGTAACATTTAAGAATGAATTCAACGTTCTAGCCAAAAATAGCCTTAACTACTGTACAAGCTTGTCGTGATGCAATGTTATGAGCTTGTAGATCTGCTGTTTTTGGTTTGATTTAATGATTGAATACTTGATTGAAAACATTTTGTGAAAATAGAGGTACAGTTCTACAACAATGCTAAATAAAAGGATAACTCAAAAAGCCCTGAGGGCTTTATTGTTTCCATTGTGGTAGAAAAATACCAACAATTTGTATTTAAGTCAATTCTGCAATGTAGAGTACTCTGTTACCAGTAAGTCTGGTATTCAGACATATTGACATAAAGTAGCGTACCCAACTCCACCTTGTCTCAACCCACCTCCATACCCAACTCCACCTTGTCTCAACCCACCTCCATACCCAACTCCACCTTGTCTCAACCCACCTCCATACCCAACTCCACCTTGTCTCAACCCACCTCCATACCCAACTCCACCTTGTCTCAACCCACCTCCATACTCACCTCCATACCCAACTCCACCTTGTCTCAACCCACCTCCATACTCACCTCCATACCCAACTCCACCCTGTCTCAACCCACCTCCATACCCAACTCCACCCTGTCTCAACCCACCTCCATACCCAACTCCACCTTGTCTCAACCCACCTCCATACCCAACTCCACCCTGTCTCAACCCACCTCCATACCCAACTCCACCTTGTCTCAACCCACCTCCATACCCAACTCCACCTTGTCTCAACCCACCTCCATACCTCCATGGGTTGAGACAAGGTGGAGTTGGGTATGGAGGTGGGTTGGGGGTGGAGTTGGGTATGGAGGTGAGTTGGGGGAAGAGAAAACAAATCACATTATATATTTAAACTGTCTTTAATCTTTAGTTTACAACATCGCTGATTAGGGCTTTACCACAACCACATAAGGCACTGGCATTAACACTATACACGCCAACAGTGAATTGTCTCGGAGCTCGCAGAGCACCATTAGCAGCTAAAATAAAACATTAAAGTTATCCATTGACACACACACTTCAACCTTCTGGATATTAAAGGAGAATTTCATGCTAGAAAGGCTTTCTTACTTTTATTTGTAGTCGTTACGTCCCCCACCAAAGAGGTCCAGGTGTTATTTTGTGCAAAATTTTATTTTTTTATTTATTGGCTATTTCCCCTAAGATAAGCTTTTGTGCTAATCGAAATACGTAGTAAAGTGTGCCGCTCGGGATACCATTTACATTATGAAGAGAGGATATATACAAAAAATATATATAATATATTTCTGAGCGATGGAAATACGCGAATTAGCACAACACCCCCATAGCCCCATTCAATTCAATGCAATTCATTGAGGGCTTATGGTAGGGGAAATAGCCAATAATGCGCTTTTGCACAAAATAACACCTGGACCTCTTTGGTGGGGGACGTAACAACTACAAAAAAAAGGTAAGAAAGCCTTCTAGCATGGAATTCTCCTTCAATGAAGGGCAGAGTAAAAAAATATATACAAATACAAAAAACAGTGGCAAGGAAAAAGGCTTGTTCTTTTCGACTGTGTTGGAACGTATTGCAGTACAACAGACATTTACAAAAAGGTCAATCAGTGAGTCGGTCAATAATATGAAAACACAGGATTCCTCAACACTGTACATTTTTCTCTTTCCGCACGCCGACACCAGACCAGGGTCACGTAGATATACGACACTTTCAAAGCGACACGTTGTACGAAAACAAGATCGCGTGGATATAAAGACACGACCAGACAAGACACACCAAGAAAGAGATCCTGGCGTAGTTTGGCACGGCAGTGGAAAATACAGTACAGTCTCCCGAGTGAAATGTTCCGAATCGTCACAATCACCACTTATTATGAGGCTTTTGTAAACGCTTTAATCCATTTTGTGGGGCGGGATTCGCGGGAACCCCTTTTGGTGTTTTAAGCATTTTGTTGTACTTTAGCTGTTGAAAAATAGCAGATCTACAAGCTCGTCTACGAGCTTGTAGGTCTGCTGTTATTGAGAAATCATGAAAATGTGCCTGACATCTTTGAATATATGTTCTTTCAGAGCAAAACTCTTTGCTACTGAGAGGGTCCCTGGAACAACATATGTTCTGATGGGGGTCGGCGGCCAATATGTGGGGTTCCTTGAAATGAATATGTTTGAGAACAACTGACTGAATAAAACTGTTGTTTTTTTTTAACTTCAGGCCTAAATGGGTTAAATGACAACTTCAACACTTCACAGTGTGTGTGTGTGTGTGTGTGTGTGTGTGTGTGTGTGTGTGTGAGTGAGTGAGTGAGTGAGTGAGTCAGTGAGTGAGTGAGTGTGTGTGTGTGTGTGTGTGTGTGGATGAACAGTCATTGCTGATGATCAGTGGAGTCAACAGAATCAAGCAAAAGCCTCAATGTGTTCTTCTGCATATCGAGTTCCCCCGGCCATAGTGGTAGTGCCTACTATGTATGTACCAGAATGCATTGCAACATACTGTATATTTAGAGTCGGCAACACAGTTGCAGACTGCAGAATGAACACTCCCCCCCCCCCCGCGACATAAATCGTCTCTTATGGTGGTCCCTGGCACAAAAATACTTTCAGATCGGCGTCCGCAGACAAATACGTACATATGAAAATGTTTAGGATCCACAGGTTGTTGTTTTTTTTTTGTAGGACAAAATACTGTCCAGTCACTCCGTCCGGACATCCATTTTGGCCAAAGATTGTCTCGCGTCTTTAACAGTTATGGCCGGGGGCGTGAGGAGCACACTGGGGTTGTGAGCTGGCGGAGCTAGGCACCAACGCAGGCAGCGTTTGGCCGGTTCCGTTCCCAGGAGGAGACGGAGGAGCAAGGCACCAACGCAGCCAGCGTTTGGCCGGTTCCGTTCCCAGGAGGAGACGGAGGAGCAAGGCACCAACGCAGCCAGCGTTTGGCCCCGGTTCCGTTCCCAGGAGGAGACGGACCCGTCTGTCAATCTGCCCATTCTCTCAGTCCAATCAAGACGTTGCAATGACATCCGTCCACGATAACCCGCCGGCATCGATCCAGAGGGACGGACGTACCGTGCGCTCAGAAAGTAGTGGGTTTCAACCCGTCCTCTGTCCTGTCCTGTCCTGTCTTCACGCTCAGAAAGTAGTGGGTTTCAACCCGTCCTCTGTCCTGTCCTGTCCTGTCTTCACGCTCAGAAAGTAGTGGGTTTCAACCCGTCCTCTGTCCTGTCCGGTCCTGTCCTCACGCTCAGAAAGTAGTGGGTTTCAACCCGTCCTCTGTCCTGTCTTCACGCTCAGAAAAAAGAGACGTCAAGCCTCTCCTTTTATCCAGCCATCCATCCATCGTTTCCATGAAATCCGTCCATTCATACGTTATTATTACCCATCCTTCAATGTATTCATACACCCATCAGTCTCTTTTTTCAATAGTCCTTAGTCCATCCGTCTAGCCGCTCATCTGTCTGTCTGTCTGTCTCTCACTCAGGGATAGTCGCTGTCTGCCAGTCGGCTGTACTTGACCGTTGTGCCCCTGAGCAAGCGCTTGCAGGGCAGAGGCAGCTGGTAGTGGCGTGGTACGACTCCCTGAACGTTCCTCTCCAGGTACAGGAAGACTCTGTACCACCACACCCTGGACACGAAGTTACTGTGAGACGACTCCTTTAGGACCTGCACGCACGCACGCGCACACGCACACACACACACACACACACACACACACACACACACACACACACACACACACACACACACACACACACACACACACACACACACACACACACACACACACACAGTTAACTAGTATCAAGTGAAGATGGACAGGGAAGAGAGCGAGAGAGAGAGAAGGGGAGAGAAACGATAATACGACACGATGATTTCAAATCGATACGGTAACCATTTAAAATACATTGACATTATTTTAAACTAAGTAATTAAACCCCTCTTTTTCTTTTTTCCTTCTAAAAACAATCCCTAAATATCCCGCACAAAAATGTAGCGTCGACACAATCGATTATTTTGCACGGCAAAAACGATACATAGTCAACGTTGCCGTTTTCATTTCGATTTCTTGAAATTAAAATCGATTTGTCGACGCAGTTACTATATCGTTACACCTGTTGCAGTAGTAGTAGTAGTAGTAGTAGTGGTAGTTGCGAACGCAGTGAGCACTTACTAAGTTACTATGAGACCTAGCAGATCATGTCTGTCTGTCTGTGTGTGTGTGTGTCTGTGTGTGTGTCTGTGTGTCTGTCCCGCTATCCAAATATGGAGTGTGTTGCATCAGCAATCACTCAGCTCCATATATGGGCACAAAAGGGGGCAGGTCCACTCAGCTCCATATATGGGCACAAAAGGGGCCAGGTCCACAACAAACAAATCACTGGCCCCTTTTGTGCCCATATATGGAGCTGAGTGCGTTCGCGCGTCTTACTCGTAATAGTAGTAGTAATAATACTAGCAGTACTCATAGTAGTAGTAATACAGAGTGTAGAGTAGGAGAGCAGCGACACACGCTTTCATCTCGCCGCAAAGCGGGCGCCTATGTTGGGCTATAGTTCCAAACACTGGAACTATCCCCATTGAGACTGAACGAGCACTTCCGCATTCCATTGTTACAGTGGGAGTCCAACGCTAGTGTCGCCACTCTCTTACTACCAGTAAGACGCGCAAACGAGGGAAGCGAACGCAGCTCGTATATATTTGGGTTTTGGACGTATAGCTGCTTTGGGGACTCCTTATATGGTTATGGCTGAGTCATGGTGACACAAATCACTCAGCTCCATATATGAGCACAAAAGCGGGACAGACAGACAGACAGACATGATCTGCTAGGTCTCATAGTAAGTGCTCACTGTGTTCGCAAATACTACTCTGCAATAGCAGCAGCAGTAACATTAATATGAGCAGTATACCTGACACCTGTAGATTTGCCATGGTGTGGTACCACCAGAACAGCCTGCTGGTCACGTAGTATAATGTAGTAATAAATAACAGTGATATTAATATGAACGGTACCTGTAGATTTGCCATGGTGTGGTACCACCAGAACAGCCTGCTGGTCACGTAGTATGCCACCAGGACGTCTATGGAGTAGTGGTCGTGGGCCAGCAGGATGCAGAACAGGCCCACGGCGCACAGAGCCCACACCAGCCACTGGTACCACCACAGGCGCCTAGGAGAGTCTGCACGCACGCACGCACACGCGCACACGCACACACACAGTCAGCAACACGACACAATCACTTCCGAAATATTCACGTTGAAGGCATGATTATTACTAGTCTCTGCAATTATTATCATCATCATTATTATTATTATTATTAATGACCCATTCTTTTGGTGTCTTAAGCATTATGTTACGCTTTAGCCATTGAAAGATACAGTAGGTCTGCTGTTTTTTGAAGAATCGTGAAAATGTGGCTTTATATATTTTCTTTCAGAGCGAACGTTATTCGTATATTTGCTTCTGTGGGGGGGGGGGGGGGGGTCTCTGGAACAACATGTTTTCAGATGGGGGTCGGCAGGCCAAATACACATCATTCTCGGGGGTCCTTGACGTGAAATATTGAGCACCACTGAAACATGAGGTATTTCAGAAAAACGTTAGGATTCGAAGGACTTTCTTTTTTTAAATTTCGACTTCAGCCGGGAACCCCTTTTGGTGTTGGCATTATGTCATGCTTTAGCTATTGAAAAATAGCAGATCTACAAGCTCATATGAGCTTGTAGATCTGCTATTTTAGAAAGAATTGTGAAAATGTGCCTCAAATCTTTTAAGCACCACTGATACCGAAACATAAGGATTTCCGACGTCAGGCCAAGCGTCTAGCGTAGATTCCAACATCAAATCAAATCAATTTTATTTGTTATTTTTATTTTATTTTATATTTTATTTTATTTTAACATGAACCCTGCTCTACTCCCTGAGCAGTTTCCATCACAGCGGTTGATGATATAATCATAAACACATTAATCAACGTTGCTCAGAGTTCCACTGCATATTACTGACTGGCCACGGACAGAATGACTTTCAGCGGCTGCCCTGACTGTCGTCGACCACCAGGGGTCAGCGTTGCTGCATTAACCCATTTTGACCTGAGATCAGATTCTAAAAAAAATGTCTGACAGTTTTCTGAAAAAGCTATGTTTTCTATGTCAGTCGTTCTTCGATTTTTCAAAAAAATAGCAGACCTACAAGCTCGTATGAGCTTGTAGATCTGCTGTTTTTCCAATAGCTAAAGCATAACATAATGCCAACACCAAAAGGGGGTTCCCGTCCCAAAATAGGTTAATAACGTTGGGGCAGTTTGAATGGACAGGCATCAGTCAAAAGGGACTCGGACATCGAAGAGGAAGGGTGTGTGTGTGTGTGTGCGCGTGCGTGTGCACACGTGTACAGTCTGTGATAAACAGTGTGAGTGCATGAGCGGTATGTGTGTGTGTGTACATACACTCTGATGAAAAGCGCGCGCGTACGTACATTCTGTGACAAACAGCGAGGTCAGCGTGATGATCACGGTGTGTCCACTGTACAGGTAGTCTCCGCACAGGTGGTGAGAGCCCGTGATGGTCAGCCCTCCGCCGCACAGCATCGTCATCACCCTCCCCGCCATCATCACGTAATCCCCCGACACCTGGAGACACACCGCCGCCATCATATTAATACATGTGACACCTGGAGACACAACCGCCGCCATCATATTAATACATGTGACACCTGGAGACACAACCGCCGCCATCATATACATGTGACACCTGGAGACACAACCGCCGCCATCATATTAATACATGTGACACCTGGAGACACAACCGCCGCCATCATATTAATACATGTGACACCTGGAGACACAACCGCCACCATCATATTAATACATGTGACACCTGGAGACACAACCGCCTCCATCATATTAATACATGTGACACCTGGAGACACAACCGCCGCCATCATATTAATACATGTGACACCTGGAGACACAACCGCCACCATCATATTAATACATGTGACACCTGGAGACACAACCGCCGCCATCATATTAATACATGTGACACCTGGAGACACAACCGCCGCCATCATATTAATACATGTGACACCTGGAGACACAACCGCCACCATCATATTAATACATGTGACACCTGGAGACACAACCGCCTCCATCATATTAATACATGTGACACCTGGAGACACAACCGCCGCCATCATATTAATACATGTGACACCTGGAGACACAACCGCCGCCATCATATTAATACATGTGACACCTGGAGACACACCGCCGCCATCATATTAATACATGTGACACCTGGAGACACAACCGCCACCATCATATTAACCCATTTTGACCTGGGAACGATTCTGCCAAAGATTCTTCTAAATCCTGACAGTTTTCTTGAAAGAAAGCTATGTTTTTCTATGTCAGTCGTTCTCAAACACTTTCACGTCACATTTTCACGACTCTTCAAAAATATCAGACCTACAAGAAGAAATGTCATGATGAGCTTGTAGATCTGCTATTTTTAAACCCATTTAGACACCCCCCCCCTCGCCGCCCCAGAAGCAAAGATTTGAGTTAAAAGAGCTCTGAAAGAATATATGTTCAAAGATTTGAGCCAAATTTCCACGGTTTAACAAAAAGAAATAGCAGACCTACAAGCTCAGCTTGTAGATCTGCTATAAAAAAAAACATGGCCAATCAAATGACCTTTAAACACGTGAACCATGGCCCAAAACCCCCGGAAAAAGGCAATCTTTTTATAGGACTGAGGTGGTTATATAGGAGCGGTGTTCTGGTAGTCTCTCAAGACAGACTAACAACAGGGGGCGCTGTTTTCCCCCAATATTTGACGCTGGGATTCTCATATTGGTGTTCTTGGTGGTAATGTTTGCCAGTGTCATGATGGAAGAAATGTCATGATTTCTCCCAAGAGGCAAAGTGTGGAGTTCTTCTCAGGGTCCGCTCTGTGTCCGCAGGGAGGCGAAGGCATGAGCACGCATAATTATTATACTGTACGCCAGGGACTTTGTGTGTGTGTGTGTGTGTGTGCACGATCATAACATCATAATATTGGATGAAGGTCAAAATTATTTATTTCCAAAAAAATAATATATATATATAGGAATCGTTAAAGGAACTGTTAAGGAATTGGACCGTTAAGAAGGGGAAAAAAAAGTAAGTAAAAGTAAGCTCCACACGTCCCAAACTCTTCTCCCTTCTGGCACCAAAACTGTGGAATGCACTTCCCATTGCAGTCAGAAGTGCAGCATCACTCCCAATCTTCCGCCGTAGTCTGAAAACCCACCTTTTCAGACTCCATCATGGCCCATAGCACTCACCCCACCCCCTTAGATAGCATTTCTGTAGACTTAGATAGCATTTGATACAGACTTATAGCATGTTATGTAGACAGCACTATAATTGCATTGTATGTAGTCATAGCACGTCATAGTACATATGTATAGCACAGTAGTATAGATGTATAGTTTATATGTATAGCTTCATTATATAGATATTCCACTGTTACTTTCTTAGCTTACGCATGTTTCTTGATAAATGTTTTTATGTGATGTATTCCCATGCTTTATTTGTTCTTGCTTAATTTAAGTCGCTCTGGATTAAGAGTGTCTGCTAAATGCCTAAATTGAAAATTGTAAGTAAGCCTTGCCGAGGCATGAGGCCCATATAGGGGCAGGAGCCTATCTCCTGTTTCTGTAGCGTGAGGCAGCTTGATGTACAAGCACACCCCCTGGACATGACGCTAGTATGTGTCGCAGAGACTTATCCCCCAATCCCCAATCCAACCCTTGATGCTGAGTGTCAAGCAGGGAGGCACTGGGTCCCATTTTTATTTTTGGTATATGACCCGGGCCGGGGATCGAACCCCCGACCTCCCTGCAGTCCCAGGGCGGACACTCTATAATCACAAGGCCGGCTGAGCTGTTATACAAAAACAAAAGTGGCATCAATAAAATCCTGCGTTTGGCGTCTGGAAATTGTCAAATGACATGTCGGCTGCTCGCCTCGTGCCTCAGTGCAAATCGCTGGCCCAGAATAGGGCCTGGAGAGAGAGAGAGAGATAAAAGCTAGCGAGGTGCAGCGTGAATGCGTGACACAGGGTCGTCACTTGAGGTTCCTCCAGATTGCCACACTCTAGCTTTTACTTTTTTTTTTAAATAATTTTTATCCCACGATTTTTTTGCAACCCATTTTTGTCAATGATCTGATGTAATCCTGGGCGCTACACTTCCCTCATGCCAACCTAGCTTTTTTTAATACATTTAACCCCAGAATGCATACATGCCCCCCAATAGGCTGGTAAAGCGTGTCGCAGGTTCGGGTACCCAAACAAACAAATGTTGTTTTCACAGTTTAGACCAGTTATAAATAAATATATAACCCATTTTTAGACGTATTTTAGACGTCTGGTATAGTCTGAACAATGCTCAGCAGGGACGGTCATATCTGGTTGGAGTGCTTTGGGGGCTGAGGTTGTGTCTGAAGAGGCCAGTCTTCAGATTACGGTGGATATTAAAAAGTGCTTAGTGCTCTTTTAAACTCTGTACTCTGCTGAGTACGTACTGTAGTAGTTATAGTCTGATCAAGATGTGTGTGCGCGTGTCTGTCTGAGAGAGAGAGAGAGAGAGAGAGAGAGAGTGCGCTCACGAGCTTGTAGGTCTGCTATTTTTGAAGAATCGTGAAAATGTGGTGCAAATCTTTGAATATATATTCTTTCAGAGCGAACGTTTTTTTTAACTCAAGTCTTTGCTTCTTTGCTCAACATATTTTGAGATGGGGGTCGGCGGCCAATTACATATATTTTTCAGGGTCCTTGACATGAAATAGTTTGAGAACAACTGACAGAAACATGGGTTTTTCAGAAAACTATCTTTGAGTATTTAGAAGATATTTTGCAGAATCGTCGTCAGGTCTAAATGGGTTAAGCATATAGAGCGTCGCAGTCAGAACGACGGAGTGGCCCAGGAAATGATTCTCCATTCATTTTCTCCATAGGCTTTTCAAAACGTATTTATTTAAAGACCTTTTAAGCGTCGTACGAAGCCAGCCAACCAATTTGCTGGGACGGTGCATACGAGCCGGGCGAAACTATTACTTGCGTGCTCTGCTTGCGCAAGTAAGAAACAAAAATATTATTGCTCGGCAAGGCTTACTTACATTACTCGAAAAGTCAAATGAAACACTCATATTTCATATTTCAGTACTTTGTGCGTGTGTCTGCATGCGTGCTTGTGTGGGAACAAGCCTGGGATGTCAGACCTCCTACTGGGGTGGAAAACAAGGACCACAAGGTCACAGCTGTCTGGCAATGCAGAACGACAGACATACACACACATTTTATTTGATTGCGTTGGTTTGTTTTTTACTCAAAGGCTTACAGTTCAGTGGCTCCCGTTGCAAGAGGGCCCCCAAATAATTGATGACACAACATTAACCCATTTTCCATTTAGACCCGAGATCAGATTCTACAAAACCTCGTGTTTCTAACGTCAGTGGTTCGTTCTCAAACTATTTTAATGTCAAGGACTCCAAAAATTATCTGTATTTGGACGCCGACAACCATCTGAAAATATGTTGTTCCAGGGACCACGTTGAGAATAAGATTTGTATTTTCCAAGAGACTACTACTGAAACACGAAGGGGACGTCGTCCAGACGTGTTCTATCAACATGAAAACAAACACAGACAGGCGAGTACATATGCGTGTGCGTGCGTGCGTGCGTTACCTTCGGGGAGCAGTGGAAGTGCATTCCCGGCACTGGCAGAGTGGTGATGTACATAGTGACACAACGGTACAGGTAGAGAGTCCCAACCAGGAAGAAGAACCTGCGACCTACTATAGACCTGAGAGAGAGAGAGAGAGAGAGAGAGAGAGAGAGAGAGAGAGAGAGAGAGAGAGAGAGAGAGAGAGAGAGAGAGAGAGAGAGAGAGAGAGACAGAGAGAGAGACAGAGACAGAGACAGAGACAGAGACAGAGACAGAGGCAGAGGCAGAGACAGAGACAGAGACAGAGGCAGAGGCAGAGGCAGAGGCAGAGGCAGAGGCAGAGGCAGAGACAGAGACAGACTTGATTATGAAAGTACATCATTGCATTATGTCAAGATATAATGACGAAGCGACCTCGCCCCTTTAGACAAAGTATAAAGTTGGACTGCTTCAGCTTGGTTGAGCCGGACACTGTATGTATAGTGTATGCAATAATTCATTGCTGTAATTCCGGGAACTTAAAAAGTGAGTTTAAAGCAATCTGATCCATGCCGTTACAATGACACTAGTACATATCCATGGTAGAGTATGTTAACCCATTCTGGGCGGGAACCCCTATTTGGTGTTTTAAGCATTATGTTACACTTTAGCTATTGAAAATGTAATAGAAGATCTACAAGCCCATATAGCGCGCCACTACGAGCTTAAATCATTATTATAGCGTTATGGAAGCGACCGGGTAGGAAAGTTTGACTTGTGAAATATTTTACCGACAGGAAAAACAGTCGAAGTTAAAAAATAAATCATACATTCAGACCAAATGAGCACATTCCAGTATATCCCTGTTTTGTCGGTGATAAAAGCTTGGGAACAAGCTGGCCCAGTAAAACGTGATCTGTGGATGTGGGATGAAGTATTATTTTCATGAGCCTATATTGTTGCTATTGGGCAGGAAAATATTTTGGGCTGTATTTTGCGTGATCAATGCCATTTGGCTATTCTGAGTGGCCAAAGAGCATTGACTCTCCAGGTCTTAAGTTAAGTAATAAGACCTGGTACTTAAGACACGCAAAATACAGCCCTATATCTCCAAAACAGTTATTCTAAAAGAAATGGCTAAAGTATAACATAATGCTTAAACTTAAACCAAATGATTTTTTTGGGGGGGGGGGGGTCCCCAGATTATTTATAATAATAAAAATAAATAATAAATAATAATAAAACTTTTTTGTCTTTTTTTTTGTGCAACTGAATGGCTGGAAAATGGAAATCAAGAGTTAAAGGGCCACTTCACCCTTTTTGCAAAAATATATATGTTAATGACGTCTAGAAGCTTTAGATCACTTTCCTGGGGGTATTTATGTGTGTAATATGTGGTTTTTAGATATTTTAGATTGTAGCAGTGAGCCTGTTGTCTCTGATGTCATGGACACTGGTCTCACTACCTTCCTGGACTACAATTCCCATAATTCTTTGGTGCACTGCTCCTCCTTGTTGATAGGGGGAGAGCTGTCTTACTGAGACAACATGTAGTCCAGGAAGGAAGTGAGCCCAGTGTCCGTGACATCAGAGACAACAGGCTCACTGCTACAATCTAAAATATCTAAAACCACATATTACACACATAAAGACCCCCAGGAAAGTGTTCTAAAGCTCCTAAACGTCATTAACATATATTTTTTTGCAAAAAGGGTGAAGTGTCCCTTTAAGAAATTAACAGTACATGACCAAAAGCATTTCCGAAAGGAGTGTGTTGATGAATTGAATACATAGGACCACCATGGAAACCTGTACCACATGGCTGTCTACATTTCTGAACAATAAAGTATTCAACCAAATCGATCAAAGGTGGTCTACTTTGTATTGTGTTCATTTATTTATTTCTTGCTTGGGGATGTGGTTATTGTTGCTCTATGCTCTGACTATTAAAATTAATCGGTGTTCTTTGGCTCTAAAATATGTCACATGTATGCAATTGCTGTCCAATTGTGTTCTAATAGATC
Source organism: Protomyctophum bolini (assembly GCF_963924005.1). Classification (NCBI taxonomy): domain Eukaryota; kingdom Metazoa; phylum Chordata; class Actinopteri; order Myctophiformes; family Myctophidae; genus Protomyctophum; species Protomyctophum bolini. Next base: position 34,874,214 of record NC_137879.1, read on the forward strand.
TGCTATTTTCATTACTTTTGCATGCTCAAGTGATTAAAAAAAAATGAAACTAGTTTCCACCTGGCAGTGACAATATGCATGTCTGTGCGTTAAGTTGGCGTTGCACCGAGACAGGAAGTCAATGTCACATGTTTCACACTCAGACAGAAAGTCAGTCAGAAAGTCAGTCAGTCAGTCAGTCAGTCAGTCAGTCAGTCAGACAGACAGACAGACAGTCAGTCAGTCAGTCAGTCAGTCAGACAGACAGACAGTCACAGTTCAAATGACTTAACTTGACCATTATACCCTCCCCCCTTGAGGGTCTGCTGTAAGTGTGTGTCACAAAAGAGAGAGAGAGAGAGAGAGAGAGAGAGAGAGAGGGGGGGGGAGAGAGAGAGAGAGAGAGAGAGAGAGAGGGGGGGAGAGAGAGAGAGAGGGGGGGGAGAGAGAGAGAGAGAGAGAGAGAGAGGGGAGAGAGAGAGAGAGAGAGGGGGGAGAGGGAGAGGAGAGAGAGAGAGAGAGAGAGGGGGGAGAGAGAGAGAGAGAGAGGAAGCGACAGCGGCAGGAAGTATATGAGGCACCGACAGGAGGCTGGGTTCAAGGGTCAAATCTGGTTTCAACCAATCAGTTTGGAGCTTAGTGCTTTGATCTGATTCGCACACACGCACGCACGCACACACACACAGACACAGACACACACACACACACACACACACACACACACACACACACACACACACAGAGTAGTATTCGGCAACTCCCAGTGACCAACAGCAGTGTTGTTTTTGGCAGCATTTAGTTTTAGTCACATTTTAGTCACCTGGAATGTTTTAGTCGACTAAATATCATGAGATTTTAGTCGACTTAATCTACAGTTGATTTAGTCGAACAAAATGTATTTTAGTGGGCCTTGATGCTGTCGTTGCTGAAAATAGCCGATCTACAAGCCCGCAGCGAAGTGTAAAATAACTCATCTGGATGTCGTGTCCACTGACTAGACCCTTTCCTAAAATGTTTGTCTAGTTTTTATTTGTGGACGAAATTGCCAGTATATTTAGTCACCATAGCTTAGTTTTCATTTAGTTTCCGTCAGTGGAAAAAAGGCAGTCGACAAAACATTTCCGTCTTGGCTTTAGTCGACGAAATCAACACTGACAAACAGTCGTCATCAGCGGCGTGCACAGATAGACACTAGGGGGTGCTAGAGCACCCCCTGCCCATTTGGCAATGTGCTCTTAATTTGTAGTGTGTGGAGGACCATGGTGACATTGATCAAATCTTGATAAAAAAACGCTTCTAAATAATATTATTTAGGCCCCCAAAGCTATGTTTCTACGTCAGTGGTTCTTCGATTAAGAAAAAAACAGCAGAGCTTGTAGATCTGCTATTTTTCAATAGCTATATAAAGCACCAAAATGGGTTCCCGGCCGAAAACGCGCTAGTGCACAAGGTGCCCTTTTTTTTCTCACTTTCGCACCTGCCCCTCTAATAAATGTCTGTGCACGCCACTAGGTCGTCGTCAGAACCGGGGTAATAATAACATATCTCCACCATGGGCCGTCATTATTACCTGTACTTGAGCAGCGACCACTGCGCGAGCCACGCGGCGACCAGCAGGATCCCGATGACCTCGCAGACGGCGAAGGCCCACTCCCGCCGGCCGAACCAGTCGAAGAACTTGTCGGGCAGCGGCGGCGTGTCCTCCTTGGGCGGCACGCGCTCGTGCACCACGGCGATCACCGCCGAGGTGACCACGAAGCAGGCCAGCGCGTAGAGCAGCGCGCCGCCCGTCTTGCCCCACTCCTCCGGGAAGGAGGAGGCGGAGGCGGAGTAGCGGCCGCCCCCGGTGGCCTCCGCTGGCGGTGCTCCTATTACGCGGATCAGGACCCGGTCCGCCGCCGCCGCCGCGGCGGTGGTGGCGGTGGTGGTGGCGGGCGGGGGCGCCCCCTGGTGGTGGTGGACGACGAACCCGTTGGGCGTCCCGCCGTGTAGGGCTGCACGACATGGGACAAAAAAAATCTAAATCAAATCAACCTTTTATTTATATATATATATATATATATAGCACATTTTAACCCATTTAGAACCGAGGCCCGAAAAAAATGCTTCTAAAATCAGTTTATGTTTCTGTGTCAGTTTTTTCATGTCAAGGGAACCCCCGGTATTATCTGTATTTTACCGCTAGTACTTCTTCTTTTGTACTTTTTACTTCAGAGTACATTTTGAATACGGGACTTCAACTTGTAACTACCGAGTATACATCTACATCGCAGTATACAGACCGACCCCTTTCATGGCGACGCCAGGCCCAGGATAATAATTCCCAAATGCATTTTTCCCATAGACATTTAAAAAAAGTATTTATTTTAAATACCTTTTAAGCGTCGTACGAAGCCAACTTGAGTCATGACAAATCATGCGTGTGTATGACTTGACTACCGCGGCCTGAATGATTCAGCCCTGCTGTGAGATATGATCTGGACAACTTCTCTCTTTCTTTTGTAATCTTTTTTGTCACCAGACGGACAGCTTGGTCATAATACTTCTCTCTTTGTTGACGTTTTGTTAACTCATCCTCCTGCCGTTAACCCAGTGGTGGAAAGTAAATAAGTACATTTACTCAAATACTGTACTTAAGTACAATTTTGAGGTATTTGTACTTTACTTGACTTTATTCAAATTTCCAATAACAATTATTTGAAAACTTTTAGTTACTTTGGAGATTTACATTTTGATTAGAAAAACATACATTACTGTAACCACTTCAATACATTTCGACCATTTGCTATATACATTTCGACCATTTGAAAATAGCTGATCTACAAGCTCACGATGCGTCGCGATGCATTGTGTGCGACCTCTCTTTTCTATTCAAATATGAATATAAACTAGAAAGGTCGCAATTTTGAAAAATTGCAGAGTGTGGTTGCCGCGGCGGCTTACATGTATACCCCTCCCGCTGATCTCGCCGGCCTGTTACGGTTTCGAGTCACGCCTCAGATGGCGGGTAAGTAATTCGGAGGGGATTTGACCCCCGAAATTCATGTTTTCGCGACAGACGGTTACATTTATCGCGTTTGCGGCGCCCCCTGTGGATGAAAATGGAATTGCTTTCGGAACTCGGTCGAACGAACCACCCAGGACGTGCGATTCGAATTTCGGACGGATCGGACATTCCGTTCGTTATTTATGGCGTTTTTCGTGATATAGGCCCCTCCTACTGACTTCGGTCGACGGTTACGGCCGAACGACACGCACTACCGAAATTCTGAAGTCGGTTTTTTAATCGGATGGGTCCAGAGGTCACGTGTGCCGATTTCTGTGACATTTGGACAAAATCTGTAGTGGGAAAAGCGAAAAGTGTGTTTTGGACAAAATTCAAAATGGCGGAAAATCCATCATGGCGGAAAAGGGCGTGGCCTATATGGGGAGATGCGTCATGACCCAAGGAATCCAGGGTAAAAATAATTTTGATTTTACGACCTACGGTTCAAGAGTTATGAGCCAAAAGGTAAAGTGGGATGTTATAGCGCCACCATGAGGCCGACCTAAAAAATAATATTTTTAATTAATTTTAGTGATAATTAGGAAATATCCCTGAAAGTTTTGTAACTATAGTGCTTACAGTCTCAGAGGGAAAAATACTTGAATGTGTTTTTTTGCATTTCCCCATTCATGTCAATGGGGAAATTTAAATCACTAATAAATTCATATCAAATAAAATATACAACATTTCTCTTAGCAAAGTACAAGCGGTCGATTCCCGATTTTTCCGGTCAATTTGACATATGGCTCAAGTGCGTACAGTCAAAACTTCTTGTTGTTGTAGGGCGCCAAACTTTGTCTTACTCCAGTAGTGGAGTGAACTAGAAAGGTCGCAATTTTGAAAAATTGCAGAGTGTGGTTGCCGCGGCGGCTCACATATATACCCCTCCCGCTGATCTCGCCGGCCTGCTACGGTTTCGAGTCACGTCTCAGGTCGCGTGTAAGTAATTGGGAGGGGATTCGACCCCCGAAATTCATGTTTTCCCGACAGACGGTTACATTTATGGCGTTTGCGGCGCCCCCTGTGGATGAAAATGGAATTGCTTTCGGAACTCGGTCGAACGAACCACCCCGGACGTGCGATTTGAATTCCGGATGGATTGGACGTTCCGTGCGTGATTTATGGCGTTTTTCGTGATATAGGCCCCTCCTACTGACTTCGGACGACGGTTACGGCCGAACGACACGCACTACCGAAATTCCGAAGTCGGTTTTTTAATCGGGTGGGTCCAGAGATCACGTGTGCCGATTTCTGTGACATTTGGACAAAATCTGTAGTGGGAAAAGCCAAAAGTGTGTTTTGGACAAAATTCAAAATGGCGGAAAATCCATCATGGCGGAAAAGGGCGTGGCCTATATGGGGAGATGCGTCATGACCCAAGGAATCCAGGGTAAAAATGATTTTGATTTTACGACCTACGGTTCAAGAGTTATGAGCCAAAAGGTAAAGTGGGATGTTATAGCGCCACCATGAGGCCAACCTAAAAAATAATATTTTTAATTAATTTTAGTGATAATTAGGAAATATCCCTGAAAGTTTTGTAACTATAGTGCTTACAGTCTCAGAGGGAAAAATACTTGAATGTGTTTTTTTGCATTTCCCCATTCATGTCAATGGGGAAATTTAAATCACTAATAAATTCATATCAAATAAAATATCCAACATTTCTCTTAGCAAAGTACAAGCGGTCGATTCCCGATTTTTCCGGTCAATTTGACATCTGGCTCAAGTGCGTACAGTCAAAACTTCTTGTTGTTGTAGGGCGCCAAACTTTGTCTTACTCCAGTAGTGGAGAGAATAATAACCGTGAATAAAGTGTTAGAGATACAAGAGTCTGGTTGCCCCTTTAGGGCAACCACACTAATAATAATAATAAAGTGTTAGAGATACAAGAGTCTGGTTGCCCCTTTAGGGCAACCACACTAATAATAACTAGAAAGGTCGCAATTTTGAAAAATTGCAGAGTGTGGTTGCCGCGGCGGCTCACATATATACCCCTCCCGCTGATATCGCCGGCCTGCAACGGTTTCGAGTCACGTCTCAGGTCGCGTGTAAGTCATTCTGAGGGGATGTGACCCCCGAAATTCATGTTTTCCCGACAGACGGTTACATATATCGCGTTTGCGGCGCCCCCTGTGGATGAAAATGGAATTGCTTTCGGAACTCGGTCGAACGAACCACCCCGGACACGCGATTCGAATTTCGGATGGATTGGACATTCCGTGCGTGATTTATGGCGTTTTTCGTGATATAGGCCCCTCCTACTGACTTCGGGCGACGGTTACGGCCGAACGACACGCACTATCGAAAGTCTGAAGTCGGTTTTTTAATCGTGTGGGTCCAGAGGTCACGTGTGCCGATTTCTGTGACATTTGGACAAAATCTGTAGTGGGAAAAGCAAAAAGTGTGTTTTGGACAAAATACAAAATGGCGGAAAATCCATCATGGCGGAAAAGGGCGTGGCCTATATGGGGAGATGCGTCATGACCCAAGGAATCCAGGGTAAAAATGATTTTGATTTTACGACCTACGGTTCAAGAGTTATGAGCCAAAAGGTAAAGTGGGATGTTATAGCGCCACCATGAGGCCGACCTAAAAAATAATATTTTTAATTAATTTTAGTGATAATTAGGAAATATCCCTGAAAGTTTTGTAACTATAGTGCTTACAGTCTCAGAGGGAAAAATACTTGAATGTGTTTTTTTGCATTTCCCCATTCATGTCAATGGGGAAATTTAATTCACTAATAAATTCATATCAAATAAAATATACAACATTTCTCTTCGCACAGTACAAGCGCTCGATTCCCGATTTTTCCGGTCAATTTGACATATGGCTCAAGTGCGTACAGTCAAAACTTCTTGTTGTTGTAGGGCGCCAAACTTTGTCTTACAACTTTGTCTTACTCCAGTAGTGGAGAGAATAATAACTAGAAAGGTCGCAATTTCGAAAAATTGCAGAGTGTGGTTGCCGCGGCGGCTCACATATATACCCCTCCCGCTGATATCGCCGGCCTGCTACGGTTTCGAGTCACGCCTCAGGTCGCGTGTAAGTAATTCGGAGGGGATTCGACCCCCGAAATTCATGTTTTCGCGACAGACGGTTACATTTATGGCGTTTGCGGCGCCCCCTGTGGACGAAAATGGAATTGCTTTCGGAACTCGGTCGAACGAACCACCACGGACATGCGATTCAAATTTCGGATGGATTGGACATGCCGTGCGTGATTTATGGCGTTTTGCGTGATATAGGCCCCTCCTACTGACTTCGGTCGACGGTTACGGCCGAACGACACGCACTACCGAAATTCCGAAGTCGGTTTTTTAATCGGGTGGGTCCAGAGATCACGTGTGCCGATTTCTGTGACATTTGGACAAAATCTGTAGTGGGAAAAGCGAAAAGTGTGTTTTGGACAAAATTCAAAATGGCGGAAAATCCATCATGGCGGAAAAGGGCGTGGCCTATATGGGGAGATGCGTCATGACCCAAGGAATCTAGGGTAAAAATAATTTTGATTTTACGACCTACGGTTCAAGAGTTATGAGCCAAAAGGTAAAGTGGGATGTTATAGCGCCACCATGAGGCCGACCTAAAAAATAATATTTTTAATTAATTTTAGTGATAATTAGGAAATATCCCTGAAAGTTTTGTAACTATAGTGCTTACAGTCTCAGAGGGAAAAATACTTGAATGTGTTTTTTTGCATTTCCCCATTCATGTCAATGGGGAAATTTAAATCACTAATAAATTCATATCAAATAAAATATCCAACATTTCTCTTAGCAAAGTACAAGCGGTCGATTCCCGATTTTTCCGGTCAATTTGACATCTGGCTCAAGTGCGTACAGTCAAAACTTCTTGTTGTTGTAGGGCGCCAAACTTTGTCTTACTCCAGTAGTGGAGAGAATAATAACCGTGAATAAAGTGTTAGAGATACAAGAGTCTGGTTGCCCCTTTAGGGCAACCACACTAACTAGTAGAAAGGTCGCAATTTTGAAGAAATGCAATGTGTGTTTGCCGCAGTCAATAGGCCCCTCCCACTAATTTTGCCAGCCAATTACAATGTCACGTCACCCCTGTGATCATGCATAACTACTCCGGAGGAGATTTATCTCCCAAAAATCATGTTTTTGCGACAAACGGTTACATTTCTCGCATTTGCGGCGCCCCCCTATGGACGAAAATGGAATTGCTTTTGGAACTTGGTTGATTGAACCACCCGTGACATGCGATTTAAATTTGGAATGGATCGGACATTCCGTTCGTGATTTATGGCCTTTTTTGTCAAATAGGCCCCTCCTACTATCTTCGGACGACGATTACGGCCGAACGATACGCACTACCAAAATTATGCAGTTGGTGTTTTAATCGGATAGGTCCGGAGATCATGTGTGCCGATTTTTGTGAGATTTGGACAAAATCTGTAGGAGGAGGAGCCAAAAGTGTGTTTTGGAGAAAATTCAAATTTGCAGGAATTTCTTTCCTGACTAAAATGGGCGTGGCCTATATGTGGAAATGCATCATGACCAAAGGAATCCATGGAAAAAGAAAATGTGATTTTACGACTTACGGTTCAAGAGTTACAGGGGAAAATGTAAAGTGGGCTGTTATAGCTACACCATGACTGACGCAATTCCTTTTAAATTAATTTTCATAATTATTATGAACCCCCCTCCAAAGTCTTGTAAATATGGCGCTTACGGTCTCCAATGGAAAAAAAAAACATACATTTAGTCTTCGATTTCCCCATTATAAGTCTATGGAGAACTAATTAATTAATATCAATTAAACTATACAACGGATCTCTTAGCAAAATACAAGCACACGATTCCCGATGAAGCCGGTCAATTTGACATATGGCTCGAGTGTGTGCGGCAAAAACTGCGGGAGGAGTAGTGCAGCAAAGTATCGCTCGTTTACAACAACAATAGTCTGGTTGCCCTACTAATAATAAAGTGTTACAATCACTATAGAGTCTGGTTGCCACACTTAACTACAAAAAAAGTCTTGTAACCTGCCGTTATTTTTCTTTCTTCTTTCCAATTATTTGTTCGTTGTCGTGATTTGTCGCGACACGAGTTGGCTTTGTCCGCGCGCGTAAACGTCTTCAAATAAACACTTTTTGAAAGAGTATACATTTCCCCACCCACTCCGTAAACGCCACGTCACCGTCGACACATCGGTGCTAGCCTTACCGCCGTGCTTGCCGCTCCGCTCCTTGTCGACGCAGCCGCCGACGACAACCGCGTTACCGCCGTTAGCCTCCGTCTTCGCCGAGTTCCCATTGGTCGTCACGCCGCCGCCGCTCGTCCCGCTGAGGCCGTTATTGGCCGTTGTGCCGTTCTCCGATTGGTGGAGCCGCTGCTGCTGCTGCTGCTGGCTCCGCAGCAGCGCGGCGATGCGCTCCAGGAGCTGCTGCTGCCCGCCGCCGCCGCCGTTCGGCGCCACGAGGGTGGCGGAGCCGAGGAGGAGGTCCGACGGCGGGGGGGCGGCGGCGAGGTTTAGGAGGCCCCGCCCGTCCAGGTGCGCCAGCGAATGGCGGTACTGCGGCGGCAGCCCCTGGTCGACGAGCCAGCGCGCCACGTCCTCCCTCGACCAGTCACACGGCTTCTTCATGGCGAGGAGGAGGAGTCACCTGGACGGGGGGAGAGAGAGAGAGAGAGAGGGGACCACCATTAAAGGACACACAATGGAAACAAGGCCTACCGGCTTTCTTGTGTATATATATATATATCCTTTTGAATTCATTTTCCATGAACCGCTCAATCAATAAAAAAAAGAGAGGGTGAGACAGGACCGTACCTATGTTCCCTCAGCCCTATGTTCCCTCGGGTCCGCGTCAATATGCCGACGGTCCATTGGTCCGATCGACAACCTACCTCAAACCCTCACCCTAACCCTAACCTCCCCCGGGGCAGACACCTAAACCTAACCACCCACCCTCTCCCGACCCCCAGCGCACCTCGGACCAATGCTCCTTCTGAGGGAACATATAGGGCTGAGGGAACATAGGTATGACCCCGGTGAGACACGTTAATAAATGCGTTTAATTCCACTTGTCATTCCAAAGGGGCTCCATGTTGTTCCTCGTTTGACTCCTTCTTAATTTTATACCGTCGATGACGTAAGGCGTAAGCTATTTACTAAAAAAGGAAATGGGAAAAACCTTAATGACTCATTAAAACATGATACTGCCATGCCTCTAGCGCACACACACACACACACAAGCGCGCGCACGCACACACACACACACAAGCGCGCGCACAGACACGTCAAGCCTGGAGGCACGTGTCCGTGTCACCGTGTTTCACCGAGGAGAGCCCACGCGAGAGACACACACACACACACACACACACACACACACACACACACACACACACACACACACACACACACACACACACACACACACACACACACACACTAAAGATAGTGTGTCCCCCCTCAGTCTAAAAACACCATCCCCATACAACAACATGTCAAGTAGTACATTTCATAATCAAACAACCAAAACAGAACAACAACAAGTCAAGCCAATTGAGTAAATATACTGTAGTGTGACTTGCTGTAGAGTGTGTTAACTTAATATGAGCTATACATGTGTTATATATTACGTATATAAATATGATGATTTGTATAAATTACCGGCTAACTTACCTATACTCTAAATATTTTGTTCCCTATACAAGTTGGTCCCCTCCCTTTTTCCCCACATGTACAAAGAATATATATAAGCAGATCTACAAGCTCACAAGCTTGTAGATCGGTAGGTTTTGGTCTAATGCTCACCCCCAGAAGGAGAACAGTGGTTAACTGTTAACTCTGGTTTAATAACTGTCAGAACGTGAGAGTGAGGACAAAAAAGGTATAAGAAAAACAGTTATTTACAGTTATTTACCTGATACGTACGAGCGCCGTTCACAATCCACTCCCGATATGAGAAGATAAGAAACTATCTCCAAATTATTCCACACTCCCCCAAAAAACAACTCAATGTTTGAGTCTATTTTAGAGATCTATATCTTTGTTATGTTATTATTTATTTATTTTTAAAGAAAGGGGGGGGGGGGGAAATCCCCACTGAAAAGAAGGCACAAAGAAGTTCTTCAGTCCAAAATCAAGACAGTTAAAAGTTTTCCATTCCCGAGGTTTTCTCCCAGGCTGCTGTGCCGTGTGTTGTTGCCCAACACGACGCCCCATCTGGCTGTGTGAGTGAAGTTGAGTCAAGTCAGGAGCTCAGCCGTGTGTGTGAGTTCATAGTTGTTGGAGTTAGGAGGAGGAGGAGGAGTGACACTGGAAACTCTAAGTCAGAGAGGAGGCATGCGGAGAACTCCGCCAGGGTGGGATGTGCCTATAGCAGGGGCGGGGCGGGCGGGGAGGGGGAAACTCCTCTGTTTACAAATCAAGCTCTTTGAAAAGGGCTCGCTGATGTGTGTGTGTGTGTGTGTGTGTGTGTGTGTGTGTGTGTGTGTGTGTGTGTGTGAGTGTGTGGGGGGGGTTGTATCCTGGGGGGTCACGACTCACAAATCCTCTTTCTCCCTTTATCTCTCTCTATCTCTCTCTCTCTCGCAGTGAAACTCTGGTTAATCCATTAAAGATTCTACAAAAGTCTTCTAAAAAAAAACATGCCACATTTTCACGATTTTTCAAAAATAGCAGACCTACAAGCATGTCATACTGTTATACTTTATCTATTTTTCAATGGCTAAAGTATAACATGAGTATAACACAATACACAATACTATAACACTACGTTGAAACTATAAGTTGAAACACCAACACATACGTGTTTTCTGAAAAACACGTGTGTTGCTAATATTACGAGTTGGTGCTCAAACTTTTTCCATGTCAAAAAAGGACCCCCTTGAAATCATGTGCATGTATTTGGCCACAGATAATTGCGTCACAAAATATCTCAAAATATTTGGTTCCAAGGACCCCCCGAGAAGCAAATATTTGAGCTTACATAAAAACATACACTTACACTGACATAATATAAATTTTCAAAGATTTGCCCACACCAAAGCTCAAGTATATCTGCTATTGTATATTTAATCGTGACACATATACACGCATATATATATATTGTTAATGACACAGACATTTTACCGGTTTAAAAGGCTTAAAAACTATTCACCACTTAAGTTTGAACCCCAGCATGCCTATTCTGGGGGGGGAACGTTTGCCAAGAATACTTGTAGATCAATCAAAGTACAGCTGTGCTGTCACATTGCTGTACAGTCACACAGCCTCACACAGTGTTGATTCTGTCGACTAATACTCTGACAAAAATGTCCGTCGACTACATTTGTACACGGAGGAAAACGGAATAAAAACTAAGCCATGACGACTGAAACTATGACTAAATATATAGACAATTTGGTCAACAAATTAAAAACTATAGACTAAAATGTTAGGGAGGAAACTAAAAGTGGAACTAACTAAAAGTGGAAGCTAAAAGTAGAACTAAAAGACAATTAAAAGTCATTCTATGCTTGGTTGCATGCTGAACATGTAGAACGGCTATTTTCATCAAGACAATGGCATTTAGTCGACTAAATAAAAAGAACGTTTTTGCTACTCACCAAAACAAAGGCGAGTTGTGTCATTAGAAAGCCTACTTTCCTTAGTGGACGCACTCTGAGCCCCCCCCCCCACCACACGTATAAACTGTACTTTTTGGCCAAAAGGGGATTTTGTTTCCACCGGGAAAAAAATATTTTTAGTTACTCCGCTGCGCCCTCTACCGATATTGCCTCATAGAGAATATTTTTCCTCCGGTGGAAAAAAAATCCCTTTCTGGCCAAAAAGTACCGTTTATACGTGTGGTGGTGGGGGGGGCTCAGAGTGTTTCCACTAAGGAAAGTAGGCTTTCTAATGACACAACCCCGCCGTTGTTTTGGTGAGCAGCAAAAACGTTCTTTTTTATTTACGCCAAAGAGAGAGAGAGAGAGGCTGGTCTGATTTCGATTTGAGATTTAAAACTGAAAGTCCCATATAGCCTTATACTGCGCAGGGCAGAATCTTAGAAGCAGTATAGAAGGCTATGGACCAGGCTATGGACCAGAGCTAAACAAGGCAGGCCTGTCGAAGTCATTTTGGGGCGAGGGACCGCATTGGTCAATGGTTCACGGCGTCGTCCACAGTTAACAGTTTTTGTATCGAGTTGTGCATGAAATGTACTGTAATTCTCCGGTCTATGAATAAATACTTCAATCAATCATTCAATACAAAAGCTAAAACACCCCTTTTCCCCCTCACTATATATGTCTCTTTTCCCTTTTCCACGATGAATTCCTGTTCTGTTTCTTTGGCTGTATATATAGAAGTGTATATTTGTACATCTCTAAATGTTTTGATGAATTGCACAAGGTGGACCCTCTTGTAAACGAGTGTAATGCTTTATTGGGTCGTCCCACTCACAATTCAACTCAATTTTTTTGTATCGAGTTGTGCTTGAAATGTACTGTAATTCTCAGAAACTGTTAATAAATACTTCACTCAATCATTCAATACAAAAAGCAAAGACAGAGCCACACAAAGCTATACGGAAAGGTTGAGCTGGATTCTTCATTATACAAAGACACAGAGCTACAAATACGCTGCACTCGGCGCCGAGCCATAAGCTTGTAGATCTGCTATTTTTCAATAGCTAAAAGCATAACATACTTTTGGGGCGGAGGGAACCCCTGTCGGTTTTTCAAGCATCATACTTTAGCTATTGAAAAATAGCAGATCTACAAGAAGCTCAAATCTTCAATATATATATTCTTTCAGAGCGTTTTTAACTCAAATATTTGCTTCTGGGGGAAGTCCCTGGAACAACATATTTTCAGATGGGGGGGGGGGGGTCGGATGCCAAATACATCCCTTGACATGAAATAGTTTGAGCACCACTGACATAGAAACATGAGGTTTTTCGGCATTTGTAGATTCGTCCTCAGGTCAAAATGTGGGTTAAGTATGGTTAACCGAACTAAAACGGCTAAGATGAAATGACACACACGTAAGTATGGCAGGATAAAACACCAAGAGGAAATAAATATAAAAGGGATGGTAGAGAGAATGAGGAGAGGTCAGGGACAGAGTGAGGGAGAAGAGAGGGACAGAAAGAATGAAGAGAGAGAGAGAGAGAGAGAGAGAGAGAGAGAGAGAAAGAGAGAGAGAGGGAGGGAATGTCACGGAGGAAGAGCGAGTGAAAGACACACAGTGGGCTAACAGAATGAGGGTAGGTGGAGAGAGAGAAGATAGAATGTGTGTGTGTGTGTGTGTGTGTGTGTGTGTGTGTGTGTGTGTGTGTGTGTGTGTGTGTCAGACGGTTGCTATAGATGAGTCATATACAAGATTGAAGAGAGAGAGAGAGAGCGAGAGATATGGGCGAGTGAAGGGAATAGGAGAACAAGAAGACAGGAAATTGAAGGAGATGGATAAAAACGTAGACTGAAAAAAAGAGATAAATAGATGAGAATACTACAGAGAGAGAGAGAGAGATAAACAGAGAGAGAAAGAGAGAGAGACACAGAGAGGGAGAGAGAGAGGGGGGGGGTGGGTGGGTAATGACTGAGAGCTTTGGCAGTCTGCGCCGTTTCCCCACCAAAGAAGAAGCCTTCATTCTTATTCTGTGGTGTCTTCATCACATGCACATGCACCGATTCAGCTCGTCAGGGTTGATTGAGCAACAGCTCGTCAGCTTGCCGCTCGTGTTCCAACCAGGGGGGCAGTCAGACAGATATTTTGTGAAGCCACTAAGGAAATGAAAGTTCATATAATGGCCTGTTGTGGCGCTGTCATTGGGCTCAAAAAAACCCATAGCCCCATAGAAGTCCATGTATTTGGGCCCAACTTCACCTAGACTGTATTATCTTAATAAACATGGTCATGAATACTTTCTGCTTCCAGTCACTAGTTTAAAGTCTCATTTCTAATGTCATAATATTCTTTTTGGAAAATTATGGTCCCATTTATTAAAAAAATGACCATAAAGTCGCGCATGTTCTGAGGGGCGTGGCTACCGTTACAGTCTATGAACGGGATCCCCCACCCACTCGAGTCAAAATAAAAACCAACGAAGAAGAAGGGGGGGGGGGGGAAGTCCCGCCTCGTTGTCTGGGCCAGCCAATGGGCCAGCTGGGCCCAAACGGATCTAGAAAGATGGCGACTTCCGTTGCAAGGACTGACAGGCATCAATTTAACGTTCATGTTAGACCCGCGGAACGCTTTGTCCATATTTTTTTACAGTCTATGGTTCCAACAGAAAAAAAAAACCCTACCGACGCGTCAAAATGGTATAAACGCTGCGTTTATATATAGTGCTCTTATATATCCGAGTGAGGCGCTTCACACATAGATGGGGCATTACATTCATTCACCCCGTTCACACACCATGAAGGCGAGGCACCAAGCCCGCACCCGGCTGCTCTACCGCTGAGGCAGGACAACAACGACGACGAGCGCACGCTATGAGCTTGTATATCTGTTATTTTTCAATAGCTAAATTATAACACAATGTGTAAAACACCAAAAAGGGGTTCCCGCCCCAAAAATGGGTAACGGAAGTGGTCACCTATATACCGTTATCCCCTGTCCGGGTCAATACAAACAACATGCTGAACCCAAAAGTGCCAAATCACAATTAATGTACACGTTCGTCAAGAGCTAAAGTAATGTTCATCCTTTACGACTTAGAAAACTCATAAGGCACTAACTGCCAGTATCAGAGACCGTTAGTCAATATTACTCTTTGGAATGCCCTGCCCCCCCCCCCCCCCCCCCCCCACCCCACCATGTTAAAAAAATGCAGAGTTTTAAGCGAATGCTAAAGACACATTTATTCCGTATTTATTTTTCCCCCCCATGTAGTTCTTACCCGACTTACTTTTACATACGTGTTGTGATTCTGCCTCTATTTTACTATTTTACATGCCTATATGTTTTGAGATTTTGCCTTGTTTATTGGTTTCGTCAAATTCTTTATTGTCTTTTTTTTTAACTTTAATTGTGCTCCGTTTTCCTGTTTTGGTTTTAACTCGTTGAGTGCTTGTTCTGTGTTCTGTTCAGCACCTTGTGACTTTGTCTTGAAAGGTGCTTTACAAATGAAATGTACTTACTTACACTATTACGGATACAAGATACAAGATACAAGATACAGTACATCACACAATATTAAATGAGCTCAACAGGCCCAACTGGCTGAACCCTTAATGCGGCGAGAGGGGAGTACTCAGTAGAGTACAAGTACTCAGAAAAACCGATGAGGCCTTTAAGACATGCCCTCTATTAAATCCATTCAAAACATTCAAATTTTAGCGGGTGTCGTTGCTCAACCCGTCTTCTCAACAAAGAATAGGCCTTGTCGTATAGCCACTTTGGCATTTTGAGTCTTTCTACTTATTTACATTGCAGTTTTTTCTGAATTCTTCAAATGGGTGTCCGCAGGCGCAAGACACCCCCGCATTACAATCATTTCCCATCAATTACACACCCCATGAAGCTTTGTTTGTGCTGCATTCCTATAAGCCAATCATTTGATGACCGGGGCCAGACAGTGGCCTTGTGGTTATAGAGTGTCCGCGCTGAAGCTGGGAGGTCGGGGGTTCGATCCCAAAATTGACACTAATTAGCCCGCGGACCCCCATTTGAAAAGATATTCCAGGGAGAAGATTTTTTTATGGCTCTAGCAGTGATTCTCAACCCATTTTATTTCAAAGACCCCCAGGTTTGTTATGCATTATTATTAGTCTACTACAGACCCCCATTTAATGGCATACAATGTACAAATGGAACCAAAATGTCCGCCTGACTGTCCAATGTGGAATTGGACAGTCCAATTCCGACAGTCCAATTGGACAGAATGTCCAATTTGTATGTCAAATGTACAGTATGTCAGTCGCAGCTCACGCCACCATACACGCGCATCACAAATCAGATCCGCCTCCCGTCCGGGGGCATGAATGAATGCATCGTGAACGTGCCGCGTTCACAACCAGGAAATGCCTGGCGAGGGGGCGTTGTCGGTCCTAAAAGGCATCATTTATTTTAGCCAGACAATGAAAACTTTGTGCCTAAAGCCAGCCCTGAGACGATGGGGAGGGTCTGCCGAGGTGATTCGGGGGGCCTGCGGCAGCTGCTGCTGCTGCTCGAGGTGCTAACGATGAGTGGCGCGGCGCGAGAAATAAATGCCCACGGAGGTCTGTCTTTTGCGACTATAGTCCACCTGGCGATGAAAGAACTACAAGTAAAAAGAGGCTATGATTGGACAGCCGGCCCAGGACCCCCTCTCTCTTGTCAGAGCTGATTTTTTTTAAGGGATTTTAAAGGTAAAAACTACAGCAGGTTTAAAACATGGCAGTCAACAAGCAGCACAAGGAGCCAAATGTTGTTGGGAGTCGAGCACAAATGACAGTCATTAACCCCCGATCGACTGTGTGACAAAGGAGTCAACATCACGTACGAACAGGGGTCTCCAATAGAGGGTTCCGGGTCTCCGGGAGCCCTATGGGGTCCCCAGAGTTACTTTACTACAAGTTAATCTTTGCGTGATAGGATAATTTATATTTTTCACATTAACCACTCGGACTATTAGGTTTCGTTATCTGCATCGCAAGGCAGTGGGGGTCCCTGCTTCATCTCTCTCTCTCTCAGCTAAAGGGGTCCTTGGCCCCAAAAAGCGTGTCCTAGAATGTGTCATTGTCACGGCCATTTGCAGGCTATATAGTAAGCAACCCTGCTGCAGCTAATCAAAATGATGAACGGGTGGGTGGGTTTTCGCCCCTGGGTGTGCAAACAATGTGTAAGCATAAGACAGTGTTGTTGACACACCTAAATCTAACGGACTGATTGGTTCATTTGATGAGCTGCAGCTGTCCTGCTTACATCACGGACGACCACACAGGGCTGGGGTACTATTAAGGTCGATCTCATCGTTTTACCCTGCTGCACTTTTTAACCTTTTGAGCAGTACAAACTCGACTCCATTTAACTCGGTATCACCCAGCCACCCTACTCCCCTTACCCACCCTTCGTCCTCCCATCCTATATCCCTTCCCAACCCTCCCTCCTTCCACCATCCTATTATTATTTTTTACTATGTTTTACAAACAAACAAAATCGATATAATGCCACAATATCAATATCGAATCAGCAAGTTCAGAATCTTAAAAAAAGAAACAAATATATATATTATTGTATTTATTTATTTTGGACATTATCCGGCTGCATTGAAGTGTATGATTGAACTTTTCTCATGGTATAGATATAGTTTAGAATCGTTAAAAATGTTCTAGTATAAATAAAAGCATATGTACTATATATATGGCTATTTACACGATCAATGCCTCTTTCCACTATTCGACATTATTGTTGAACGATTGTGACGCAGCAATGGTTATTATACTTTTTATTTGTGTCAATCGTTTTCATTTGAGAGGTATTAAAAGTCAGATATACCCTGTATTATATACTGTATGCTGGTGTGTTTACAGTTGAGCGAGAAAACAATGTTTCACATGAAGTAAACCTAGACATGGGGACACAACGGGTTTGGCTCAGGATACGTGGGAATCTCTCTCAGCGCTTAAGACGGGACATGTATTAGTGCCTGCCTGGCCTGGCTTGCATGGAACTCCCATGAAGAAGACAAGGTGCTCAGCAGTTTGTCAGCGCGCCAGGCCTTTGTCTCGTCTAGATTTATATACCGTGGCGCTTGTTTATAATGTTCTCCACGCTGGTCATTAAAACGGCCAATGAACTCGAGACGAAATAACTGAGTCAATGTCGGATATATATACGGTTACACCTCACTGCACCATTAGGAAGAAGACACAAGGACGACTGAATCTTGTTCGCAAATCAATCTTTTCTCCTGGAATTACAGTATGTCAACTGGGGATCTTCAAAAGGGGGATCCTCAGAGGTACTCCAGGGGGGGGGGGGGTCGGCCAAATCTCTGTGTGATTTTTGAGTCGTGCTAGCCACTCCTATCCCATTCTGAACGGGAACCCATTTTGGTGTTAGCATCATGTTATGCTTTAGCTATTGAAAAATAGCAGATCTACAAGCTCATAGCGCGCCACCAAGTGGCGCGCTACGAGCTTGTAGGTCTGCTATTTTTGAAAAATCGAAGAACGACTGACATTTTTTAGAATCTGATCTCAGGTCAGAATGGGTTCATCAGACCAGTGTGTGTCCCAGTGGAAACCTCGTATGAATCTGATCTCAGGTCAGAATGGGCTATTATACACAGCAATGTATAATAGTGCTTCTCAACTGTGCCGTGTTTGTTCCAGGCCTGAAAACGCCACCCGACTATAAATGTCTCTGTGTGCATGTCTGTCTGTATACGTCTGTGATCCACGTGACTCGAGAACCGTTCGCCACCACCTATACACACACACACACGCGTTCCACACCCCCACAGGTGAGTGCAGTGCCCCGGTCGGTGTCGAGTCCGTCGGACCCACGGTTATCCGGAACCGCCACAGAAGGCCTCTGCCCGCGGCCACAGCTGAGCTGACATCACAAGGCCTCTATACCCTAAATACGGGTTCATTCCACCGACGACGTCGTCTGCCTATAGACTCCATATTTGGGCATAAAAGGGGATACACAATGGACAATAAAGGAATCCGAATCTGAATCCAGCTCTTTGGCAAATTAAAAGGCCTTTGTCTCGTCTAGATTTATACCGTGGCGCTTGTTTATAATGTTTATAATGGATACCGCTGACATCACTCTGGGCAGAGGACTTTTGTGGCGGTTCTGGCCAACAGTGGCAGTGGCCAGGACCCCCTGCCAAGGCTCTGGGCAGGAGCCAGGGCCCCTGCCAAGGCTCTGGGCAGCCAGGGCCCCTGCCAAGGTGACAGTATCATGATAACCAGTGTGGTTACCACGACACGAGCCACACACAACACGTGGATCTCCATATGTGGAGCTGACTATCATCATCACCTACGGCAACCTTTTCCCCCTGTTTCTTCACTAGTCCGATCCAGAAGAACACAGTTTTGCCGGGCCACTGCTATACAGAGCTGACAATGAGGTTGTATATCTTCCCTTCTTCTCTGGAGTCCTGCCTCAAAGCAGACCAGAGGTATAGAACACTGTCGTTCCCCTGATGTCGTCGCTAGTATAGGGACACAGGCATCAATCAGTAAGCAGGAAAAAGGGGGATGGCAATGAAGGACCGGGAAGTCTGGCGTAATATGATGTGAAATCCACGATCTCGACCGCGGTTCGACAAAATGACGACGATCATCACCTGGATCTCCATATATGAAGATCAATGACACCGACCTCGTCACACCCTGGATAGCCACACATGGTCTGACATACTGGATCTGGAGCCGGCCGCAGCACCTCTACATCTGACCTCACTGTGACACCATGCAGATTAATAGTTTAACTCCTGCTTCTCAACTGTGCCGTATCAAGAAGCTCTGTTGTTTCAGCACCTCGACCGCTCTCGCCCACCAGGGCGGCGTCTTACTGATGTTATAATTACAGTTATCTGGGGTATTAAAAGTCGATAATTTGATGCGGTGTGGTGCTGTGTAAAGCCGCAGCTGTAGTGGAGTAAAACGTATCTTGCCTCTGAGATGTGGAGTAGAATACAGTAAAGAAAAAGTAACTAAAGATTGTAGTTAAGTGCAGTACTTGAATTACACACACACACACACACACACACACACACACACACACACAGAGAGAGAGAGAGAGAGAGAGAGATGGGGAGGGTGATGTCACAGAGGAAGTTAGTGACAACCAGTCAGTCACCATGGAAACAAACAAAACACAAAAGATGGCCGACTCCTACACTTCCTTCCTTCCTCCAAAGGCAATGACTCAGCTTGCCCAGCAGTCAGTGCACTGTGGTTGCATAACATGACCCCATCTTTTGCCGTCATCCGGCTATGGATTGGAAGAAAAAAAAGGCACATCTTTCTAGAAAGCAGGCTACACTCGTTGGATTTTTCTTCTTTTCTTTTTTACACTATCGTGCCGAAATTCGGAAACTTGTATGGCTTTAACTTTTGCGGCACAGAGGGAGACGGTCGCCTGGATATAATGGGAAAGGTCCTGGGTGTGCTCCTCGGCACCTCCGGACTTTGTGTCGCCTGCTTAACCCTTAATTCCTGACCTGAGATCAGATTCATACGAGGTTTCCACTGGACACACGCTGGTCTGATTAACCCATTCTGACCCGAGATCAGATTCTAAAAATGTCAGTCGCTCTTTGATTTTTCAAAAATAGCAGACCTACAAGCTCGTAGCGCGCCACTCGGTGGCGCGCTACGAGCTTGTAGATCTGCTATTTTTAAATAGCTAAAGCACGACATGATGCCAACACCAAAATGGGTTCCCGTTCAGAATGGGTTAAGTGCTGTGGTGTCTAAAGAAATAAATAATTTACTTGACCTAAAGGACCAATCAACCTATCTTCATACAATAAGTCCTCACTAATAATCATGAAAAAAATGGCGCAATTCTTTTCTACTCGGTCTGTGTCTCATATTAGGGCTGTGGGGCAGTTCAGAAACCGTCTTCTGCAGTGACATCATCGATGGGGAATACACGCTAATAAAAAACTGCAGGCTTTCTAGTCCTGAAAAGTTGCAATGCGAAAATGGAAGCCATCGTTCTCACGATAATGAAAATCTAAACATTTTTTGTAAAAACAATCTTGTTTAAAACATAATCTGCCTAAGGATGATGCCACTGGAAGACGGTTTCTAAACTGCCCACAGCCCCCCCTATGAGACACAGACTGAGTAGAAAAAAATTGTGCCATTTTATCATGATTATTAGTGAGGACCTAGGTTGAAAAGTGGTGAAGTGGTCCTTTAACCCATTCTGAACGGGAACCCATTATGGTGTTGGCATCATGTTATGCTTTAGCTATTGAAAAATAGCAGATCTACAAGCTCATAGCGCGCCACCGAGTGGCGCGCTATGAGCTTGTAGGTCTGCTATTTTTGAAAAATCGAAGAACGACTGACATTTTTAGAATCTGATCTCAGGTCAGAGTGGGTTAATCAGACCAGTGTGTTGTCCAGTGGAAACCTCGTATGAATCTGATCTCGGGTCAGAATGGGTTAAGGTACTGTATTACTTTACTGGAGTATTTGTGATTTTCAATGCTTTTACTTCTATTCCGCTACAACTCGACTCAGAGGCAAATACTGTAGGTGACTTCTACTCGAATACAATTATTTGAAAACTTTAGTTACTTGTTAAAATTAACTAACCACTTCAGTCCTATATATACACTGTGTTTATTTTGTAAAATCTGTGGCGCTTCTCGTGGCGTTTTGTGACATTGTAGATTTGATCCAATACCAGACTTTTACTTGTAACAGAGTAGTTCTACTTTGTTGTACCGATACTTTTTAAAGTAAAAAAAATGCTTTAAGTGTTCCTGAGCAGGATGCCTAATAACCCCCTCCCCTCCCCTCCCCCCACGACGTGTACGTCAATATACAGAGATGTCATTAGTTATCTTCCTCTTTATGATATAAATCATTGGTACTGTTATGTATGCAGTGGTCGGCAAAAGACAGCAAATATAAATGTTTATGTCTACTTCTTAACAGCTTTCTTGGCTTGTTTCTTTTTTTTAATAAAAAATGTAACAATGTCTTTGTCATTTCTGAAAATGAACAATATAAAAGTGACATTTACGTGTGAGTGTGACCCATAAACATGTTTCCTAAACGGTGATATCATAGTGTACCTAAACAAAACAAAGTCCTATGTGTGTTACACAATGGACAATAAAGGAATCCGAATCTGAATCCAGCTCTTTGGCAAATTAAAAGTGCAGGTCGGGATAGCAATTATTTTCCAATTTGGAGAGAAGACTCGTACAGGATAAACCAGGGGTGTCCAAACTTTTTTCAAAGGGGGCAATATTAGAAAATATTAAAACACCCACGGGACAACCTTACTATATCTCCTGACATAATGTAGTGACATACTAGTCTATAACAAAGTCACATAATGTAGCGTCGGACTATAGTCTATAACAAAGTCACATAATGTAGCGTCGGACAAGTCTATAACAAAGTCACATAATGTAGCGTCGGACTAGTCTATAACAAAGTCACATACATGTGCATTGCATTTAAACGATTCTATTGAACTCATCATATCATCATCAATATTTCATATCAATGGTCTTTTGTCGGGTGTGTACTGTGAACAAAAAGAGTCTCTCAGCCTTTTTTCAGCCATATGTCACATTGCCAAATGTAACCAGAGGAGCAACGTAAAAATAATAATACAAGGAAGAAGGAACAAGGTAAACTAGAAAGGCAGTTCCTGTAGAAACTGCGTGGGCTCGCATAAATTGCAATGTATAAAGTTATTGCCGTGTCAAGTTTGAAACTCGGGGACCGGAGTAATAGTGTTCCCATTGGTGGTCTAAATCCATAATCAATATTTCGGGACTGTAGCATATTGTAAACAAAAGTAGAAAATGTATTAAAGCTGAAGTAAAAGTAAAAAAAAAAGTATGAACATTTGGAAAAACTAGTTTAAGCATAAATAACTGCATAAAGCGGAATAAAGTATGTGGAAGCTGTAGAAGTGTTTTTAAAAGTTTTTCTTTAAATGTAAAAAAAATAATCTTTATTACAAAAATTCAAGTTTTTTATATATATATATAAAATATATATATTTTTTTCATAAGTAAAAAAAAAAGGTTAAAGTTTTTTTTTTTTAAGTTTGCTTTTTTTTCAAAAAAATTCATTTTTTTCAAAAAAATACTTTTTTTTCAAAAAAATACTTCTTTTTCAAAAAAATACTTTTTTTTCAAAAAAATACTTTTTTCAAAAAAATACTTTTTTCAAAAAAATACTTTTTTCAAAAAAATACTTTTTTTCAAAAAATTACTTTATTTTTTATTTTTTTGCGTGCGTGCGTGCGTGCGTGCGTGGTGTGCGTGCGCTTGCGAGAGCTGTGTAAAGGCCAGCCAATAGGAAGACAGGGTGTGTGTGTGCGTGTGTGCGTGCTCTTGCGAGAGCTGTGTAAAGGCCAGCCAATTGCACAAATAGCAGACCTACAAGCTCACAAGGTATCGCAGAGCAACTCATTGAGATCTTGTAACTTTAATGTCAGCCCTGTAATTAAGCCCTTATATGTCTCAGCTGTGGACGTAAAAGACTTCCAAGTTCTATGCCAGTACTATGACTGGGAGATTATAATGGCCGTGAATGGGGGGAAACTATGCCCCGAACAAATTGCTCTATCGCAAAAAGTAAAAGTCGAATGCAAATATTTTTTTCGCTGTGAGTGGCCTGAGATATTGAGGTACACCATGTGCGATTGTGGTGTTGGTACGATTGAAAATGTGGTTATAAGAGCGAGTTAAGAATTGTCAGCGCGATAATTTCCTCGTAAGAATTATACAATGGAGGTCAATGAGCAGATTGACTGTTTTTGTGTCACTTAAAAGGCCGTAGTTCACATTCTGTATGTCTCTGTGCTTTGGTGGTCACATTGTGTGAAAGAGGACATGTGTGGCTACAAAATGACAAAAGAACATGCGTGTAAAATGAATACTTTGGCCGGGACGACAATTTGTTTGGTAAATTTTCAAGGAAAGAATTTCAGTCTCCACACTCTAGTCAAAGAAGCTCCGCACTCTAAAATGGCACTAATTATGCGAAACGGCCTGCGATTGAACTGCGATTTCGGAAAAACCGTTTAACGTATTAGAATACGGTTTGAACCGTCCAGAGTCCAGAGTCGTGTGAGCGTTCTAAAGTTTAAATCACGTTTCTACGACAAAGTATGCCAGAGTAATGAGGCTGCAAAAGTGAGCTTGATTTAGAGATAAAATCCCATTCATTGTCTATGGGAGGAGGTTAAAAAAGTTAAAAAGTTAAAAAGTATAAAAAGTATAAAACTTTGTAAAAAAAAAAATACAAGCAACAATCACTTCAAAGAGCTGAACAGTTTGAAGTTTGAACTAAATTTCTAGCATAAAGTATGTGGAACTAGTAGGAAACCGAAGCTTGAAATCCAAGGGTAACTAGAAAGCAGTTCCCTACGGAAACTGTGTGGGCTCGCCAAAAGACGCAATGTATATAATGTACAGTAGAAAATGTATTAAAGCTGAAGGAAAAGTAAAAAAAAAGAATGTATAAAAATGTGTAAAAAGAATAAGCATAAATAACTGCATAAAGCGGAATAAAGTATGTGGAAGTTGTAGAAGTGTTTTTAAAAGTTTTTCTTTAAATGAAAAAAAAAAATCTTTATTAAAAAAATTCAAGTTTTTTCTTTTAAGTAAAAAAAAAAAAAAGAGGTTAAAGTTTTTTTTTTTTTAAGTTTTCATTTTTTTCAAAAAATTACTTTTTTTTCAAAAAATTACTTTTTTTTCAAAATAATACTTTTTTTTCAAAATAATACTTTTTTTTCAAAATAATACTTTTTTTCAAAAAAATACTTTTTTTGGAAAAAATACTTTTTTTTGGAAAAAATACTTTTTTTTGGAAAAAATACTTTTTTTCATTTTTTTGCGTGCGTGCGTGCGTGCACTTGCGAGAGCTGTGTAAAGGCCAGCCAATAGGAAGACAGGGTGTGTGTGTGCGTGTGTACGTGCGTGCGTGCTCTTGCGAGAGCTGTGTAAAGGCCAGCCAATTGCACAAATAGCAGACCTACAAGCTCACAAGGTATCGCAGAGCAACTCATTGAGATCTTGTAACTTTAATGTCAGCCCTGTAATTAAGCCCTTATATGTCTCAGCTGTGGAAGTAAAAGACTTCCAAGTTCTATGCCAGTACTATGACTGGGAGATTAGAATGGTTCTGAATGGGGGAAAACTATGCCCGAACAAATTGCTCTATCACAAAAAGTAAAAGTCGAATGCAAATATTTTTTTCGCTGTGAGTGGCCTGAGATATTGACGTACACCATGTGCGATTGTGGTGTTGGTACGATTGAAAATGTGGTTATAAGAGCGAGTTAAGAATTGTCTGCGCGATAATATCCTCGTAAGAATTATACAATGGAGGTCAATGAGCAGATTTGCTGTTTTTGTGTCACTTAAAAGGCCGTAGTTCACATTCTGTATGTCTCTGTGCTTTGGTGGTCACATTGTGTGAAAGAGGACATGTGTGGCTACAAAATGACCAAAGAACATGCGTGTAAAATGAATACTTTGGCCGGGACGACAATTTGTTTGGTAAATTTTCAAGGAAAGAATTTCAGTCTCCACACTCTAGTCAAAGAAGGCCCGCACTCTAAAATGGCACTAATTACACGAAACGGCCTGCGATTGAACTGCGATTTCGGAAAAACCGTTTAACGTATTCGAATACGGTTTGAACCGTCCAGAGTCCAGAGTCGTGTGAGCGTTCTAAAGTTTAAATCACGTTTCTACGACAAAGTATGCCAGAGTAATGAGGCTGCAAAAGTGAGCTTGATTTAGAGATAAATCCCATACATTGTCAATGGGAGGGAAAAACTATGAATAAAGTTAAATATTTGAAAAATTATAAACTTTTTCAAAACAACTTTTTCAACAATGAAAGTTCAAAGATAGATGAACATTATAAAGTTTGAATGAAGTTTCAAAGTGAAAGTATGACGGAGTAATAAGAGCTCCAAAAAGTTAACTGTGAAAAATGGGACCTTTCTTCCATCGACTCTCATTATAAAGGATGTAAAAAAAAGTTAAAAAGTTAAAAAGTATAAAAAGTATAAAACTTTGTAAAAAGTTGTATGCAAGCAAGCATAACTGCAAAGAGCTGAACAGTTTGAAGTTTGAACTAAATTTCTAGCATAAAGTATGTGGAAGTAGTAGGGTGTCAAAAAAGACGGCGGAATAAAGAATAAAGAAGTATAACTAGAAAGCAGTTCCCTACGGAAACTGTGTGGGCTCGCCAAAAGACGCAATGTATATAATGTACAGTAGAAAATGTATTAAAGCTGAAGGAAAAGTAAAAAAAAAGAATGTATAAAAATGTGTAAAAAGAATAAGCATAAATAACTGCATAAAGCGGAATAAAGTATGTGGAAGTTGTAGAAGTGTTTTTAAAAGTTTTTCTTTAAATGAAAAAAAAAAAATCTTTATTAAAAAAATTCAAGTTTTTTCTTTTAAGTAAAAAAAAAAAAGAGGTTAAAGTTTTTTTTTTTTTAAGTTTTCATTTTTTTCAAAAAATTACTTTTTTTTCAAAAATTACTTTTTTTTCAAAATAATACTTTTTTTTCAAAATAATACTTTTTTTTTCAAAATAATACTTTTTTTCAAAATAATACTTTTTTTTGGAAAAAATACTTTTTTTTGGAAAAAATACTTTTTTTTGGAAAAAATACTTTTTTTCATTTTTTTGCGTGCGTGCGTGCGTGCGTGCACTTGCGAGAGCTGTGTAAAGGCCAGCCAATAGGAAGACAGGGTGTGTGTGTGCGTGTGTACGTGCGTGCGTGCTCTTGCGAGAGCTGTGTAAAGGCCAGCCAATTGCACAAATAGCAGACCTACAAGCTCACAAGGTATCGCAGAGCAACTCATTGAGATCTTGTAACTTTAATGTCAGCCCTGTAATTAAGCCCTTATATGTCTCAGCTGTGGAAGTAAAAGACTTCCAAGTTATATGCCAGTACTATGACTGGGAGATTAGAATGGTTCTGAATGGGGGAAAACTATGCCCGAACAAATTGCTCTATCGCAAAAAGTAAAAGTCGAATGCAAATATTTTTTTCGCTGTGAGTGGCCTGAGATATTGACGTACACCATGTGCGATTGTGGTGTTGGTACGATTGAAAATGTGGTTATAAGAGCGAGTTAAGAATTGTCAGCGCGATAATTTCCTCGTAAGAATTATACAATGGAGGTCAATGAGCAGATTTACTGTTTTTGTGTCACTTAAAAGGCCGTAGTTCACATTCTGTATGTCTCTGTACTTTGGTGGTCACATTGTGTGAAAGAGGACATGTGTGGCTACAAAATGACCAAAAAACATGCGTGTAAAATGAATACTTTGGCCGGGACGACAATTTGTTTGGTAAATTTTCAAGGAAAGAATTTCAGTCTCCACACTCTAGTCAAAGAAGGCCCGCACTCTAAAATGGCACTAATTACACGAAACGGCCTGCGATTGAACTGCGATTTCGGAAAAACCGTTTAACGTATTCGAATACGGTTTGAACCACGAAAAAGTCCAGAGTCGTGTGAGCGTTCTAAAGTTTAAATCACGTTTCTACGACAAAGTATGCCAGAGTAATGAGGCTGCAAAAGTGAGCTTGATTTAGAGATAAATCCCATACAAAGTCAATGGCAGGAAAAAACTATAAATAAAGTTAAATATGTTAAAAAGTATAAACTTTTTCAAAACAACTTTTTCACCAATGAAAGTTCAAAGATAGATCAACATTATAAAGTTTGAATGAAGTTTCAAAGTGAAAGTATGACGGAGTAATAAGAGCTCAAAAACGTTAACTGTGAAAAATGGGACCTTTCTTCCATCGACTCTCATTATAAAGGATGTAAAAAAAATATTAAAAGTTAAAAAGTATAAAAAGTATAAAACTTTGTAAAAAGTTGTATGCAAGCAAGCATAACTGCAAAGAGCTGAACAGTTTGAAGTTTGAACTAAAATTCTAGCATAAAGTATGTGGAAGTAGTAGGTGACCGAAAAAAGTGGCGGAAATTGGAATAAATAAATAACTAGAAAGGCAGTTCCTGTAGAAACTGCGTGGGCTCGCATAAATTGCAATGTATAAAGTTTTTGCCGTGTCAAGTTTGAAACTCGGGGACCGGAGTAATAGTGTTCCCATTGGTGGTCTAAATCCATAATCAATATTTCGGGACTGTAGCATATTGTAAACAAAAGTAGAAAATGTATTAAAGCTGAAGTAAAAGTAAAAAAAAAGTATGAACATTTGGAAAAACTAGTTTAAGCATAAATAACTGCATAAAGCGGAATAAAGTATGTGGAAGCTGTAGAAGTGTTTTTAAAAGTTTTTC
Organism: Protomyctophum bolini; assembly: GCF_963924005.1. Classification (NCBI taxonomy): domain Eukaryota; kingdom Metazoa; phylum Chordata; class Actinopteri; order Myctophiformes; family Myctophidae; genus Protomyctophum; species Protomyctophum bolini. The sequence continues at coordinate 34,902,200 of NC_137879.1, forward strand.
TTTAAATGTAAAAAAAATAATCTTTATTAAAAAAATTCAAGTTTTTTCTTTTTAAGTAAAAAAAAAATATATATTTTTTTTTCATAAGTAAAAAAAAAAAAGGTTAAAGTTTTTTTTTTTTAAGTTTGCATTTTTTTCAAAAAATTTCATTTTTTTCAAAAAATTTCATTTTTTTCAAAAAATTACATTTTTTTCAAAAAAATACTTTTTTTTCAAAAAAATACTTTTTTTTCAAAAAAATACTTCTTTTTCAAAAAAATACTTCTTTTTCAAAAAAATACTTTTTTTTCAAAAAAATACTTTTTTCAAAAAAAATACTTTTTTCAAAGAAATACTTAATTTTTTATTTTTTTGCGTGCGTGCGTGCGTGCGTGCGTGCGTGCGCTTGCGAGAGCTGTGTAAAGGCCAGCCAATAGGAAGACAGGGTGTGTGTGTGCGTGTGTGCGTGCTCTTGCGAGAGCTGTGTAAAGGCCAGCCAATTGCACAAATAGCAGACCTACAAGCTCACAAGGTATCGCAGAGCAACTCATTGAGATCTTGTAACTTTAATGTCAGCCCTGTAATTAAGCCCTTATATGTCTCAGCTGTGGACGTAAAAGACTTCCAAGTTCTATGCCAGTACTATGACTGGGAGATTATAATGGCCGTGAATGGGGGGAAACTATGCCCCGAACAAATTGCTCTATCGCAAAAAGTAAAAGTCGAATGCAAATATTTTTTTCGCTGTGAGTGGCCTGAGATATTGAGGTACACCATGTGCGATTGTGGTGTTGGTACGATTGAAAATGTGGTTATAAGAGCGAGTTAAGAATTGTCAGCGCGATAATTTCCTCGTAAGAATTATACAATGGAGGTCAATGAGCAGATTGACTGTTTTTGTGTCACTTAAAAGGCCGTAGTTCACATTCTGTATGTCTCTGTGCTTTGGTGGTCACATTGTGTGAAAGAGGACATGTGTGGCTACAAAATGACAAAAGAACATGCGTGTAAAATGAATACTTTGGCCGGGACGACAATTTGTTTGGTAAATTTTCAAGGAAAGAATTTCAGTCTCCACACTCTAGTCAAAGAGGCCCCGCACTCTAAGATGGCACTAATTAGCCGAAACGGCCTGCGATTGAACTGCGATTTCGGAAAAAACGTTCAACGTATTCGAATACGGTTTGAACCGTCCAGAGTCCAGAGTCGTGTGAGCGTTCTAAAGTTTAAATCACGTTTCTACGACAAAGTATGCCAGAGTAATGAGGCTGCAAAAGTGAGGTTGATTTAGAGATAAATCCCATTCATTGTCTATGGGAGGCAAAAACTATAAATAAAGTTAAATATTTTAAAAAGTATAAACTTTTTCAAAACAACTTTTTCACCAATGAAAGTTCAAAGATAGATGAACATTATAAAGTTTGAATGAAGTTTCAAAGTGAAAGTATGACGGAGTAATAAGAGCTCAAAAAAGTTAACTGTGAAAAATGGGACCTTTCTTCCATCGACTCTCATTATAAAGGATGTAAAAAAAAGTTTAAAAGTTAAAAAGTATAAAAAGTATAAAACTTTGTAAAAAGTTGTATGCAAGCCACAATCACTTCAAAGAGCTGAACAGTTTGAAGTTTGAACTAAATTTCTAGCATAAAGTATGTGGAAGTAGTAGTGTGTCAAAAAAAAGGGTGGAATAAATAAATAAACTTATAAATATAGGCTGGCAATAACTAGTGTGTGCTCGCTGTAGCGAGCCCACAACTAGAAAACAGTTCCCTACGGAAACTGCGTGGGCTCGCCAAAAGACGCAATGTATATAATGTACAGTAGAAAATGTATTAAAGCTGAAGGAAAAGTTAAAAAAAAGAATGTATAAAAAATTGTAAAAAGAATAAGCATAAATAATAAGTAAAAAAAAAAAGTTAAAGTTTTTTCTTAATAAGTTAAAAAAAAAAAAAGTTAAAGTTTTTTCTTAATAAGTAAAAAAAAAAAAAGTTAAAGTTTTTTTTTAATAAGTAAAAAAAAAAAGTTAAAGTTTTTTCTTAATAAGTAAAAAAAAAAAAAAGTTAAAGTTTTTTCTTAATAAGTAAAAAAAAAAAAAGTTAAAGTTTTTTGCTTTTTTTAAGTTTTCATTTTTTTCAAAAAATTACTTTTTTTTCAAAAAATTACTTTTTTTTCAAAATAATACTTTTTTTTCAAAATAATACTTTTTTTTCAAAATAATACTTTTTTTTCAAAAAAAATACTTTTTTTTCAAAAAAATACTTTTTTTGGAAAAAAATACTTTTTTTCAAAAAATTACTTTTTTTTCAAAATAATACTTTTTTTTCAAAATAATACTTTTTTTTCAAAATAATACTTTTTTTTCAAAAAAAATACTTTTTTTTCAAAAAAATACTTTTTTTGGAAAAAATACTTTTTTTGGAAAAAATACTTTTTTTTGGAAAAAATACTTTTTTTGGAAAAAATACTTTTTTTCATTTTTTTGCGTGCGTGCGTGCGTGCGTGAGCTGTGTAAAGGCCAGCCAATAGGAAGACATGGTGTGTGTGTGCGTGTGTGCGTGCTCTTGCGAGAGCTGTGTAAAGGCCAGCCAATTGCACAAATAGCAGACCTACAAGCTCACAAGGTATCACAGAGCAACTCATTGAGATCTTGTAACTTTAATGTCAGCCCTGTAATTAAGCCCTTATATGTCTCAGCTGTGGAAGTAAAAGACTTCCAAGTTCTATGCCAGTACTATGACTGGGAGATTAGAATGGTTCTGAATGGGGGAAAACTATGCCCGAACAAATTGCTCTATCGCAAAAAGTAAAAGTCGAATGCAAATATTTTTTTCGCTGTGAGTGGCCTGAGATATTGACGTACACCATGTGCGATTGTGGTGTTGGTACGATTGAAAATGTGGTTATAAGAGCGAGTTAAGAATTGTCTGCGCGATAATATCCTCGTAAGAATTATACAATGGAGGTCAATGAGCAGATTTGCTGTTTTTGTGTCACTTAAAAGGCCGTAGTTCACATTCTGTATGTCTCTGTGCTTTGGTGGTCACATTGTGTGAAAGAGGACATGTGTGGCTACAAAATGACCAAAGAACATGCGTGTAAAATGAATACTTTGGCCGGGACGACAATTTGTTTGGTAAATTTTCAAGGAAAGAATTTCAGTTTCCACACTCTAGTCAAAGAAGAGCCGCACTCTAAAATGGCACTAATTACGCGAAACGGCCTGCGATTGAACTGCGATTTCGGAAAAACCGTTTAACGTATTCGAATACGGTTTGAACCACGAAAAAGTCCAGAGTCGTGTGAGCGTTCTAAACTTTAAATCACGTTTCTACGACAAAGTATGCCAGAGTAATGAGGCTGCAAAAGTGAGGTTGATTTAGAGATAAATCCCATACAAAGTCAATGGCAGGAAAAAACTATAAATAAAGTTAAATATTTTAAAAAGTATAAACTTTTTCAAAACAACTTTTTCACCAATGAAAGTTCAAAGATAGATGAACATTATAAAGTTTGAATGAAGTTTCAAAGTGAAAGTATGACGGAGTAATAAGAGCTCAAAAAAGTTAACTGTGAAAAATGGGACCTTTCTTCCATCGACTCTCATTATAAAGGATGTAAAAAAAAGTTAAAAAGTTAAAAAGTATAAAAAGTATAAAACTTTGTAAAAAGTTGTATGCAAGCAAGCATAACTGCAAAGAGCTGAACAGTTTGAAGTTTGAACTAAAATTCTAGCATAAAGTATGTGGAAGTAGTAGGTGACCGAAAAAAGTGGCGGAAATTGGAATAAATAAATAAATATAAACTGGGGATACCTATTGTGTGCTCGCTGTGGCGAGCCCACAACTAGAAAGCAGTTCCCTACAGAAACTGCGTGGGCTCGCCAAAAGACGCAATGTATATAATGTACAGTAGAAAATGTATTAAAGCTGAAGGAAAAGTTAAAAAAAAGAATGTATAAAAATGTGTAAAAAGAATAAGCATAAATAAGTAAAAAAAAAAAAGTTAAAGTTTTTTTTTAATAAGTTAAAAAAAAAAAAGTTAAAGTTTTTTCTTAATAAGTAAAAAAAAAAAAAGTTAAAGTTTTTTCTTAAGTAAAAAAAAACAAAGTTAAAGTTTTTTTTCTTTTTTTAAGTTTTTTTCATTTTTTTAATCTTTTTCAATTTTTTTCATTTTTTTCAATTTTTTTTCAATTTTTTTCAATTTTTTTCAATTTTTTTCAATTTTTTTCAATTTTTTTCAATTTTTTTCAATTTTTTTCAATTTTTTTCAATTTTTTTCAATTTTTATTTTGAAAAAAAAAAAAAAAAAGTTTTCATTTTTTTGCGTGCGTGCGTGCGTGCGTGCGTGCGTGCGTGCGCTTGCGAGAGCTGTGTAAAGGCCAGCCAATAGGAAGACAGGGTGTGTGTGTGCGTGTGTGCGTGCTCTTGCGAGAGCTGTGTAAAGGCCAGCCAATAGGAAGACAGGGTGTGTGTGTGCGTGCGTGCGAAGACAGGGTGTGTGTGTGTGTGTGTGTGTGCGTGCGTGCGTGCGTGCGCGCACTTGCGAGAGCTGTGTAAAGGCCAGCCAATAGGAAGACAGGGTGTGTGTGTGTGTGCGTGCGTGCGTGCGTGCGAAGACAGGGTGTGTGTGTGCGTGCGTGCGTGCGTGCGTGCACTTGCATGTGTCTAGCCTAATTGCACAAATAGCAGACCTACAAGCTCACAAGGTATGGCAGAGCAACTCATTGAGATCTTGTAACTTTAATGTCAAGCCCTGTAATTAAGCCCTTATATGTCTCAGCTGTGGAAGTAAAAGACTTCCAAGTTCTATGCCAGTACTATGACTGGGAGATTAGAATGGTTCTGAATGGGGGAAAACTATGCCCGAACAAATTGCTCTATCGCAAAAAGTAAAAGTCGAATGCAATTTTTTTTCCCGCTGTGAGTGGCCTGAGATATTGACGTACACCATGTGCGATTGTGGTGTTGGTACGATTGAAAATGTGGTTATAAGAGCGAGTTAAGAATTGTCTGCGCGATAATATCCTCGTAAGAATTATACAATGGAGGTCAATGAGCAGATTGACTGTTTTTGTGTCACTTAAAAGGCCGTAGTTCACATTCTGTATGTCTCTGTGCTTTGTTGGTCACATTGTGTGAAAGAGGACATGTGTGGCCACAAAATGACCAAAGAACATGCGTGTAAAATGAATACTTTGGCCGGGACGACAATTTGTTTGGTAAATTTTCAAGGAAAGAATTTCAGTTTCCACACTCTACTCGAAGAGGCCCTGCACTCTAAGATGGCACTAATTAGCCGAAACGGCCTGCGATTGAACTGCGATTTCGGAAAAACCGTTCAACGTATTCGAATACGGTTTGAACCGTCCAGAGTCCAGAGTCGTGTGAGCGTTCTAAAGTTTAAATAACGTTTCTACGACAAAGTATGCCAGAGTAATGAGGCTGCAAAAGTGAGGTTGATTTAGAGATAAATCCCATTCATTGTCTATGGGAGGCAAAAACTATAAATAAAGTTAAATATTTTAAAAAGTATAAACTTTTTCAAAACAACTTTTTCACCAATGAAAGTTCAAAGATAGATGAACATTATAAAGTTTGAATGAAGTTTCAAAGTGAAAGTATGACGGAGTAATAAGAGCTCAAAAAAGTTAACTGTGAAAAATGGGACCTTTCTTCCATCGACTCTCATTATAAAGGATGTAAAAAAAAGTTAAAAAGTTAAAAAGTATAAAAAGTATAAAACTTTGTAAAAAGTTGTATGCAAGCACACATCACTGCAAAGAGCTGAACAGTTTGAAGTTTGAACTAAATTTCTAGCATAAAGTATGTGGAAGTAGTAGGGTGTCAAAAAAGACGGCGGAATAAAGAATAAAGAAGTATAAATATAGGCTGGCAATAACTAGTGTGTGCTCGCTGTAGCGAGCCCACAACAATAGTGTGCTCGCTGAGGCGAGCCCACAATTATATTCTGGGAAATGCCCAGGTTAAAAAGCCTTATGGAGGGGAAAGGAACTGGTTGGAATAACGTGTTCCTTACTTCCTTCCACGTCCCCTGTCAGGTGTAAAGGAGCAACTTGGACACTGAGGCATGAAGGAAGCATGAGTTGAAGTCTGTTGGTCTCCCCAGGTTGGCGGAGGGTGTGTAGAGCCCAGGATCACATTAGATAATTGACACACGGGTGAAAAATGGGTTACAAAATCACGGGATAAAAAATATATATATTAAAAAAAAGTCATACGGCCCGGCTGCGGGCCGTATTACATTCATCCCAGGGCTGCATTTGGCCCGCGGGCCACACTTTGGACACCCCTGGGATAAACAGTTGAAATTGGAAGTGTTGTTGACGCAAAGAAACGAGCAGACACATTTGACATTTCAAACTGTAACTGAGAGGCTGATAAATGGGCATACGCTCTCCTCCTGATTGGTTGAAATTGGCAATGGCAACCCACCTGACAAATTGACTTTCTGTTTATTAAAGAGCGCGAGAGAGACGACAGGGAGACCCCATGATTAGCTTATACCATTACCATCTGAATATAAAGAACCTTTTCATTTTCCCCCACGCAATTGTTGTTATTTTGACGAAAATCACTGACGAAATCACTTACAGCAGTGGTTGGTTCCCAAACTTTTTCATGCCAAGGACCCCCACATTGACACTAATTACTGATCATTCTCAGCCCGTTTAATTTCAAGGACCCTCCAGTGTGACGTGCATTAATTACTCTACCGACCCCCCATTTAATGTCATTTCTATCTCTGGGACCCCCCCGATTTATATTGTAAAATGAATGTTAATTTAACTCTGAGACAGTGTACAAAATGGAACCACATTTGTACACGCTCAGAGTTACAGACCCATAAGGGTCCATTTGGTTACAAACTATAATTTAGCTGGGGGGGGACCCCCTGGAACTCCCTCAATGACCCCTGGGGGGGGGGGGGTCTCCGGACCCCACTTTGGGAACCTAAATGATTTGCTTTCTACTTGGACCTCTGCGACGCTCTAAGCCCTACTGGGCTTCATCCCTGACAGCACGTGCTGAAGTACGATCTAACTACGGCTTTCAACACAGTGTTGACCATCATGCAATACTACTTGAACAGAATGCGTTGGACTTTATGGCACGGTCTTTATTGACCATAAATAAAGGTTTACGAAGTAGTAGGCCTACTAGCCCGGTCCCCAGCACCTTCTTCTAGCCCCCCCCACCAGGTCCTACTAGCCCGCTCCCCGGGACCCACTAGTTTGGGTTTCAGCTCTAAATTCTCTCTTGGGTCTTTCTTGAGCTATAAAACATTCAGGGACCATGCAGTTTACATGATCCTGCCAAATTATTAAAAAAATAAAAATAAATAGTGATAGATACCTGTATGCGGAGATGACCCTCAAATGTACATGTATAACTGTGTGACTATATGGTCCCATATAGATTTACTGACAAAGTGCATTTCCTAACAACTGGCCTGAATATTAAAGACTTCTGGTGTGACACAACGACTTCCTTCCTCAAGTGACACAACTTGACAGGCAATCACCCACTAATTTACAACTGTAACTTGTAAGCCTTTGATGTGACAAATAAAACGGATTCCTAGGGATAGAGCACCCACTCCAATCTGTCGGAAAGACAGACAGACAGTTTCAGTTCACTGAAATATCTCACTAACACTGTGATACTGCTTCACAGGACAAAACCTGTAACATGTCTTTGTACCTGCGCCAAGGTTTGTGTGTGTGTGTGTGTGTGTGTGTGTGTGTGTGTGTGTGTGTGTGTGTGTGTGTGTCAGTCTGTCAACGAAAGCTAATTTCCAGCACCGTTGGACCGATTGGCATGAAACTGTGCACACACATTCCATGGGAGGCCAGAGCAGAACCAGTTGCCCAAATTCTTCTTCTATATCAGGGGTTTATATAATAAAAGGAATTTTATTTATAATTTTAAAACATTTCCCCATGGACCACCTGCAGGCCTATTGGGCCATGGACCACTAGTAGTCTGTGGAACATCGGTTGAGAAACAGTGGCAAGTATTAGACAAGTGTTACGAGTGTTACGAAAGCACTCATCTTAGCCCATATCGCAGCCCAACACAACAGCGGTCCCCAGGTTGATTCTTAGCCAGGGTGGTGGTCCCTGGTTCGCAATCAGTTGAAAACCCCTGGTATAAATTGTTTACAATTGTTTTAAAATGAATGTTCTAAGTGTAATGAAAGCAAAGTAACTTGGGGAAGAAAAAAGAAAAAAAATCACAATAAATCGCAATATCGAATCGTAATATAATTAAGAATCACTATATAAAATCAAACTCGCCGATATGGTTTCGAATCGGGCGGTATGTGAGTCGTCCCACCATTAGCGGAGACCTGTCCTCCGAGGGGCACCTATTTTTTGTTACTTGTGAATTACACTGTGATCAGATCCACTATCCTTATAGAACCCACAGCCTATAGCCTTTCTTTCACACACATCTCTCTTCATTTCTCATACCTGGAAAACGGACAGGGTGCATCCTTCCATCCATCCATGATTAAACCATCCATCCAGCCTTTTCCACTGTTCCTTTGATGAAGGGTGGCACAGCGATGCTGCACTGCAGGAAACAATTAAGGCAACAACTGTAACTGTGTGTAAACTATATATATACTGTAAATATAACCATAACCAAAAAAATTGTATTGAAACAACACAAGTATTATAAAATAACAATAACTAACTGAATGTAAATAATGTAATTCTATTAACTCTGTATCAAATAACCACATCAACTGAAACTGTTTTTATTTTAAGAAGAATTTACCCCATGCAAATATAGGCTATCCGGCAGCTTCATGTGAGGCAGACGACGTGACTAGTGTGTGTGTGTGTGTGTGTGTGTGTGTGTGTGTGTGTGTGTGTGACTGCAACACTGATCGAGGATAACGGTTAATAGAACGAACCCTCAACCCACTGCCTGTAAAATATGACTTTAATGTGTGCAAAACCAGCGCCTGCGCTGCAGGGTCAGCCCTTCAGTCATAAATGCAGTGGTGGATGGATAGCCTACCTCAAGTACATTTTCTTACTTTACTGGAGTTAGTGGACTGTACTTCCACATTATTTGACTTTTACTCCGCTACACCTCAGAGGCAAATATTGTAGGCCTACCTTTAAGCTATTACAATTATTTGAAAGCCTTAGTTACTATAGCTATTTTGTAGATTTTGATTATTATAACAAAACTGGAGCAAGAGCAGTCTGTGTTTGTTTGTTTGTTTGTTTTACCGTACGGGTTACATGTGAGACTTTTTAAGCCATATTACGAATACGACTGCGTTTAAAAGTACATTTAGAAAATAACTGTTGAAATGAAACACGTGTACAGGAATATAGTGCAGCTGAATAAACATATGGAACAATTAAAAACGCACCCAGATAGAAAGAACAGCAACCACGGGACACATGACATTTGATTTGCATAGTAAATCTCTGCTCATGTGTGTCTATTAAACCCTCGTTGTTTGTTAGATTGAGAATGCTTGTTTTCTTCTATATCAAGTTCAAATAGGGAATATATTATGTGCAGCACGGGGAAATTGCAATAAACTATTTATATTTTTTGTTCGGCCAACAAGAGAGGTCAAAGTTGAAAGGTACCACATGGACCCGGAACATCAACAAAACAAACGAGGTAGAGTTGAAAACCCGTCCCATAGCCCAGAGGGTCGTATCACCATGTGATTGGCTAGTGAGTTGTTATGCAAAATGCAAAATTGTAATGGTAATCTCCCCTGACAACCAAACTAGCCAATCACAGCGCGACCAACAGTCCGGGCTATGGGATCTCGACCTTTGCCCAAACAAAACAAACAAACACTAGCCAGCAGGCATGTCGTAGACAGTAGCATAGCGTTAACCTATTTAACCAACAGAAGAACACTAACATTATATTAACTAACTACCTCAAAACAACAACATTACTCACACTGTCACACACACAAGATGACGCCGTTGTTATACAAACAAAGCTTCTTCCTCACCGCGTTCAGTCTCTCTCTGACCCGCGTGGCTCACTGCTCCACCGGCAGAAATATACCGCACATCGCCTCGTATTTCGGCACCAAAGGCCGCTACGAAGAGGTGAAGCCTCACCTGCTGAACGACGGTATCCTCTCGGTCGACGCGTCCGTGCTAAAGCCGCCGTCTGCGACGGACTGCAGGCCGATCCATCTGACCGCGATCGTGCGCCACGGCAGCCGCTACCCCACGGTGAAGAACATCAGGCGGATGAGGAGGCTGCACGAGCTGGTGGTGAACGAGGCTGCTGGCTCCGAGGGTTGGCTGGAGGAAATCAGAAGCAGCTGGGACATGTGGTACACAGACGACATGGACGGTAACGCATAATATAATATATGCCCTGAAATTAAATCTCCGTGTTTAAATCATGGGTCCAAAAAAATCCCATATTATCACAATATCTTTGACCATATTGTGGGGGTGAATATTCTTTCACAAAAATATATGTAATGTATTTAATTAGATATAAGATTTGGATAAATAATCGGCAGTAGGGAAAGGCTAATAATAGAATCGCTAGAACAGTATTAAAGTTAAAAAAACTACATCAATTCACTATTGTGATAAAAAATAATAATAACACTTGTTTTGGAAATATGTACAGTCATTCTAGCAGGATGTCCATGCAGTGTTGCTCAACACGTGTGACAGTCACTGACAGATGCCAGTCATCTATAAGTCATATCACCACTGATGATTCATCAGTCATATATATCATAAATGCTATGCAACGTTTCAGTCTTCGACTTACAATATGATTTATTTCACTCGGTATGTTTTGCATGTAGTTACATTTCTACACCACTTTGTGTCACTGTGTGATTACTCAGTGGTTTTCACTGATGACATTTAGCTTTAGATATTTATTTTTGGTGATCAAAATAACAATTCTTCTACAATCTCTAATTGTGTCTAACTTCTTGTAAATTAAGTAATGCAGATGTTTAACAATAATTTAACTCTTGAGAGCGTAAAATGAAAGCAAATGGACCCGATTACAACATAAACATTACAGAGACTTTAGTTGTTGCACACATGCCTAAAATAGCTCTTATCTGCAACAACAACGTAATGTATTTTTCAAACTCCAGCTTGTCCCTCTCCAGGCTGTATGAACAGCGCTCGAGTGCTCGGTTTCAAAGCATGCAGTTCAACAAAAGAACCAAACAAAATTAAATAAATAAAAAATATAACAGAAAACAAGCAAATAGAACATTAATTTTCACAATACAATATGAAAATACTGTCATACCGGTCAAAATGTACAGTATTAAATGTGTCCGTGGTGTGTCGAGATGGTTCGTGTCAGGATAATAGTCACATTCTGTATATTTTTTTCTAAGTGTCCCTCATTTTGTGACATGCAGTCACATACTGTGCAGCCAGATCCCTGGCTGCAGGTCCCTCTCCCAACAGAATGAGTTGTTTGTCATTGTCATGCAACTCTTTAAACTTTGGGATCAACAACTCAAATGTATTAAAATATGTGGTTCTTATATTATTATATTTATTACATCTCTCTCTCTCTCTCTCCCTCCCTCCAGGCAGACTGGTGGAGAAAGGGAGAGACGACCACCGGCACCTGGCCACGCGCCTCGCCAAGCTCCTCCCCTCCCTCCTGGACGAGGCCAACCTGAGAGACGGGCGGCTCAGGTTCCAGACGAGCTCCAAGCACCGCTGCGTCGACAGCACGGAGGCCTTCCAGCAAGGACTGCATAAACACTGGGGCATAGAAGGTATGGGAGAGACTTGGAGATCGAGGGAAGTGTGATCGATGTGGCACAGCAGCCACATTGGAAAGAGATTGGACCTCTGCTTTGTACTTTCTTCATCACAGGTCTTGCCAATCATCATTCTGGGGCGGGAACCCCTAATTTTCAGATGGGGGTCGGCGGCCAATTACATATATTTTTGGGGTCCTTGATATGAAAATGTTTGAGAACGAATGACATAGAAATATGGGTTTTTCATCGGGATTTCGAAGGCATAGAACCGCCCTCGGGTCTAAATGGGTTAAGGCTCTGTTCCATTTAGTGTAGCACTGTGGTTCTCAAACGTTTTAATTTCAACGACCGCCATTATATAACTCTGAGAGTGTACCAATAGAACAGGGTTCATTATATAACTGAGTGTACCAATAGAACATTCAGTTCATTATATAACTCTGAGAGTGTACCAATAGAACAGGGTTCATTATATAACTGAGTGTACCAATAGAACATTCAGTTCATTATATAACTCTGAGAGTGTACCAATAGAACAGGGTTCATTATATAACTGAGAGTGTACCAATAGAACATGGTCCATTCAGTTCATTATATAACTCTGAGAGTGTACCAATAGAACAGGGTTCATGATATAACTGAGTGTACCAATAGAACATTCAGTTCATTATATAACTCTGAGAGTGTACCAATAGAACAGGGTTCATGATATAACTGAGTGTACCAATAGAACATTCAGTTCATTATATAACTCTGAGAGTGTACCAATAGAACAGGGTTCATGATATAACTGAGTGTACCAATAGAACATTCAGTTCATTATATAACTCTGAGAGTGTACCAATAGAACAGGGTTCATGATATAACTGAGTGTACCAATAGAACATTCAGTTCATTATATAACTCTGAGAGTGTACCAATAGAACAGGGTTCATGATATAACTGAGAGTGTACCAATAGAACATGGTCCATTCAGTTCATTGGTAGCAGTGTAGCAGTGGTAGCAGTGTTTTCTTTTTTTGTGATTTTCTTTAATGTGATCCTGGGCTCTACACACCCTCCGCCAGCCTAGTTCCCATATATGGGGGGCATGGGGAGAGCAACGGACTTGAACTCATGCTTCCTTCATGCCTGAGTGTCCAAGTTGCTCCTTTTACACCTAATAGGTGTCCCTGGTTGGACGTAGCGCTTGGAAGGAACACGTTATTCCAATGTTGTTCCTTTCCCCTCCATCAGGCGCCCCGGCTGGCCAGGGGGAGGCAGTTTAGAGACCAGGATTACTGCCTGTTTTTTGTGAGGGTACCACTACCTACCCTAGGGAAACGGGGAGAACATGAAAACTCCACACAGAAAGGCCCTTTCGCCAACCCCGCCTCGGGTATGGGCACTGATGACGCGGAGGAGGAAACACGCCGCCAGCACCCACAGCGTCCCGAGCGGGAATCGAACCCAGGACCTTCTAGCTGTGTGAGGCGACAGCACTACCAGTAGCAGTGTAGCGGTAGCAGTGTTTTCAGTGAGCCAAAAATGACGTTAGACTAGAATGGAGTATCATTGGTAACACCTGTGAAGGAAGAAGGGGCCCAATTTCTGTCCAATATGGCTGAGAGCACAGAGATGTAAACGTGATTATTTAATAACCTGTCTATAACCTGTCTCTCTCTCTCTCTCTCTCTTTCTGTCTGTCTCAGAGGTGACATACCGCCACGAGGTGAACGATGAGCTGATGCGGTTCTTTGAGCACTGCCAGGGCTACGTCGAAGGCGTGGAGAAAAACAAGACGGCACTGGCGGAGGTGGAGAAGTTCAAAGGAGGAGAGGAGATGGAGAGAGTGATGAGGAGGGTGGAGCAGAGGCTGAGCCTTCCTCGCCACCGCCTCACACCGGGTGAGATGTGGCCTCGAATCATATTACGTTCGGCCCCCCTGCCTGTCTGTGTCGGTCAGTATTTCCGCAGCTGATCTCGCAAACTACCTGACGGATCAGAGTCATGTTTATTCTGCATGGCTGCCAGCAGGACACGGTCTTCGATTCCTGAATATTTCTTCAGGTTTGGAGATTACAATGGAATTGGCCAACCTCTCAGCTTCTTGGATAGGCTCTGCGCACAGCCATAGCGTAAAACAAATGGAGCCTCTTCCTCAATGCCTTCGCATGTCTTACCAATTGCACTAAGGAAGGCTCTGTTCCATTTAGCACAGTGATTCTCAAACCTCTTAACTTCAAGGACCCCCGTAACTCTTGAGAGTGTACAAATGGAACCGTATCTTCCATAATGGGCCATTTCAAAGCGCCTCAAGGAACCATGATGAGGGTACCTGAACCACACTTTGAGACCCACTGGCATAGCAGACTCTGGGCTCTGTTTGACCAGTACCAGAACAGGGCCTTCATTAGTATCATTGGTAACACCTGTGAAGGAAGTGTAGAAGAGGCCCAATTCCTTTCCACTATAGAGCGTCGCGAGACCCGGAAAAGAAATCCCCGTTCATTTTCCCTCATAGACTTTTCAGAAAGTATTTATTTAAAGACGTTTACGCCGCGGACAAAGCCAACTCTTGTCTTTTGCATAATTCACTACCCGTTACTAAATCCTGCACCGACTGCTTGGTGTGCCCCAAACAAAAACGTATTTACGGACATGTCTACTTTTTGCTGCCTTGAGCCCACCTTTCACAGTATCCATAGTAGTGATCGACCGATAATCGGCCACGGCCGATTATCGGCTTCGATATTCATGTTTTTTATTAATATCGGTATCGGTGGTAAAAGTTAATAATCGAAAAAAAACGGCCGATTATTATATTTTGTCATAAATGCGCAAAAAAGTACAACAACCACTCCACTCTCATTGAAAATCCGGTAGAGTACGGTTGTAAGGAGATGTATATAGCTTAGCTGCGTGTCTAACACCGAGGAGTAGACACACACAGAGCACAGCACGCTCTGCCTGTGCTCCTCCCTCCCTCCCAGTTCCACACACACACGGAGTAAAAAGAGAGAGGACCAGGGCTAGAAGGAGTAATACTAACCTTGTAACCATAAACATTGCTGTTTTCATCTTGCATTAACAAAAATAAAATCCACACTGAGAGGGACAGAAGGTGTAACAGTGGTAGACCTACATTAGCCAACGCTAGCTCCTATGCTAACGCTGCAAACGTACAGCAGATGTAAACGGTTCTTTGATTGTGTGTGTGTGTGTGTGCGCGCAAGCGCGTGCCCACATGCTGCGTGTGTGTGTGTGTGTGTGTGTGTGTGTGTGTGCGTGCGTGCATGCATGCGAGCCAACTGAATGTTTTCTAAAAGGACAACTTTTCCCCCCCATCCTGACCAGCCTATTATTATTATTATTGCATTTTGGCTATGTGCAATAACTAACTGCAAGCCAATGAAGAATTAACCAATCAGTAGCATTGTCAATATTTGTCTTAATTTCTAATTCATATGTATTTAGTTGACAATAATATAACGGTAGGCCAGTGTTTTGAGACATACAAGGCTATTGTCTTGTATTGCTATAAAATTATGATCTTGAAAGTGGCAAATTTCAGTGGTGGAGTAAAAACAACAAGGTCACATGGCTTTGGGGAGTTTGGGCAGCAGATCTACAAGCTCTCAACATGTCATGCTGCAATGTGCTGTGGGCTTGTAGATCACCAATTTGGATAAATAAACTGATTATTTTTCCCTGATTTCTTTTTAAATAAATGTTTTAAGCCTGTGCCTGCACTTCATACAGCACTATGTTCCATATTCTGCTACAGTACATGTTTGCACTAAATTAAAACTGCATTTGATGGGGGGGGGGGGGGTTGTTACTGAAAACGATGTTGGTGCTTCTTGCACTAACTTTTTATAAGCAATAAATGTTCTCCAATGCATTTAAAGGAATTGTTGTGTTAGAATTTAGTTACTGTAAAAAAATTTTTTTTTACTTAAATTAATATCGGTCATAATATCGGCTATCGGGCTTTTTGATTCTCCACTAATCGGTGATCGGAAATATCGGCCAAAAACCATATCGGTCGATCACTAATCCATAGTAATAGGTGGTTGCACACTGGATGGAAAAATTAGCTCGGTGTGTGGGGACCTTAAATGTACTTATTATTAAACCCAGTATTCTCTCTCTCTGTAGACCTTGTAGAAGCAGCGTTCTTCCTGTGTTCCTATGAGTTCTCCATCAGGGACCTTCTCTCTCCCTGGTGTCAGCTGTTTGATGTGGAAGACGCTACGGTGAGTCCGTGACGCACCGCCAGGGCGAGGAGCCATGTATTTATACTATTTACTGTATGTACTGTACCACAACTACAACCACAATGTGTTGTGCTGTGGAATGACGTGGAACAGTCGAGAAGGGCTTGTGACTCACTCGTGTGTGTGTGTGTGTGTGTGTGTGTGTGTGTGTGTGTGTGTGTGTGTGTGTGTGTGTGTGTGTGTGTGTGTGTGTGTGTGTGTGTGTGTGTGTGTGTGTGTGTGTGTGTGTGTGTGTGTGTGTGTGTGTGTGCGTGCGTGCGTGCGCGTGCGTGCGTGCGTGTGTGTGTGTGCGTGACAGGTGTTGGAGTATAAGGGGGACTTGAAACAGTACTGGAAGAGAGGCCATGGTCACGACATCAACAGCAAGTCCAGCTGCTCTCTGTTTCATGACCTGTTCGCCAGACTGGATCTGAGCACTCAGTACAGCAGGTCTGATGCACACACACACACACACACACACACACGTACGTACGCACGCACAGGTTTATATTACTCTACTTAATACTTGTGAGGTCGTCAACATGTTCGACAGCGATTTTACGCTGTCGAAACGTAACCAGAAGCCTAAACCGAAACGAAAAATAAGCAGATCTACAAGCTCACAGTGTGTCACGCTGCGACACGTCGTGACCTTATAGATCAGCTAATCTTTCAGTGCATGACACTGGCGCCCAACTAAGTATAGATCATCATCATCATCGTCGTTTATTCCAGCCCCTAAATCTAACCTCAAAAGTGTCTTAATTCCTAGTCTTAAACCCAACCATAAAAGTCTATTTATTTTTCCCCCTCTTCTTGTGAGGACCAGGAAAGCTGTACAAATGCTACTACGGTATAGACTAGCGTCGCAGTCCCGCCCCCTCGAGAGACCCGGAAAAGAAATCCCCGTTCATTTTCCTCATAGACTTTTCAGAAAGTATTTATTTAAAGACGTTTACGCCGTGGACACAAAGCCAACTCTTGTCGTGACCAATCATGACAACAAACACAACTTTTCAGGCCAAACAAAGAATTAGAAAGTAGAAAAAAAAACGGCAGGTTACCACACTTTTTTTTGGTTTGTTTCTTCTTCTTTGTAATTATTTGTTTGGTCCAAAATATTGTGGGTGTTGTCATGATTTGTCACGTACAAGAGTTGGCTTCGTACGACGCTTAAAAAGGTCTTTGACTTTAACCCATTCTGAACGGGAACCCATTTTGGTGTCAGCATCATGTTATGCTTTAGCTAAGCTCATAGCGCGCCACCGAGTGGCGCGCTACGAGCTTGTAGGTCTGCTATTTTTTTTTAATCGAAGAACGACTGACATTTTTTTTAAATCTGATCTCAGGTCAGAATGGGTTAATCAGACCAGTGTGTGTCCAGTGGAAACCTTGTATGAATCTGATCTCAGGTCAGAATGGGTTAAATAAATACGTTTTGAGAAGCCTATAATGGAGAAAATGAACGGAGAATCATTTCCTGGGCGACTCGTCGTTCAGGAAAGGGGGGAGGGGACTGCGACGCTCTATACTCGCGGGGACATTTCGGTCCCCGTCGGTGGTATCGCGGTGCGAAGCGCACGCGTTTCGGACGGGATATAACCGTAAGTTGTCTCTTTTTTGTGGTTTTTCAGGTCGGGTCAGACGTTGCCCGAGGCGGTGACGGTGCAGGTCGGACACGCCGAGACTCTGCTGCCCCTGCTCTCCCTGCTGGGCCTGCACAAAGACCCCACGCAGCCCACCGCCGCCAACTACCACACACAGCACGGTATAGGGCGTTCAGCCGTTCACTTCTAGTCATTTGTTTTTAGCTAGTTGACTTAGTTGTGTCCTGGATAGTAGACCTCATTTCCTGTCGGGAATCAGTTGAGAAACAAAACAATTTTGTCCAACCTCTGCTAATTTAATTATCGGACTATTTTGGGGAAGTGTTTGTGTTCCCTCTGATCCTTCTGGAAGCCACCACCATTTACTTTTGAGTATTCATGCCTTTCGATTTTAGTTTAGTCATACCATACCATCTTTATTTCTATAGCACATTTAAATAACAACAAGTTGTACCAAAGTGCTTTACAATAAAATAATAAAAATCACAACTTCTTTTATAAACAAACAACATACAGTACACAGTGTCACTTTCAACATCAAAAGCTCATACTATGCTTGGAAAAGCCAAAGAATAAAAATATGTCTTGAGGCGTGATTTAAACACCTGAAGAGTGGGGGCTTGTCTTATGTGCAGAGGCAGCTCATTCCAGAGTTTGGGAGCTGCCACTGCAAAAGCCCGGTTCCCTCTGAGCTTCAGCCTTGATTTAGGCACCACCAGGAGAAGCTGGTCAGACGCTGTCATAGTGACGCAGTCATAGTCTTTGGACTGAAACTTCATTTCGTTTTAGTCACATTTTAGTCACCTGGAAATGTCTTCGTGTTAGTCTAGTTTTAGTCGACTAAATGTCATAAGATTTTAGTCGACTAAATCTACAGGTGATTTAGTCGACTAAAATGTGTTTTGGCGGGCCTTGATGCCGTCGTAATGAGTGTTTTTACACTTGCTGAAAATGTTTTCAGCATGCAACCAAGAGTAAAATGACTTCTAGTGGATCTCTTGTCCACTATAGTCCCTTCCTAACATTTTAGTCTAGTTTTTAATTGTCGACGAAATTGTCAGTATATTTTGTCTTAGTTTTAGTCATCGTAGCTTAGTTTTCATTTAGTTTCCATTCGTTTTTGTCAGTGGAAAAAGGTAGTCGACGAACATTTTTCGTCTTAGTTTTACTCGACGAAAACAACACTGCTTGTATCAACGTTTTTTTAATCTTTTCCTTTTTTTTTAACGTTTTCTCTTCCAGACAGGAGTTTCCGCAGCGGCCGCATCGTCCCGTACGCCGCCAACCTGCTGTTTGTCCTGTACGACTGCCCCCGCCACGGCGGCACCCGGCTGCAGATGTTGCTCAACGAGTCGCCGGTTCGATTCCCGGGCCTGGAGGAAGAAGACGCCCCGCTGTACCAGGACGTGCGGCGGCGCTACTCGGAGCTGCTGGGCGGCTGCGACTTCACCAAGGAGTGTGAGGTGGAGCACAGGAAGAACACCGAGCTCTGAAAAAACCCACGTATATGGGGGTGTGCGCGCTTCTCCGACACACGCCAAAAGTCTGACATGCACAAATCACCCGTCGCTACCCGACACGCGTTGGCCCGATAGGCGTTGCGTCATGCTTGCGGGTTAGGGTTACTGGGTTAGGGTTTGGGGGTAACGTGTCGGTCTATGAATGACTGTCGGACTGTCCGTATGTCGGAAACTAAAGCCTGTACCCGTAAAGATTCTCTTATTTGAACTTAACGGCTGTCAAAATGACAACATTTAAGTCGACGACTAACTTGTCATACAAATACAGTAATTGCGATTAACGATTTAATTGGGGTTTTGGCATTGGACACTGGAACATACTAACTAAAGTATACAAAGAAATGCAATAATCATATACTTCCCCCAGTGCAAATAGCTGATCTGCAAGTGGCATGTGTAAGCTGCTATTTCCTCTATTTTTGGACAATGTTTGAAAAAATCTTCCAACATGGAAACGATTATGACGATCGTGTAATCAATGTGACAGGCCTACAGTAGAGTGTGCAAATTGATAAATTAAATGTAGTGGAAAAAGTTATATTTTTGGTTATAGCAATTTATAAAATGCTGTTTTGTCAAGTCAAAGCTCTATATACGCATTTTTAATCCTTGCTATAGTGTTTGTTCTGTAACAGGGGTCTTTAATAAACATAAATCTAATATTTATTTGACCATTGACAATACAGGGCTTTGTATGTGCGTTCCTCTGCCACACGCGCGCGCAGACAACATTACATTCACAGAAAACCACACAGTGATGAAAACACATGATCTTCGATTAATTACGATTAGTTATTAACGGCTAACTTCTTAACGGCGATTCATTGATTAACGATGAACTATTAACGTCCCTAAGTGTCCTTGTAGGCCAGTCAATCTAATGCCCAAAACCACACCAGCTGCAACTACTTGCTACTGCCATGGGGAATAATGGTTGTAGTAGGTTTTTTTTAGGATCATTCAAATAACATAAAACATTGTCAATTAAATATTTAGTGGATCATGGTAAATTCAGGGGTTGAACGTTGGGGTACCATTTAACAACCTATATAAGGCAAAAGAAATAATCAAAATATTGGGGGGGGGGGGGGGACGACCATGGAACAAAACCTTTTCAGATGGTGGGTCAGTGGCCAAATACACAGAAGATGTTTGAGAACCGCGGATTTAGAAGGCATTTGTAGAATCGGCCACAGGTCTTAATGGGCTGATATTTCAGCTCAAGCAGAAACAAATGCCACACGTGCAAACGTAACGTTCAGCGCCACGCCGCTTCGTTTCCTCATTTATTACAGCTTTATATTTATGGTTGAGTGGGTTTTTATAATTTATTCTCTTATCTTTCATTCTACAGACATTGTTGTTTGTATTCTTTTGATTCTATTTTACAGAGTGTTTTTTTATTTGATGAATGGTGAATATTAGTGTTTTTAAAGACTTCTTTAAAGAACCTTTTCTGGATCTTTGTTTTAAAATAACGGTGGTTAACTTCTCAACCTTTTTGTGGATCAGGGGGCCCACTTGAAAATCGTCCGGCCACCCATCTGACCACTGAACACAGGGTCAGATGGTCCGGCCACCCATCTGACCATTAACACAGGGTCAGATTGGTGGGCCGTGAGCTTTTCCAGAGTAGGTTTAATTCGTGTTCCCGGCTTGGATCAATGGAACATTTTAAGTTCCTATTTATCGGTATCACAATGAAAACGAATTGTAAAAAAATAAACTAATACCAATCCTTTTTTTAAATATATATATATCGTTGTTATTTTATCATTCAAATCTTCTTCTTTTTTTGCCAACTATTTTATTTGGGTAGTGTTTTTGTGTGTGTCTTTCGTTGCACCTTATTATCTGCCTTTTGATTCTATTTACTGTGTTTTAAAAACCTTTTTTGAATCAGGATATTTTATTATTAATTTATGGTTTTCTTTTTTTTTTTTTCGTTGGGTGGGAGGGGGTAGTCACAGGTTCAATCCCCATCAGTGTGTCTTGTCATAAGTGCTTATTGTAGCTGCTGACTCAGGATGAGTTATTAGGGCTGGGCGATACGACTTCAAATCAGTTATCACCACCATTGTAACAACAACGTATAATACAGGGTTAAGTAATCGGATAATCTATTCAGTCGATTATAAATCCATTGGTTTGGTTTTGATCTAGGTACTTTGGTTTTAATTGCCCAGCCCTGTAGGATAAGTGTCAGATGAAGCCCTGGCTAACAGGAACGCCTACCTATTGAAGTTTGTCTGTTGACTTGAGTTCATGCTTACTCGTCAGCTTTTTCCGATCTTGCACTTGTAAGTCACTCTCGATAAGAGCTTCTGCTAAATGCCTACACTGTAAATGGTAGAATAACTCTAACGTAACGTAATAAATCTACGTTCTCCGTTCGAGAGTGACGTTTGGATGGAACTAGGCAAGTGGAGACTTTGCCCAAACCTTTTTTGAAATCATGTTTTTGTCAATGTGTCTTATAAAGAAATGGAGCTCTTTTTTACAGTTGAGTGTAAGGCCAAGTATACACTAAGTGAACGTTTGTATCGATTGAGGTTTCCTGTAATGTCTTGAAACGTGGTGCCTTGGATATTTTCACTCAATAAAAGCTTTAAGAAAGAGCTGTATGCAATTCCATTGTCATAATTGAGCTGTTATATTCCAAACTTCACTTTACAACATTGTCTCGCACTGCACATCTATAAATTGCAACAGATATTGAGTTAAAAGAATAAACCATGATGAAGTCTCATTGTCTTTTGAGTCACTGGTTAATAAAATGCCTCCAGCGTCCAGATATTAGAGTCTTGAGCAAATAATATGTCAGATAGAAAATAGTGCGCCCTCTGCTGTTTGTTTCCTGCACAGCTTGCCATGAATCTGTTCGACACACAGAACGCTGAGGGAGACAGTTGTAGGAGAGACACCGTAGGAAAGCTGAGAGGGAGACAGTATAGGAGAGACGGACAGCTTGAGAGGACTGTGTTTTCTGAGGAAAGGAAATGGATGAGTGAGTGCAGAACAAAAACAAGTCATATCCACCGTTTATTTCCCCCGACATCAGAAGAAAAAGCACATCAGCTTCAGTATCAAACCAATTAAGCCAAACTTAAAGACCAGATGATATGTAGTCAGAATATGTCAGAAACCAACAATGTAATATTACCATCATTTTATACACTCACAGAGATTGACAAAGTAAAAAATAAAATCCCCTTTCACTGAACCGGCTCACCAAGGTTGAGGGTTTGAGTCCCTCTGCAGGGCTTGTAGTAGGGGGGGGAAAGGGAACGCCGTTGTGTTTCAACGCTGCGCGGGATTGGCTGAAAACAAATGGGTCGCTTAATTGGACAAAAATACTAAAATAGCCATCTTGCAAACTGTATACTCATGACCTTACATTGGTGAGTCAGCACAGTCCTCTGGTCACTCTGGTTCTCAAAGTGGGGTCCGGAGAGCCACAGGAATCCTTTGGGGAGGACCAGCTATAACCTGACTCTGCCAGCTGGGGGCGGTATTGGGTAACCATGTTCCCTGTGAAACAAATTTGTGTAGCAAGCTTTCTTGGATCTGGCAGCGTCAGGTTAGACCAGCTAGGGGTCCCCAGCATAATATATAGCATCAAAATCATTTTAACCATATTTTATGATTTGGCTATTAAAAAAAAAGCAAATGTACAGTCAGATATATTTTTCTCTCTCTCTCCCCCTCCTATATTTTAAATTAACTATGAACTCAAATCTTTGCTTCTAGAGGTCCCTGTCACAGCATTTTCTAGATTCCATGCATTTAGAAGGGTTTGGGAGCCACCAAGCTGGAGGAAACTCAGCTCGTTCCAAGCTAAAACTACCTGAAGCGTTCACCGACACAGATCAATACTTGAGCCATTTGGGGCGGGAGAGAACCCCTTTTGGTGTTTTAAGCATTACGTTTAGTTGTTGAAAAATGCTATTTTTGAAGAATCGTGAAAATGTGAGCGAACGTTTTTAACTCAAATCTTTGCTTCATGGGGAGGGTCCCTGGATTAACATCTTGGGGGTCGTTTGACATGAAAATGTTTTGAGTTTTTCAGAAAACTGTCAGGATTTAGAAGGCATTTGTAGAATCGTCCTCAGGTCTAAACGTGTTAAGGCTCATTTGCACATTATATCACTTGGGAAAAAGGAACAAAATGGACAGCATACTCATGACGCCACAAAAAAACAAATAACCAAAAAACCCTTATGTAAGCAGTAAGCAACCCTCATACTGGGAAAGAAAAACAAACACACAATATTGATAATTTAAAAGAAAATAAGATTCAGGATTTGCATCGCGTCATTGCTATTGTGCCACTTTCATCAAAGAACAAAATAGCCTTAACAACACACTGTCCAACTCCACCTCATTCACACACTTTGAAAGGACATCGGGGCCGTCAGAAATATAGTATATATTATGAAATGTATGAAACCTATTTTTTTTCTTTTACAGGGTGTACCTCGTCAAATCTCTTCACAACGGTGGACATTTCAAAACTCTTCCAACGTTTTGAATCCGGCAGCATGCAGCCCAGATAGGTCGTGTCTTTTAGCCCAGTACGTGGTTCCCAAAGTGGGGGTCCGGGGGACGCCCAGGGGGTCCTTGAGGGAGTTCCAGGGGGGTCCCCACCCAGCTAAATGACAGTTAGGAAGCGAATGGACCCTTATGGGAGTGTACAAATGTTCCATTTGTAGAGTGAAATTAACTTTGATTTTACACTATAAATCGGGGGTCCCAGAGATAGAAATGCCTATAAATGGGGGGGGGGGGGTCTGTAGTAGACTAATATGAATATCAAACTGGGGGTCGTTGAAAATAAACAGGCTGAGAATGCACTGCTAGAGCCGTAAACATTATTCTCTTATGGAAGGAGGTCCCTGGCATATCTTTACAAATGGAAGGGGGGACTGTTTTAGCCGTTTCTCAGCCGTGTTCTCATCTCCATCACTGCCTCTCCCGTGTTGGACATATCAATACCCCTATTTATTTATTTATTCATTAATGAGATAATGAACAATACAAAACAATATGATAGCCGTGGCATGTAAACTATATTTACAGTACATGTTGGGGGTAAACTGTGTGTGTGTGTGTGTGTGTGTGTGTGTGTATTCATTAGGGGACTGCATATAATATTTGTGTATACTGCAAATATGTACAGTATGTGTGCATTTAGTTTTTATATATACAATATATTGTGTGTGTATTCTGTATGTATTTACACAGTGTGTGTGTGTGTGTGTGTGTGTGTGTGTGTGTGTGTGTGTGTGTGTGTGTGTGTGTGTGTGTGTGTGTGTGTGTGTGTGGCGGCGTCACAATCATTTCAACTATATTTTATATTTTTAATTTTTTGGCTGTTCAAACAACAGCGGACCTACAAGCTCATAGCACATCTCCATGAGCTTCTCATATTTCTTTTTTTAAAGCAAACCTTTTTTTTTAAACGCAAATCTGTGCTTCTGGGGGTCTTCGTCAATAAAAAGCAAGGCTTTTGCACACCTCCAGGCGACGGGTGCAAAAGAGGAGGACATCTTTATAAGCCTGATGAAGGTCCGACAGTCATGGCTGCATGTTCCCTAAATACACTGTTCAACTGCATTTGAAGACAGTCAAGTGTGCGAGAGATTTTTTTTTGTCACAAAATACGTTTGAGATGCAGCCAAATACACTCATTTTGGGGGGTCGTTGGCATGAAAAAAATTGAGAATCAGTACAGCATGTACAGAGCGTGTGTGTTGGGCATGTGCGTGTTGTGTGTGTGTGCGTGCGTGCGTGTGTGTGTGTGTGTGTTCAGTCCAGTGCGGCGTGCATCAGGGCTCCCTGGCCCCCTGCGGTTTTGGACTTCTTCATCTTACTGATGGCCTTCTGCAGGTCTGACTGCTGGATGGGACGAATCACCATGTCCTCTGATCCACTGGGAGAGACACAGAGAGAGAGACAGACAGACAGAGAGAGGGACAGACACAGAGAGAGAGGGACAGACAGACAGACGGAGAGAGAGAGACAAAGAGCGAGAGAGGGACAGACACACAGATAGAGAGACAGTGAGAGACACAGAGAGACAGACAGACAGAGAGAGAGGGATAGAGGGATAGACAGACAGACAGACAGACAGACAGAGAGACAGACACACAGATAGAGAGACAGTGAGAGACACAGAGAGACAGACAGACAGAGAGAGAGGGATAGACAGACAGACGGAGACAGACACAGAGAGAGAGACAGAGAGCGAGAGAGAGAGAGACAGACACAGAGAGAGAGGGGCAGACAGAGAGAGAGAGAGAGAGAGACACAGACAGACAGAGTTGGGGTAAGGATGAAGAGAAATATATTAAATATTAATTTAAAATATACTCTGGACTCTATGGGGAGAAATTTGTCTCGAATGTTTTTACAAATGTTCCATGATTTACAAATGTGTTTCCAAGATTTACAAATGTGTTTACAAGATTTGCAAATGTTTTTCCACGATTTACAAATGTATTTCGTATTTTTACAAAAAATATATAGATTTGTGTGTGCGTTTATCCTAAAATACCATTTGTAAATCCTCAATTCTGCTTGTG
This sequence comes from Protomyctophum bolini, assembly GCF_963924005.1. Lineage (NCBI taxonomy): Eukaryota > Metazoa > Chordata > Actinopteri > Myctophiformes > Myctophidae > Protomyctophum > Protomyctophum bolini. The sequence goes on from NC_137879.1 coordinate 34,927,912, forward strand.
AATTGTAAATCTGCATTTGGCATTCCTTTTTCCTGTTGAATCATTTTGAGACAAACGTCACGCTTTTTTATGATAATTTTCACAAATGTATTGTCCTATCCACAAAAAAACATGTAACTTGTAAGTTGGCATTTAAATACATTTTTACAAATATATGACAATTTGTAAAAAAAAAAAATTATACTTGGCACATTTATCATAAAATATCATTTGTAAATCATCAACTCTGTGTGTCAGAGTTGATGATTTGTGGATTTTCTCAATGCATTTGTGACTCCAGGCACTTGTGGATTTTCTCAATGCATTTGTGACTCCAGCCACTTGTGGATTTTCTCAATGCATTTGTGACTCCAGCCACTTGTGGATTTTCTCAAAGCATTTGTGAAACCAGCACAAGGTAAAAATGTCTCAAAAAGGTGATTGGCTGCCTCGTTGCTAGGCTGCCTCTAAGCCAATGGGAGATTTACCATAAATCCCATAGTCTGAAGTCTTCAGACTATGGGATTTATGGCAGTCCAAGTTCCAGTAGAGGAGTTGGATGCTCATTCATTATTGAGATCCTTGGTTGTCCAGTTCCCCACTGTATTTCAAGTTGGACTGGTGTTGGAGGATGTTGTTGATACTCTCTCATGGTCTGAACTGCAGTGCACAATTGTGTTAATGCCTCTCTAACCTCCTGGGACACCGGAACATGCTGTGACACAATATCAATGAAAACTATTTTCCTGTGCACATGCAAATTCCAGGTAGTCCACATCCAGGGGTGCTTACTGGAGAGAATGTGACACCCTGTCATAATTTCTAAGACCTGATGTCTAAGCAATTCCTACAATGCAAAAATAATTCAACCACTTTAACCCCCTATGTACAAGCTCACTATTGCTATGCCACAAGTTGTGAGCTTGCAGATCTGCTATTTTCAGAAACATTTAGATAAAAACATTTGGAGGATTTTTATGATCTTCAGACTGAAGATCATAAAACACAGCAACGTGAAACTGTGAGCTACAAGGCAGAGGCTGCAGCAAAACAAACTTTAGATTGATGTTCATAAACGTGAGATTTCTGCACAGGTCTGTTATGACTTGTTATTCTTATTTAGTCACTACATAACATAATGGAAATGGAGAGAAGTCAACAAGCTGGAGTATGTATTCATTATGATTAATAGAAATTCATATGCCTTCATTAAGATAGTTCTAGATTGCCCATGTTTACTTTAGACTACTTTACTTTAAGTTTAGCATTACTTTACTTCATCTTTTAATGATATGCAGTAGCTTTATTCTCAGTGTTACCTGCTGCAAAATGGACAACAATACATCTTGTCCTGCACTTCAATAAAATGATTAGGCCTATTATCGTCATATTATTTACATTCCACCACAAACCTTATATTTTGGTTGCTAAACCCTTATAGTTAAAACAGTGGTTCATCAAGGGGACCCCTAAATTAATAGTTAGGCTATGCATTTGGCCACAGACCCCCGTGCGGCCGGGCCCCACCTGAAAATATTTTGTGAAAGGGAGTGGGACCCCCGTTTCAAGATATATAATAATTGTTTGTGGAAAAAAAATCCTCCAAATGGTCTAAATGTTTCTGAAAATAGCAGATCTGCAAGCTCACAACTTGTGGCATAGCAATAGTGAGCTTGTACATAGGGGGTTAAAGTGGTTGAACTGAAATCCTTTTGCTGTGGACTTGTTTCCAGATACTTATCATGATACTGACCGTGATGACATGATACTGACTGTGATACTGACGTCATAATATTATACTGACACTTATGACGTTATTGTAAAAACCTGGCTCCTCTCACCAAATTTGTCCTATTATTTACATTCTCTCCAGTAAGCACCCCTGGATGTGGACTACCTGGAATTTGCATGTGCACAGGAAAATAGTTTTCATTGATATTGTGTCACAGCATGTTCCGGTGTCCCAGGAGGTTAGAGAGGCATTAACACAATTGTGCACTGCAGTTCAGACCATGAGAGAGTATCAACAACATCCTCCAACACCAGTCCAACTTGAAATACAGTGGGGAACTGGACGACCAAGGATCTCAATAATGAATGAGCATCCAACTCACTGGAACTTGGACTGCCATAAATCCCATAGTCTGAAGACTTCAGACTATGGGATTTATGGTAAATCTCCCATTGGCTTAGAGGCAGCCTAGCAACGAGGCAGCCAATCACCTTTTTGAGACATTTTTACCTTGTGCTGGTTTCACAAATGCTTTGAGAAAATCCACAAGTGGCTGGAGTCACAAATGCATTGAGAAAATCCACAAGTGGCTGGAGTCACAAATGCATTGAGAAAATCCACAAGTGCCTGGAGTCACAAATGCATTGAGAAAATCCACAAATCATCAACTCTGACACACAGAGTTGATGATTTACAAATGATATTTTATGATAAATGTGCCAAGTATAATTTTTTTTTTTTTACAAATTGTCATATATTTGTAAAAATGTATTTAAATGCCAACTTACAAGTTACATGTTTTTTTGTGGATAGGACAATACATTTGTGAAAATTATCATAAAAAAGCGTGACGTTTGTCTCAAAATGATTCAACAGGAAAAAGGAATGCCAAATGCAGATTTACAATTCACAAGCAGAATTGAGGATTTACAAATGGTATTTTAGGATAAACGCACACACAAATCTATATATTTTTTGTAAAAATACGAAATACATTTGTAAATCGTGGAAAAACATTTGCAAATCTTGTAAACACATTTGTAAATCTTGGAAACACATTTGTAAATCATGGAACATTTGTAAAAACATTTGAGACAAATTTCTCCCCATAGGACTCTACATGCAATATCCATGCCACATGTGACTTATTAATATGCAACGTCTCGTGTTTTTTTTTATTATTATTATTATTATATTGACGTGAAGGTATGCACATTATTGACAGATTGGGAACTGGTGGGCGCTAATTATTAGTCATGGCGTTCTTCCTGTTGTGTGTGATATATGGGGGCGGGGGGGGTGGGCGAGCGTGGGAGATGACATTTTCGTGTGTGTGTGTGTGTGTGTGTGATACCTGTCATGTTGCGTGTGCACAAAGTCTCGGACACACAGCAGTGCGGCATCGCGACACATCTCCCTGAGGTCACTTCCTGAAAAGCCCTCTGTGTCCTTGGCGACGCCACTGAGGTCCACAGACGACTCCACCTGACGGCGTGAAACCATAGACCGTCAAAAAAATAATATGGACAACGCGTTCCCCGGGTCTAACATGGACGTAACAATGAAGCCTGTAATTCCTTGCACTGTAAGTGGCCATATTTCTAGATCCGTTTTGGGCCCAGCTGGCCCATTGGCTGGCTCCGTTTGGGCCCAGCTGGCCCATTGGCTGGCCCAGACAACGAGGCGGGACTTCCCCCCCCCCCCCCTTACTCTTCGTTGGTTTTTATTTTGACTGAACGGGGGGGTGGCTCCCGTTCATAGACTGTAACGGTAGCCACGCCCCTCAGAACATACGGGACTTCATGGTCGTTTTTTTTATAAATGGGACCATAATTTTCCAAAATAAATAATATGACATGAGAAAATGAGACTTTAAACTAGTGACTGGAAGCAGAAAGTATTCATGACCATGTTTATTAAGGTAATACAGTCTAGGTGAAGTTGGGCCCAAATACATGGACCTCTATGGAGCTATGGGTATTTTTGGGCCCAATGACAGCGCCACAACAGGCCATTATATGAACTTTCAGGAAGTCCCGATTTCCTTAGTGGCTTCCCGAAATATCTGTCTGACTGCCCCCCCCCTGCGTGAAACACACACAACCCATTTGCACAGTGTGTATACGCAACACGGCTGGTGCGTTAAGACCAGGTTTAGGTTTTATTTATGGAATTTTCTTAGATTTCTTTGTTTACTTCATGGAATTACTGGGGGGGGGGGAAATAATTTAATTCATGCATTTTTTTTTAATGTTTTGAAATAATATAATTAAAAACAAAATGTAGGAAACAAAAAATATAATAAAGGGACCCATAAAAATGTGTCCCAATTTTTTGGCCGATATCCGATATAATTAATTGCCGTTATGGCCGATAACCGATATAACCGATATAACCGATATTATGATCTCATTCTGTGTTAAGAAAATATTTTAAAAAAAAAATGCCATTCTGAAAAAGTCTGAATAAAAAAATGTTCCAACTTGTTGACTGTTTTGAAAGCTTCCCCAGAAAACGTTGATCAAACAAAAGGCTTTTTCAAGCTTTTTTTTATTATTTCTTCAACATTATAATTATAAAATAAAATATCTGCTAAAGCCGATATATTATTTTGCCGATACCGATATATCCTTTTAAGGCCCAATATCAGCCGATATTGCGTTTGCCGATTAATCTCCCGTCACTGATAAATATATTATTGAGTCACAAAGGTCACACTTACCCGTTCATTTTCCAGGATCAGTTTCAGGATCTGTTCTCTCTGCTTCAGACTCTGCGGGAACACACACACACACACAGCTGAAACGTACAGGCGTGTGTGTGTGCGTGCGCGTTTCTTTTTAATAATAGTTGTACATTTAACCCATTCTGAACGGGAACCCATTTTGGTGTTAGCACCATGTTATGCTTTAGCTATTGAAAAATAGCAGATCTACAAGCTCATAGCGCGCCACCGAGTGGCGCGCTACGAGCTTGTAGGTCTGCTATTTTTTAAAGATCGACTGACATTTTTAGAATCTGATCTCAGGTCAGAATGGGTTAATCAGACCAGTGTGTTGTCCAGTGGAAACCTCGTATGAATCTGATCTCAGGTCAGAATGGGTTAAAAACTGTGTACATTGGTGAGTATAACTATAATCTATTCTAGCTGATCTCGAGGCCTACAAAAACGGGAACCCCCCCTTTTTTTCCTAGTACCAACAAGGTTGACTAATAATGATTTATTAGTCGACTAGTTGAATAGTCGACTAGTTGAATAGTCGACTAGTTGCTTAAAGCCCTAGCGTGCGTGTGTGTGTGTGTGTGTGTGTGTGTGCGTGTGTGTGTGTACGTGCGTATAAGCTTACAGGCTGGTTTATGTGAAACCTAGTGGGCATTCTCCTCAGGATGGCCGCGTCTAAATCTTGAGGACGATTAGTAGCTCCCATTATGATCACCTAGACAGACAGACAGACAGACAGACAGACAGACAGACAGACAGACAGACAGACAGACAGACAGACAGAGAGAGACTGTGATTGGTATTATGTTTCAGGTCTCCTGTCAGGATGAAGTATTATACAGTATAGTACCAGTCAGATCAAATCAAATCAAATCAAATCAATTTTATTTGTATAGCACATTTAAAAACGACTCTCATCGTACCAAAGTGCTTCACAGGTCAAAGAAAACAATACAATACAGTGCAATACAATACATCAGTGAAACAATAAAAAAAATCCTATGTATAAAGTGCAAGAGTAAAATTAGGGGGACTGGAAGGCTTGTGAGTAGAGGAAAGTTTTGAGCCTAGACTTAAAACTCTCAGTGGAGGGGGCAGATCTAACAGCGAGTGGGATGCTGTTCCAAATTTTGGATCAAGTGTGTGTGTGTGTGTGTGTGTGTGTGTGTGTGTCTGTGTGTACCTGACAGTTGTAGTCGGTGTCCAGGCCGTCCCAGAGACTCATGAACTGAGCCTTCATCATGGCTGTGGCCTCGTGATCGTTACTGGAACGATTCCTCAGGAACGAATCTAACAAAAAAAGCACACACACACACACACACACACACACACACACACACACACACACGCACACACACACACACACACACACACACACACACACTAGATGTCAGAGCTTGAGTGGCGAGCGACTACAAGCCTCCATCGATGTGATTCCGATCGAATGAGCGTATGTATGTACTGTATGTACTGTATCCATTTGTCAATCTGACCTATCTCGTCGATGAAGATGATGGAGGGCTGCAGCTTGACGGCCAGCGTGAACACGGCGGCGGCCAGCTTCTGGGACTCGCCGTACCACTTGTCCGTCAGCGTGGACGGCTGCAGGTTGATGAAGCGAAAGCCCGCCTCCTTGGCCGTGGCCTTGGCGATGAGCGTCTTCCCGCAGCCGGGCGGGCCGTACAGCAACACGCCTGTTAAAGTGGGTTAAACCCAGGGACGATGGATCGTTGGATACTCGTGTGTTGTTGCCGTGTTGTTTTTTGGGCCAGCACATTTAGATTTATAGGGCTGTATTTTGCGTGTCTTAAGTACCAGGTCTTATTCCCTAACTTGAGTAAACTAAAGACCTGGAGGTGTGGTTAATGCTCTTTGGCCACTCAGAATAACCAAATGGCATTGATCACGCCTCCAGGTCTTTAGTTTACTCAAGTTAGGGAATAAGACCTGGTACTTAAGACACGCAAAATACAGCCCTTAGTTTCCAGTCATATAGGGCTGTATTTTGCGTGTCTTAAGTACCAGGTCTTATTCCCTAACTTGAGTAGACTAAAGACCTGGAGGCGTGATCAATGCCATTTGGGTATTCTGAGTGGCCAAAGAGCCATTGATCACGCCTCCAGGTCTTTAGTTTACTCAAGTTATAGGGAATAAGACCTGGTACTTAAGACACGCAAAATACAGCCAATAGTCTCTTGGATACGGTAGTTTTCATTTAGTTTTAGTCACATTTTAGTCACCTGGAATGTCTTGAGTGTTTAGTCTCGTTTTAGTCGACTAAATATCATGAGATTTTAGTCAAACTAAATCTACGGGTGATTTAGTCGACTAAAATGTATTTTGGCGGTGCCTTGATGCCGTCGTAATGACTGGGTTGTACACTTGATGAAAATAGCCGATCTACAAGCTTGTAGATCTGCTATTTTCAGCATGAAACCAATTGTACAATGACTCATACTGGATCTCTCGTCCACTATAGTCCCTTCCTAACATTTTCGTCCAGTTTTTATTTTGTTGACGAAATTGTCAGTATGTTTAGTCTTAGTGTTAGTCATCATAGCTTAGTTTTAATTTAGTTTCCAATGGATTTCGTCAGCGGAAAAGAGGTAGTCGACGAACATTTTTCGTCTTAGTTTTAGTCGACGAAAACAACACTGGTCAAGATTAGGAAGGGGAAAAAAAATCACCTCTTGTTTTATTACAGATCGGCTATTTCCTGCAAAGATATTGCAGCGGGACTAGTCTTGCGTTGCCAGACTGTTGCCTCTCACAACTTTTCAAATACAGTCTTACAGTCTGGACTGGACTGGAGCGACGGAAGTTGAGCCTTCTCCCCACTTCCGTTTGGTCTTTACAGTTGCGTAGATTTACCCTAATATATAAATATAAATCATCTACGCATCTATATAGCTTGCTGCTTGGCAGAAATTGAAATAAAAAAGAATAAGCAGATCTACAAGCTCGTACTACGAGCTTGTAGGTCTGCTATTTTTTTTAAATCGCAAAAATGTGCCTCAAATCTTTGAATATTCTTTGATTCTGGGGGGCCCTTGAACAACATATTTTCAGATGGGGGTCGGTGGCCAATTACATATCATTTTTGGGTTTCTTGACATGAAATATTGAGAATCACTGACATAGAAACATGAGGTTGTTCAGAAAATTGTCATGATTTAGAAGGCATTTCTTTTAAATTTCGAGGCCTAAATGGGTTAAAGACTAATCATGATGACCCCATGACCTCTGAAAAACATTTTTGGCAGGTGTCTCCTATAATGTCGGTCTGAATAAATGGATCATGTCTCTTTGTCTTGTCTGTCTCTCTGTCTTTCTAGGTCTCTCTGTCAATCTGTCTCTCTGCATATCTCTGTCTGTCTTTCACATTCTACGGGCCCTATATTTGCGCCAGTGCCTTAACTCTTATCCCTAAGCTTGTATAGCCGTCGTCACAAATGTGACGAGGTCGGGACATTTTGGGCACATTTTGGGCAAGTGGGCAAGGTGCAAGACTAATGCTTGGAATGGATTCAGAGTCATGGAAAAACCTCAACTTTGACATGCTACATAAAAGCATAATGACATTTTGAAAATCTCGCCTCATATTAGGTTGTGTGTTATGGTCACATATTATATCCCCCTATAAAAACCTTACCTTTGGGTGGTTGGAGCAGCTTGGACCCTTCAAACAGGTGTCTCTTCTGAACGGGAAGGATGACGGTGTCTTTCAGCTCCGTTATGATCTCGTCGAGACCGGCGATGTCACGCCACGTTATCTACATGACAGAGGGAACTGTTACCGTGTGTGTGTGTGTACATGTGTGTGTGTGTGTGTGTGTGTGTGTGTGTCAGAGTTGACCACTGTCCTCTGTCCTGCTGTCATTTCACACTAAACACACACTAATGTATGCATTGTACTACACAGTCGCTTGCTGACAATAACAGATCTTCAAGCTAACATGTGGCATCAGGAGTGTGTGTGTGTGTGTGTGTGTGTGTGTGTGTGTGTGTGTGTGTGTGTGTGTGTGTGTGTGTGTGTGTGTGTGTGTGTGTGTGTGTGTGTGCGTGTGTGTGTACCTGCATACTGAGAGGGTCGACCAGATGAGCTGCGATGCTCATCTCATATTCTGACAGTTTCACATTCTGAACACCGATCTGACGCATCAACTTCTCAGCCTGATGGACAGACAGACAGACAGACAGACAGACAGAGACAAAGAGACTAAGTTAGAGAATCAATCATTGTTTCCTGACAGGGTAACACTTTAGTCCAGTGGTTCCCAAACCTTTTCGCTTGAGACCCAAAAAGTGAAACGTGATGTCTCCCCAGCCCAGTAACCCAAACTAGTAAAAGGATAGCGGAACTACCCGCATCGCCATGCTTTGTGAGCTTTTTAGATCGGCTATTGTCAGTGTTTTATCATTTTACTTTTCAACCCATTCTGGGTGTTGGTGTTGGTGTTTTAACTAAGCATTATGTTATACTTTAGCCATTGAAAAATAGCAGATCTACAAGCTCGCGGCGCGCTTACGAGCTCGTATAGGTCTGCTATTTTCGTGAAAATGCGGCACAAATCTTCGAATATATATTCTTTCGGAAGACTTTTTTTTTTCTTTTTTTTTTTTGACGTCGGGGCCTTAAAAAAAAACGGCGAATGAAAATGTAATAATAGAAAAGCCTGTGCCTGTTTCTGAGCCTCCATCTTCTGCTTCCTGGTGGGGTCGATGGCGTCCACCATCCATTTGATGGTGAAGTAGGTGACGGCTCCGAAGATGGTGAGGCGGAAGAGCAGGCCGATGACCTCGTTGCGGCCCAGGGGGCGCGTCAGGTTGTCCGCGGGGATCTCCTTCAGGCTCAACACCATCTTTGCCTCTCCACGAAGTCCTACCACCACCACCACCACACAAAGAACTTATCCCATTCTGACCGGAGATCAGATTCTAAAAAAAAATGTCTTCTACATACTAAGATCATTATCTGTTGCTCCTCATCTTCTGCTATTATTGTACAAAAGCATTATTCAACCTGTTCTGTTGTACTGTTCTGCATGTTTCTACACCATACTGTCCATGCCTAACAGGAACAAACTTTTCAGTATCACCCGTATTGCTTCCAAAATCATCGGACTTCCTACACCCACACTTTCTGATATGAACAATAACGCCATCACACGACTAGCACTCTCGATATCAAATGACACTGACCACCCTCTGTATCGTTTCTTTAACCTCATGCCATCTGGACAAAGATACAGAACCTTGCCATGGAAAAAGGTCCGTTTTAGTAGGAGTTTTGTCCCCTCAGCCATCGCGGCATTAAACAAACTGCCCCGCCGATAGGATGGTTCTGTACACAGCTTGTGGGGACCTCATGTTTTTTTTTTTTGTACTGTCTTGGTGTTATGTGCTCTGTGTTGTTTTGATGTGGGTGTTGAACTGTTGAACAGATTGTGAAGACAAATATCCTTCGGGACAATAAAGATTATTATTATTATTACATCCGGACAGTTTTCTGAAAAAGCTATGTTTCTATGTCAGTCGTTTTTTTTTTTTTTTTTCAAAAATAGCAGACCTACAAGCTCGTAGCGCGCGCCATCTCATGTGAGCCCCACACCATCTATTATTGGCACAATGGACAGTCTTAACATCACGTCCCGTGTTGTATGATTCTTTGGCCAATTCTGGCAGCACTAAATGACACCACAGTGTTTCCACACATTACTCACATTTTTTTACTTAACCCGTTTAGACCGGAGGACAATTCTACAAATGTCTTCTAAATCCTGACAGTTTTCTAGTGAAAACCCCTGTGTTTCTATGTCAGTGGTGCTCAAGATGAACACCAATACTTACACCAACTCTCTCATCTCTGCACTTGGCTGCCAATGAGTCATAGATATATATTTTTTTAAATATTGGGTGGATCGTCTTTATGGCTGCAACCAGAGTGTGTAGAGTAGGAGAGCAGCAACACACTTTGATCTCGCCGCAAAGCAGCTGCCCCTATATGGGCTATAGTTCCAAACACTGGAACTATCCCATTGAGATAGAATGAGCACTTCCGCATTCCATTGTTACAATGGGAGTCAACGCTAGTGTCGCTCGCCACTCTCTTACTATATTACTCTGGCTGCAACTAACTTCTTAGTGATTATACTACTAAATACTTTAAATAATAAAAACCATTATCGATTACCTTCAGACCATAATCAATCACTATCAGGCCATTAGGTAAAAAGTACCCACCAATACTTTTACTATTCTTCAAACCACAAGTGAAGCACGCTACTTTTTTTAATTCTATCATCCCAGGATATTGGGTCAATGACTGATCTTTGACTCAACAAATGCCAGAATAAAATAGCAGATCGACAAGCTCACAGCGTGTTAAAACAGTGTGAGATTGTAGATCTGCTATTTATTTATTTTTATGATTTGGGGACATTTTCGCCAAAAAAAACATCACCAAGATAGCAGATAGGCCGGGATGCCAGGTTGAAAGTGGTTTAAAATGAACAATTACACAGGCAGTATCTTCACTCAACAGAAACAAAAATGATTCTAAAATGTTCCACAGATTGTCAGTAGTTGAAAGGACTTTTACGCGCAGTAGGTGCTTTCTCTTTCTATTCCGAGCATGCTGCTAATATATATTATTTATCACTGTATATCTCAAGATCTGACCCGGCCACACAGCCAGGATTTATATACTTTCTCCTCCATATAACTAGTCTCAAGAGTAAAACAGTATAAACAGGTACATGTTTATAATATGTATTAATGTATTAATTATTGAATTATGTATTTTTCCCCTAAGGCGATAGCTTGACCTTCCAACTAGCATCCACACCGGTTTTCCTCTCAAATACTATATTACAGGACAGAGTGAGAGAGACAGGACGGCGTTACATCACATCTTAATAATGAACGACTATGTTCTGGTGTAAATACGGTAACTGTATTGTTGTAAAGTGAGTAAACATTTCATTATTTGCCAGTTTAACAGTCAGACACTCACCTCTTCGCGTCTGAATCACTTCCGTGTTGAGTGTCTTTCTTCTTCGGTGTGGATGTTAGGGGGGAACAACGTTACACCGGAGTGGATGGAACCACCTGCTGCCCCCTCGTGTTTAGGAATTCATAATCATATCATATCATATCATATCATATCATATCATATCATATCATATCATATCAATCCTATCAATCATATCATATCATATCATATCATATCATATCATATCATATCATATCATATCATATCATATCATATCATATCAATCCTATCAATCATATCATATCATATCATATCATATCATATCATATCATATCATCATTATTTTACTCAAGTAAAAGTATCAATACTGCAATGTAGAAACACTCTTCCTAAAACGAATAAAAAGTGTACATGAATAAATTGTTCAAAAGTATTGGTATCAAAATGTACTTGGTATCAAAATTATAGGCTATACTCATTATGCTTTTAAATTTATAAAATGTATTAAAAAAAATCTTTTGAAAATAGCAGAGGGGCGCCCCTGCCGCCCATGTGATGATGTATAATGATAAGAGCGCCCCTCACTTCACACGGGTGTGATTTTTAGTAAGAAAGGTGGTTAAAAGGCACTTTCAATTTCAAACATAGGCTATACATTTTGTTTTCTAAAACAATTTGGGATTTATAATGTTAAAGAAGAAAAACTGACTGCATCACTATTATTTTAAAAGGACGATAAGACGACTTGTGAATGTAGGCTATTTAAATCCAATAGATGGCACTGGAACGCAACAAATCAAATTGTCCCTTAATTGTAGGAATAAAAATCTTATTTTAGTTTTGAATATTTGCATGCTGTTGGTTAATTTAATGCTTGACACTTTCCCAAGCAATCAATTGTGGACACATTTGGCATGCATCAATGCATTTGATTAGGCTATGTAAGAACATCCTAAATGAAAAAATGGGGCGGGGGGAAGAAGACATTACAAAAAATAGAAATGCATCATCATCATCATCATCATCATCATGCCCTTATACCTGTAACCAATGTCACTATACCCACCTGTATAGACCCCTACGCACCCCACCCACACACACACACACACACACACACACTCCACACACACACACACACACACACACACACACACACACACACACACACACACTCATGCATTTTTGCCCCCACCCTGTCTCTCTCTCTCTCTCTCTCTCTCTCTCTCTCTCTCTCTCTCTCTCTCTCTCTCTCTCTCTCTCTCTCACACATGCACACACACAGACATGCAGCAATGCAGCAATTAATTATAACATAACATATGACTTGTAGCCTATTAATAGAGTCATCGTTTATTTATTTGAAAGTGCTAATAATGCTTAAATGTGGGTTTACTTTTAGATGATTCATTTAACATGATTACTGTAACTGCAGGCTAGATAATTTAGGCCAAACAAAGGTCTCAATGATGTGCCATATTTTCTGGTTACATAAAATCTAGAAGACACGATTTGAATATATCTATCTCATTGATCTATATACTGTGTGTTACCGTTCCCATATTCATGGCACCACACGATGTGTGGTGTGTGTGTGTGTGTGTGTGTGTGTGTGTGTGCGTGCGTGCTACAGAGACAGTTGATGTTATATCAACTGGAGTCTTTTGACCAGGACAGTAGGACTAGTACAAAATAAGCTATTTTCGCTTTGACAGTTTTTCAATAAAATATGTGGGTTGCCATGTTGTGTTCAATCGTCCTTATAATTTATTATATTGTTTTGTGCGCTGATGCGTCTCGCCAACGGGTGATAAGATGTGCCACAACCTGGCAACCCTGTGTCGCTGGCAAGATGCGTTGGGTTAGCACGTTAGCATGGTGAGCTAACAACAGTTAACGGCAGTCAGTCGGTAGATACTGTCGTACACTCGTACCGTCTCCCAACTTTACTCACAGTTAGCCTCAGCAGGACCGGAACAAGCTGGATTTTCTCTTCAAGATAAGATGATGCTCATGATGATAGTGGTGGTGGTGATTGATTGATTGATTGATTGATTGATTGATTGATTGATTGATTGAAGTATTTATTAACAGTTTGCAGAATTACAGTACATTTCAAGCACAACTCAATACAAAAACTGTTAACTGTGAGTGGACATAAAACAATAAAAGCATTACACTTGTTTACAATAGGGCACACCGTTTTCAATTCATCAAAACATTTAAAGACGTACGGTACAAATATACACTTCTATATAGCCAAAAACAGGAAATCAGAGGCAAAAAGCGGTGGGGGGGGGGGGGAGATGATGTTTATTAATATTATTATTATTATTATTATTATTACTAGCCTACTACTACAAAATAAATGTAACTATTAAGCAATTAAGAAAGTTGATTGATTGATTGATTGATTGATTGATTGGATACTTAACAGTTTGCAAAAGATAGAGATCAGGTACACCGTACAATTATACAATAATAATGCGAAGGAAAACAAAAAGCCCAGAGTGCTTGTTTTCAACTTTCCATTGTGGTCCTATAGTATGCATTAAATTCATCAAGCTATAGGAGCAGTAAAATGAATATATTTCATACAGAAAAACATTGGGGGGGGGGATTTATCTTGGCAATAAGTTTGAGAAGACTTCTAGGACAGGTTCAGTTGCATGATATTGAAGACAGTAGCCATAGAACAGTGGGCACTATCCAGAGTCCAAGACTGACTATCACCATAAGGTTGTAACTTGTACTGTATTGATTTATTTTTTAACTGACAAAGGTTATTCCAAACCTTTGTCAGTTAAAAAATAAATCAATACATTTATTCTTTCATGGTCCTCCACTTCCTTAATGTAAACGAAGTCCACACCCACAACACCAGAGGGAGTGCAACAAACCATGTACAACCCAGATTCGGCACAAACAACTGAAACAAGGGACTAAATTATTTTCGCTCCTATGCCACCAAAATGTGGAACGCCCTACCAACAGTCATTAAGACATGTGAATCCCTTGACTCCTTCAAAACCGCTCTCAAAGGGCACCTACGGATGGCTGCAATTCGAAACTGGCCTCTGTAAAATCTGAATCCCCCCCCACCTTTCCCCTCACTGTATATGTATATTTTCCCTTTTTGCTTCCTATATGATGAATTCCTGTTCTGTTCTTTAACTACATAGAAGTGTCTAGTATTTGTATGTCTCTAAATGTTTTGATGAATTGAACAATGTGGACCTTGTTGTAAACAAGTGTAAGGCTTAATTGGGTCGTCCACTCACAGTTAACAGTCTTTGTATTGAGTTTGTGCTTGAAATGTACTGTAATTCTACAAACTGTTAATAAATATTTCAATCAATCAATCAAACCTCTCAGTCTTACAAGAAAGCTCTGTGTGTCATGGTTTTGATACCTTAATTTGTTCAAAAATGGACATAAAAAGTAAAAACCCAATTCGATCAACGCAACATCATTGTGTTGAAGTTTTAGTCCCAAAAACAAACTGGTCAGGCTACTACTTGGCCTCACTCCCAGAACCCACCTCACCCCTGCCCACTTTGACAGGCTGGAATGGCTTAGGGTCGACGACAGAGTAGCCTACAGCATCTTGCATCTGCGGTCCACAAGATTCCATACACCACCAAGATACCTGTCTAAATACTTCCTCAATGTCAACGAAGTCCACATCCAGAACACCAGAGGGAGCTCAACAAACATGTGCAACCCAGATTTGGCACAAACAAGGGACTAAATTCCATTCGCTCCTATGCCACCAAAACGTGGAACGCCAACGCCCTACCAACGGTCATTAAGACATGCAAATCCCTTGACTCCTTCAAAACCGCTCTCAAAGGGCACCTACGGATGGTAGCCCTAGAATGTCTATACAGTTATTGGCACAGTATTCCAACAAACAATTCGAAACTGGCCCCGTCAAATCTAAAAAGAAAACACCTTTCCCCCCCTCACTGTGTATGTTTTCTTTTCCCTTTTTACCTCCTTTATGATGATGATTTCCTGTTTTATGGCTAGCCTATAATATAGAAGTGTATATAATGTATATTTGTATGTCTCTAAATGTTATGATGAATTGAACAAGGTCGACCCTCTTGTAAACAAGTGTAGTGCTTTATTGGGTTATTAAAAGTCGTTTTGTAGTGAGTTGTGCTTGAAATGAAATGTAGGCTACTGTAATTCTGCAAACTGTTAATAAATACTTGATTTCTTGTGTTATGGCTAGCCTATATAGAAGTGCATATAATGTATATTTGTATGTCTCTAAATGTTATGATGAATTGAACAAGGTCGACCCTCTTGTAAACAAGTGTAGTGCTTTATTGGGTTATTAAAAGTCGTTTTGTATTGAGTTGTGCTTGAAATGAAATGTAGGCTACTGTAATTCTGCAAACTGTTAATAAATACTTCAATCAATCAATCAATCAATCTATCAATCAATCAATCAATCAATCAATCAATGTGCGTGTGTGTGTGTGTGTGTGTGTGCGCGCGCGTTTGCGTGTGCGAATAATGTGTCAAATAATGTACCGTAATATTATTGTCAGAGGCAGAGCCATAGTACAGTGGTTCCCAAAGTGGGGTCCGGGGACCCCCAGGGGTCCTTGAGGAAGTTCCAGGGGGTACCCACTACCAGCTAAATGAGTTTGTAACCAAATGGACCCTTATGGGTCTGTAACTCTTTTGTACACTCTCAGAGTTAAATTAACATTGATTTTACAATATAAATTGGGGTCCCAGAGATAGAAATGCCATTAAATGGGGGTCCATAGCCTATAAAAGCATGTAAAACTGGGGTCTTTGAAACTAAACTGGTTGAGAATCACTGCTAGAGCCGTAAAAATCTTCTCTTGTGGGGGTCCCTGGCATATCTCTTCAAATGGGGGTCCGTGGGTGGGCTGATTAGTGTCAATTTGGGGGTCCATGACATGAAAAGGTTTGGGAACCACTGCCATAGTAGTAGTAGTAGATTATTGTGAAGTAAGCAACCGGAAGTATCATTTTCCCTCAGCAGCGTGCGCCTTGTCGCGCCTCTGTCAGTCGCCAGTCGTCTTATTTTTTTTTTCACTCCAAGGCAAAAGGAGAGATTCTCTCTCCGCTTCCACTGGATTTAACCACGGCGTCTCTGGCGGAGCCGGGAACCCGGAGGAACGTCTGCTTTGCACCGACACCACCACGTCCGGACGGCCGGACAGCAGTTCTCCCGAGCGAGACCACGGTGGACGGTTTTGTCGCGAGCCGAGGAGGAGAGCAGCGACCCGGGCCTGGAGAAGGAGGAGGAGGACGAGGAGGAGGAGGAGGGGGGCGACTTCGCCTTTCATCTCTGACCGCCGAGAAGGCACCGAGGGCCGGCCGCCTGTCCACTGGCACACCGGCTAGCATAGCAGCGCACCTATATATGACACCGCAACAGTGTTGGAGGATACAACAACTACAAAAAACAAGGGAAACCGTTTAAGTTTGCATTAATTTACGCAGTCGATATTTTAATAACGAACGAAGCAACCCGTTTAGAACGTTTTAAACCAGCGCTGGTGGATATTGGAAAAAGGGGTAAGGACCATTAGCGGCTAGCTCGGCTAGCTGGCTAGCTAGCTGCGGGCTAGCACTGACAGTTAGCCTCCAGGGTTGAAGCACACAGACATTGGGAACCTGCTCGTCATTTTTCGGACCTTTATCAGAGCCTTGAGGCGCCGACATGGCTGCCATCATCAAGGAGATAGTGAGCCGCAACAAGAGGAGGTACCAGGAGGACGGCTTCGACCTGGATCTCACCTGTATCCTTTTTTTATATTAAGTTCTACTGTGTTCTACAACCTGCCTGGATTGCTTTAGCCTGTGTTAGCTGCTAGATGGTTAAAACGTTTTTAATCACTATATAACTACCAAGTCGGAACTTTACTTTATATAGTTTCATTTTGATCATTAGTGTTCTTAGTGGAGAGTGGTGACATAGTACACAGTAAAATCCTCAGGGTAAATTTTAACTCATGAGAGTGTGCAATATAATGGAACCAAATGGGCCCAGACCGTCCATTTGGTTAAATCTCTACAGTCTCAAGAGATGCACATTGATGCATGTGATATGTTTTTGATATATTGTACTGTGTACCTCCCATTAGTATGGTGTGTGAATTTACTGAAATTAATTTAGACCCCTGGCAAATGTGAAAACAGACATGATGTTTTATATATATATATATATATATATATATATATATATAATGGTAACCTGCATATTATCTACCGCTATATTGCACATTTCAAATAATGGTCAGACTTTATCTGTCATATTAGATCATAGTTTTGAGGGATTGTACGGTTGTGTTTGAGAATATTTAGGTGATTATGGTCAGCTGGCAAGCAAGCAAAGCAATGTGACAGTCTGTTGGCACTACATCAGCTGTGCACAAGCTCCAACACATTAAAACTGGAAATCCGCAAGATTTATGTCTAGGTATTTGCAACGGTGTCTGAGCTACAATGAAGACGGTGGCCCATCTAATTGTCTAATCCTGTGTGCCTGCCATCTGCTTCAAATAACGTTATTAAGCATTGGTGTCTGTCTAACCTTAAATACTTTCCGACACCAAGGTCTAGATTTCTCAGAGTGGGGACCGGGGTAGACCACCTCCAACTCTCAGTAGAAGAGTGGGGACTGGGGAGACCACCTCCAACCATACTTAGCAGACTAGCTAGTAGTAATATTGTGTTAACATTCGTTTACCGCCACAAAGTGGGGTCAGGGACGCTCTTGGCTTCCTCGGGCTGCTTCCAAGTCGACCCTTACCGGTCAGTTAAGTAAGTAACTCTCAGAGTTGTATCGAGGGTCATTGAAATGTAATGACCAGAGAACCACTGGTCTAACATACCGATTTGGTTCAAAGCAAACCCATGATTAAACGAAACTACTAAAGGCTCATTCATAGTCTGGATTTTCTGTGGTTGGGGTGACCACCGCTCCGGTGGTGAGGTGACCACCGGAGATGAAATAATGTTGAGCGGTGTGGTGAGTAAAAACAGGGGGGGGGGGGGGGGGGGGGGGCGGTGGCGGTGGTTTGCTCTTCACCGCGGCTCAGTGACGTCATGTTGTAGTTCGGTGGTCACCCCACCACCGAAAATCCAGACTATATATGAATAACGCTTAAATCCAAGGTGCAAGACGATAGAACCTACTGTAGTGTCGTCTAGTTTGACTAATATTACCTACCCTGCAGGCAGGGCAGGCCTGCCCCTGCACTACCTTCTTGGAATGAGCAGTGAATGAACTTGAAAGATTGAATAGTGCTATATACAGTATCATCATAAGTGGTGGAAGATGGATGGATGGCTGGATGGATATCACCATAGTTGATATTTGTATTTGGAAATGTGCACTTGGCATCTAGTTGTCATGTGGATCAGCTTAGTTCAGTGAGTTCACTGTGTGTGTGTGTGTGTGTGTGTGTGTGTGTGTGTGTGTGTGTGTGTGTGTGTGTGTGTGTGTGTGTGTGTGTGTGTGTGTGTTGTAATGTCTTGGCTGTGTTTTGGTTGGGTAGTTGCTAATCGGACTAGGTGGCATTGATTTCCATATTGGCCTCGCCACTCGCAATATTGGGAACTGGCAAATGGATCTTAACCCATTCTGAACGGGAACCCATTTTGGTGCTAGCATCATGTTATGCTTTTAGCTATTGAAAAATAGCAGATCTACAAGCTCAATAGGTCTGCTATTTTTGAAAAATCGAAGGACGACTGACATTTTTAGAATCTGATCTCAGGTCAGAATGGGTTAATCAGACCAGTGTGTATGTCCAGTGGAAACCTCGTATGAATCTGATCTCAGGTCAGAATGGGTTAATAGTTTATGCTGTAGTGATGGTGTGGGGGGGGAACGGGAACACACACACATTGTCATGACAAATCCACCTGTCTGTGTGCAATGGATCAAACCCCACCAGACTAGATCATTGTATTCTCTCAATTCTGCCTTTTCTATGGCCAGGAGAAGGCTTCATCAGAGCGACACTATAGTGCCCGAGTTCCCAAACCTTTCAGCTCGAGACCCCCAAATGATACATGAGGTGTCTCCCCTGTGACCTAAACGTACAAAAAAATATATTTAATAGCCCTGTTTAATAGTGGAAATGGCAGATCTACAAGCCTGTAGATTTGCCATTTTCACTATTGCTCAAGTTTTTTTCTTTTTTTTTAATATATAATATATTCTTTTTTCATTGGATGTTAGATTTGTGGAAAATTAATTAATTTGTGTTCAAAAATGTTTTCAAAGAAGTACGATTACTAGTCGTGACCCATAAAACAATGGTCTGCGATCCCAAAATGTCCCTTTTGGCAAAAATGTCCATCAGCTGAATATCTGAGAATGTGTTGAGTCTTGAACCTGCTGATCTATCATTTTAAAGATGCATTTAATGAGAGAGAGAGAGAGAGAGAGAGAGAGAGAGATGGGGGGGACACGGTGGCGCAGTCGGTACTGGGTTCGATTCCCGCAGGGGGCGCTGGGTGTGTGTTCTCTCCTCCGTGTCATCTGTAATTTGTGTGTGGAGTTTGCATGTCCCCCCCCCCCCCCCCCCCCCCCATGTCCTCTAGAGTAGGTCCCCTCACAAAAACATGCAGTAATCCTGGTCTCTAAACTGCCTCCCCCTGGCCAGCCGGGGCGCCTGATGGAGGGGGAAAGGAACTGGTTGGAATAACGTGTTCCTTCCACGCGCTACGTCCAACCGGGGGAAACTCCCCCCCCCCCCTGTCAGGTGAAAAGAAGCTGTTTGGACTGAATGGACTCCTCATGCATAGAGGGAAGTATGAGGTCAGTCCGTTGCTCTCCCCGGGTTGGCAGAGGGAGTGTAGAGCCCAGGGTTATTACATTAGAGGATTGACACTGGGTGAAAAAAATAAGTTACAAAATTGTGTGATAAAGATTTGGGGGGAAAAAAAAGAAATATAGAGAGAGATATAAGGTAAATGAGCCCCCTCAAGAGATAGAATATGAAGATAATGAGCCCCTCTGTCACAAACATGTTCATGTTTAATTTCAAACTCTTGTCTGTGAAAAACGCAGCCGTTGTGTTCATCGAAAAGCGTTTGTTTCAGTAGGTTTTTTTTTACTGCCTCCCTTCGAGAGCAGCAGCAGGTCATTTGCGGGGTGCCTCTGTGTGTGTGTGCGCGCGCGTGTGTGTGTGCTTGTAAGAGAAGAGGAAGTGTGTGTATATATAACCGATGAATCTGTGCTGTGTTGGTGTGCATATACTGTACATGCAGTGTGCGTACCGTACTCCTAATGTGTATCGGTGGCTCGGTGATGCACTGTAACCGAGCTTTGCTGCCTGTTACGCAACGGCAACTTTTTTTTTTTTTCTTTTTCTTTTCTAGGAATGGTCGGTCCTTTCTAGGAAGGACAGAGCAGTGCGACCAAAGGTTACTGTAGTCTTATTAAGAGCCTGCTGCTACAACACCTCCCTGTGCCTGTCTCAGTTTGCTCCCGACAAGGGGAGAGAGTAGGGCTGAGCCGATATCATGGCTTCAAAATCAATATCGATATTTGGAACTACATCAAACTGTAACTAAATTGGACCAATACAGGGACATTTGGTTGCATTTGTAATACACATAAGTTAGAGGATTTGACTACAGAAATATCTGAACGGGACACCTAGGTGCTGGAAAAGGAAAAAAAAAATGAAACGATGCATATTAAAAACAAAAATGGCAAGCTCGCGACCGCATTTTTACCTTGTTAGATCTTGCTGCTCTTGAAATGTCCCTGAAAAGTAACAGTTTTTGGGACATAATAATGACTGGTTTCCACCCCGACCGAGACTTTCAAGCCAACGGGTTGCTTGAAGTGTGTTTTTGAATGCATCCTTTGGGGAAACCCGAACAAAGGACGATTTGTATTGAAAACCAGTAAGTCTCTTAACCCGGGCTAGGCGGCTGGCTACATGACTGGCCCGCGCCCAAAAAGGTCACGGGTTCATCCTATAACCGTAGTCATTTTTGGTGCACTATGTGACGGTCATACTTTAGTTCACTGGGTCTGTGGCAATTTAGGGCTAATCGATCATAAAAACAAAAAAGAGTGGCTAAAATAAATACATATTTTTTTCCCCAAAAATGTCCAGGGATGGTCATGATAATCACAATGGGTAAAAATGACATTCATGGTGATTCTGCTTAATATTGTAATTATTGCTAATGCTTTTTGGTGAAGTTAGTTGCTCTTATTATCTGTCATATCTTTGGACGTACGGTATTTAATTGTGGTTTTATTGTTCCTCTGTTGAGCCGGTTGGGTTGTGTACAATGAATGCTCTTGTTCTTGTTCTTTGTGTAACAGTGAAGAGATGAGTTCAAGGTGCATAATATTCTGATTGGTCTAAATGCCATGATATTATACATCGCCCGTCAGGTGGAAAATTAAAAAAAAATCAGATCTGCTACTTTTGACGCTTTCAAGTAGGGTGTTGAGTTATTTGGAGATGAGAGGTTTTACACAGCGCAAACCAAATGTCAACGATATATTCGAGCAATAACACATTTTAACCCATTCTGACACTTGAGATCTGATTCATACGAGGTTTCCACTGGGACACACACTGGTCTGATTATAACCCATTCTGACCTGAGATCAGATTCTAAAAAAATGTCAGTCGCTCTTCGATTTTTCAAAAAATAGCAGACCTACAAGCTCGTAGTGCGCCACTCGGTGGCGCGCTATGAGGTTGTAGATCTGCTATTTGGCCCTATCTCCTATCTGGCCCTTTTTTGACCACAGGAACCACCTCCTCCTGCTACTCCTATATAGCAACCGGAGGAGAATCGATACGAGGCCCTTTTGTGTTCGCGTAGACGTCGCGAAGACGACACTTAACTTTCTCATTTATCGACGTCGTCATCATCTGCTATAGTTTTACATCCAGCCCCGGTCTACAAACCAGACGAATCCAGCCAGAGAAACTAATTGAATTTGCGTATTATTATTATTGTGTGTATTGGTCTGTGCAATGCCGCATGCCAGGCTAATAGTGTGGTGGTGGTGGATGGAACGTATTGGCTTTTTAAGGGACATTAAACTTGTGACCGCTTGGTTACTTACCAGGGCAAGTTTGTGTGTGTGTGTGCGCGTGAGTGAGTGACGCTATATTTGTGTGTGTGTGTGTGTGTGTGTGGTAGAGATAGTGTGCGCCCACGGCCGCGCCATGCTGCAGTGCTGAGTGGGGGGGGGGGGGGGGGGTGGCACGACTAAATAGGTCATTTTGGTATGTATAATTAAATCATTGTGTGGTCGAGAGAGAGAGAGAGAGAGAGAGGGAGATGGAGAGATAGAAGGATCTCACGGAGCACCGAGACAAAAAGCACTGTCAAAAGTGCTCTTTTTCAGCGTATAACCCATTCTGACCTGAGATCAGATTCATACGAGGTTTCCACTGGACACACACTAGGTCTGATTAACCCATTCTGACCTGAGATCAGATTCTAAAAATGTCAGTCGTTCTTCGATTTTTCAAAAAATAGCAGACCTACAAGCTCGTAGCGCGCCACTCGGTGGCGCGCTATGAGCTTGTAGATCTGCTATTTTTCAATAGCTAAAGCATGACATGATGCTAACACCAAAATGGGTTCCCGTTCAGAATGGGATAATATCATGAGGAGGAGGAGGAGGAGAGATTGAAGATGATGTCAGGCCTTCATCAAACAGATATCACCAGCATGTAGTATTGTGCGGCGCTAAGTGGAACACGGTGTGTGTGTGGGTGTGTGTGTGTGAGACTGTGTGTGTGTGTGTGTGACTGTGTTTGTGTGCGTTTTCCTTAACACCGTGTGTGTAGACATCTATCCTAACATCATTGCCATGGGCTTCCCTGCTGAGCGGCTAGAAGGTGTCTACAGAAACAACATCGACGACGTAGTCCGGTAAGAGAGAGAGAGAGAGTGTGTGTGTGTGTGTGTGTGTGTGAGATAGACAGACCTAGTATGGATTGCCTATGACCTCTCCCCGACCTCAATGTGTGAGTTTTGATACAGAGTCACAAGTTCAACAGAGATTAATCTCGATTTACCCCCATTCTGACCTGAGATCAGATTCTAAAAATGGTCTGTTTGAAAAATGACAGTGTTCTGAAAAAAAAGCTATGTTTCTGTGTGTCAGTCGATTTCTTTCAAAAATAGCAGACCTACAAGCTCGTAGCGCGCCACTCGGTGGCGCGCTACGAGCTTGTAGATCTGCAATTTTTTTCAACAGCTAAAGAATAACACCAAAACGCCTGTAATACAAACTGTAACACCAGTAACTACTGAAGTGTCGTAGAAGAAATAAATATTTTATTCTCTTTGTCTTGTTTCTCAGGTTTCTGGACTCTAAACATAAAAATCATTACAAGATCTATAATCTGTAAGTACTGTCCTGTCCATCCAGGTGGTTAAAAGTCAAAATATCATATATATATATATATATATATATCAGATTCATTTTGCGTGTGTCTTTGTGATATCACATGTCTCATCCATTTTATGACTTGACTGTCTCGGATGTATTTATGGTCGTGTATGTAATGTATGTTGCGCCATTTGAACAGCAGTCATTGTTTTTACTGGCTGGTTATCAGTAGCTGTCTTGTTAGCTAACCTGTTTGACCGTTCCTTTCTCTGTGTGTGTGTGTGTGTGTGTGTGTGTGTCTACAGTTGTGCGGAGCGGCATTATGACGCAACCAAGTTCAGCTGTCGAGGTAAGATGACATCACTGCAGACGGCCCCCCAGGGCCACAAATATAATGTTTTTCTTTTTTTTCCCCCGTTCTGCTGCTTTTGCCATTTATTGAATTTGAATCTTGAACAGTAACAGTTTTGGACATTAGACCGCTACGAGGGTTACTTTCCATGCGTTGTTCCCTAGTCTCCTGTTATCATTGAGCTCTATTTTAGTTGTTTTGGGGGCGTGTCATTATTATAGGCTGAAATAGCCGATGAACGAGGTCACACAATGTGTCTCATTGTGTGCTTTGTTGCACATCGGGCTATTCCTTGCGAGACAAAGTATGGAATAGGGCTTTTATGTTTACGTTGGCTTCCTCGGTTTACTGGTTCTCTTCGTCCCGAAACAGACATTTATCCACCAAAAGCGCGCGCGCGTGTGTGTGTGTCTGTCCACACACACACACACACACACACACACACACACACACACACAGCTGAGCGAGCACAGTGTCGCTATTTTTGAAAAAAATCCAAGAACCACTGACATATAGAAACACAGCTTTTTCATCAGAAAGCTGTCAGGAATGTAGAAGAAGACATTTATAGAATCTGATCTCAGGTCAGAAGAATGGGTTAGTTAAGTGGTTACAGAGAAATCCCAATAAACTGTCCACCCCCCTCCCTCTCCTCGTCTCTCCCTCCCTTTTGCAAAAACAGCAGATCTACAAGCTCATAACGCGCCCCCCCGAGTGGCGCTCTATACGAGCTTGTAGGTCTGCTATTTTTGAAAAAAAATCCCAAGAACCACCGACACATAGAAACAACAGCTTTTTCAAGAAAACTGTCAGGAATGTAGAAGAAGACATTCATAGAATCTGATCTCAGGTCTGATCTCCTCCCCCCTTAACCACCCCAGTGGCCCAGTATCCGTTCGAGGACCACAACCCGCCGCAGCTGGAGCTGATCCGCCCGTTCTGCGAGGACCTGGACCACTGGCTCTCGGAGGACGAGAGCCACGTGGCGGCCATCCACTGCAAGGCGGGCAAGGGCCGCACGGGCGTCATGATCTGTGCCTACCTGCTGCACCGCGGCAAGTTCATCAACGCCCAGGAGGCGCTGGACTTCTACGGGGAGGTCCGCACCCGGGACAAGAAGGTATACTGATATACAGCTGAAATATAGCAGACCTATACAAGCTCGTATATAGCGCGCCACTCGGTTGGCGCGCTATACGAGCTTGTAGATCTGCTATTTTTCAAAAGCTATATAACTTAATGATAACACGTTTTGTAAAAAATAAAAAAATAAGTTCTTACCCCAATTTGACCTGAGAAAAAAAATGACAGTTTTCTGATAAAAAAAAGCTATGTTTCTATATCGGCCTGTTCCGATTTTTCGAAAAATAGCAGACCTGCGAGCTCGTATAGCGCGCCACTCGGTTGGCGGCGCGCTATGAGCTTGTAGATCTGCTATTTTTCAATAGCTATAACATAATGACCCTTTTGGTGTTTTAAGCATTATGTTATACTTCAGCTATTGGGGGAAATAGCAGATCTAACAAGCTCATAGTGCGGCACCGAGTGCCGCACTATGAGCTTGTAGATTTATTATTTTTTGGAAAGAAAACGTGAAAATGTGGCGCAAATCTTTGAATATATATTCTTTCACAGCAAACGTTTTTAACTCAAATCTTTGCTTCTGGGGGGGGGGGGGGTCCCTGCCTGGAATAACATATTTTCAGATGGGGGGGGTCGGTGGATAATTACATATATTTTTGGGGCGTCCTTGACATGAAAATGTTTGAGAACGACTGACATAGAATCACGGGGGTTTTGAAGACATTTATAGAATCGTCCTCAGGTCTAAATGGGTTAAAGCAGTGGTTCCCAAAGTGGGGTCCGGGGGACCCCCAGGGGTCCTTGAGGGAGTTCCAGGGGGGTCCCCAGCCAGTTTGTAACCAAATGGACCCTTATGGGTCTGTAACTCTGAGAGTGTATACAAATGGAACCAAATTTGGTTCCATTTGCACACATGTAAAATTAACATTTATTATACAATGTAAATTGGGCTCCCAGAGACAGGAATGCCATTAAATGGGGGGTCCGTAGACTAATGCGTGTCAAACTGGGGGTACTTGGAATTAAACTGGTTGAGAATCTTCTGTAAAAGTCTGTAAAAAAATCTTCTCTTAGGGGGTCCATGTCTTTTCAAATGGGGGTCCACGGGGCTAATTAGTATCATTTTGGGTATCAACATTTAAGTGGTGATATTTTCCTATAACCTCCTGTGTATTGTTGAATTCTGAATCCCCCCCCCTCCTTTTCCCCCTCACTGTATAAGTTTATTTTCCCCTTTTTACCTCCTTTATGATGAAATCCCGTTCCGTTCTTTGACTATAATAGAAGTGTCTAATTGTACGTCTCTAAATGTCTCGATGAACTGAACATGGGTGGACCCCTCTTGTAAACAAGTGTATAACGCCTAATTGGGTCACGTGACGTCCACTCACAGTTAACGTCTTTTTGTATTGAGTGTGTGCTCGTGTAAAATGTACTGCAATTCTGCTAAAACTGTTAATAAACGTCGATCAAATCCATCGCAGGGCGTGACCATCCCCAGCCAGAGGCGCTACGTCTCCTACTACAGCTACCTGCTGAGGAACCATCTAGAATACAGACCCGTCGCTCTGCTCTTCCACAAGATGGTCTTCGAGACGGTTCCGATGTTCACCGGAGGCAACTGCAGTAAGTCTGTGACCTACATATCTCCAGGCGTAACGGTTTTCTATTATAGAAATATTGTTTAAATTCATTTATAGGTTTTTTTTTTTTTTTTTTTCTTTTTTTTGAGACTGTGTACAGTACCGTACATCTTAATCCATTTTGGGGCCGGAACCCCTTTTGGTGTATAGCTATTGAAAAATAGCAGATCTACGAGCTTGCAGGGGTCTGCTATTTTTGAAAAATCGAAGAACGACCGACGTAGGAAACATGGCTATTTCAGAAAAACCCGTCGGGATGTATAGAAGAACATTTTTTAGAATCTGATCTCAGGTCAGAATGGGTTAAATGACGGGATTTCTCCATTATAAAATAAATATTGGGAGCATTTCAGAAGCAAAACCTTCAAAATGTCTTCTAAATCTGGTCAAACCAGGCCTGCATGTAGGCTATGCACACGTTGCTTGTAGATATGCCATTTCTGCTATTAAAAGAAACAAATCGACGTGGAAACAATTGGCGATAGTGCGCAAAGATAATTGCGATTATCTCAAATAACTTGTGATCAAGGTGATGATGTAATAATTGTGACATCCCCTATATACAGTTTTTATACAGTATACAGTTTTTATACAGTTTTTATACAGTATACAGTTTTTATACAGTTTTTATACAGTATACAGTTTTTATACAGTTTTTCGTTCCTTTGATTGTGTGAAATTGACATCGTTGTGTTTGCTGACGTGTGACGTTCAGTTGTGGAAAGTAACTAAGTACATTTACTTGAGGACAATTTTGAGGTATTTTTATTCCCAGTACTTTCACTTCTACTCCACTACATTTCAGAGGCAACTATTGTACGTCGTAATGACTGATTTTACACTTGCTGAAAATAGCAGATCTACAAGCTCACAACGCGTCGCGCTGCGAGCCTGCGACGCGTTGTGAGCTTGTAGATCTGCTATTTTCAGCATGCAAACAAGTGTAAAATGACTTATACTGGATCTCTTGTCCACTAGTCCCTTCCTAACATTTTTGTCTAGTTTTTATTTGTCGACAAAATTGTCAGTATATTTAGTCTTAGTTTTAGTCTTCATAGCTCAGTTTTCATTTAGTTTCCATTCCAGTTTTTGTCAGTGGAAAAAAAGGTAGTCGACGAACATTTTCCGTCTCGGTTTTAGTCGACGAAAACAACACTGGTTTGAGGTATAGTTTTGTCGGTCTAATGCCAGTCGCACCAATAGCATGTCTTCTAAAAACCCTAAAGCCCTGTGTGTGCCCCCCTTTCTCTCTCCCCGCTGCAGACCCCCAGTTCGTGGTGTACCAGCTCAAGGTCAAGATCCACACGTCCAACCCGGCCAACACGCGCCGGGAGGACAAACACATGGTCTTTGACTTCCCCCAGCCACTCCCCGTCTGCGGAGACATCAAAGTGGAGTTCTTCCACAAGCAGAACAAAATGATGAAGAAGGTAACGGTGGTTCTCAATATATATATATATATATATATATATATATATATATATATATATATATATATATATATATATATCTTTTTTTTTCTTTTTTTTTAACCCCATTCTGACCTGAGATCAGATTCATAGGAGGTTTCCAACTGGACAACACACTGGTCTGATCAACCCATTCGGACCTGAGATCAGATTAAAACAAAAAAAAGTCAGTCGTTCTTCAAAAATAGCAGACCTACAAGCTCGTAGCGCGCCACTCAGTGGCGCGCTATGAGCTTGTAGATCTGCTATTTTTCAACAGCTAAAGCATAACATGATGCTAACACCCAAAATGGGTTCCCGTTCAGAATGGGTTAATGACACAGGACCCCCCCCCCCCTCCCCCCAGGGTATGCATTATTAGTAGGCATGTAACGATATATCGTATATCGATATTATATCTCGACGATATGTATCTATTTATTAAAAATTTATATCGATTAATTTATTATTTCTTTTTGGGGGGAGGGGGGGCTATTGTGTGGTATGAAATGTGAGCTCTAATCATATTCCATCATATTCACGTGCTTTCGGTGTTTCAAGCATTATGTTATACTTTAGCTTTTGAAAAATAGCAGATCTACAAGAAGAATCGTGAAAATGCGGCAACAAATCTTAGAATACATATATTCTTTCAGAAGACTAAATGGGTTCAGTACATTTGACTCGATTTTCAATCAACTTCTCTCTCCCATTTCAGGACAAGATGTTCCACTTCTGGGTCAACACCTTCTTCATCCCCGGGCCCTACGAGGAGAACTTCGACCGGCTGGAGAACGGCGGAACGCCGCCGCCGCCGCCCCGGGAACCCGACGGAACGACGACGACGTTCCACAGCCTGGGCCCGGGAGGGGAGAACAACGACAAGGACTTCCTGATCCTGCCGCTCACCAAGAACGACCTGGACAAAGCCAACAAAGATAAAGCCAACAGATACTTCTCTCCAAACTTTAAGGTATGTGCGGTATATACCGATGTCCACTCGGGGGTTAACCCATTCTGACCTGAGATCAGATTCATACCAGGTTTCCACTGGACACACACTGATCTGATTAAGCCATTCTGACCTGAGATCAGATTCTAAAAAATGTCAGTCATTCTTCGATTTTTCAAAAATAGCAGACCTACAAGCTCGTAGCGCGCCACTCGGTGGCGCGCTATGAGCTTGTAGATCTGCTATTTTTCAATAGCTAAAGCATGACATGATGCTAAACACCAAAACGGGTTCCCGGTCAGAATGGGTTAATCCATTAAAGACCCATTTTGACCTGAGATCGGATTCTAAAAAAAAAATGTCTTCTACGTCCTGACGGTTTTCTGAAAAAGCCATGTTTCTATGTGTCAGTCGTTCTTCGATTTTTCGAAAATAGCAGACCTACAAGCTCGTAGCGCGCCACTCGGTGGCGCGCTATGAGCTTGTAGATCTGCTATTTTTCAATAGCTAAAGCACGACATGATGCTAACACCTACCGTAATTAAAAATGTGATTTTATAAAAATTACACAAAAATTGATATTTTCCAAGGGCATCCATTGCTAGGTATGCCCATATAATGACTCCAGGTATGGTCTAAAAGTGTGGGGAAAAAAAATGTATTTTTCATTTCACTAGGTCTTTAAAACTCCACAGTCAATGAATGGTTTCAAATGGCCAGCGAGCTAACGGTTGCGTTTTTTAAATATACTGACAATTTCCTCGGCAAATAAAAAAAACTAGACTAAAATGGTAGGAAGTGACTAGTGGACAAGAGATCCAGTATAAATAAATTTACAATTAGTTCGCGACGCGTTTTGTAGATCGGCTGTTTTCAGCAAGTGGAAAAAAACCAGGCCCGCCAAAATGCACGTTGTACAACTGTAGATTTAGTCGACTAAAACTAAATAAACTATTCAAGAGACTTGACTAAAACTAAAATTAGCAAATTGGCAAAAGGTCGAGCACCACCACTGACATAGAAACATTTTTCAGAAGAATTGTTAGGATTTAGAAGCCTTTTTTTTTTTAATCGACCTCAGTCCAAAATTGGTAAATGTCCAGCGGAGCTCTTAATCAATTTTTTGGGGCGGGAACCACCTTTTTGGTGTTTTTTAAAACATTGTTATTATTTAGCTATTGAAAAATAGCTGCTATTTTTCAATTTTGAAAAATCGAAGAACGACTTGATATATATATTTTTTAGAATCTGATCTCAGGTCAGAATGGGTTATAATCAGACCAGTGTGTGTGTCCAGTGGAAACCTCGTATGAATCTGATCTCGGGTCAGACTCTGTTTTAACGGTCGTGTTGTGTGTCCCCCAGGTGAAGCTCTACTTCACCAAGACCGTGGAGGAGGGGGCCAACTCCTCCGCCAGCAGCACGGCCTCCGTCACGCCCGACGTCAGCGACAACGAGCCGGACCACTACCGCTACTCTGACACCACGGACTCGGACCCCGAGAACGAACCGTTTGACGAGGAACAGCACACACAGATCACTAAAGTCTGACGACATACATACACACCGCACGCACATATACACACATACACACACATACACATACACATACACGCGCTGCGCATACGAAAAACACACTTATATAAATATATATATACAGACGTACTTATATCTATACACAGGAAAATGGACCCCACGTTTAAAAAAAAGAGAGAAAAGAACCAGCTAACGAGCTAACTTGGGGGGAGGGGGGGGGGGGAGAAATGGACCAGCCGACCAATCTCTAGGACTCGACGGATTTGACGAGATCGCGGGGGGGTGGGGGGATTTTTTTTTTTTTTTTTTTTTTTTTTGTTAATGACTGCCTGCCCCTCCCCCCCCGCCACGCTGTGATTGGTTGAGGAGGAGGAGGATGGAAGGGCAGCTCGGGTGGGGGGGTTGGGGGGGGGGGGGGGGGTTGCGGGATAGATGGACAGGAGATTTTAAAATAAAGGAGTAAAACTTGAATCAAAAAAACTGAAAAGACAAGTAGACTTCTTTAGCGACTACAACCTGGATGTTTGTTGGATAAATAACCACCACCACCACCCTATACATTCTATCCTTTTTCATCACTCCTTTTCCTTCCTGTCTAGTTTTTAAGAAACGACATGCTGACCAAGTTTTTAGGTTTTCTTTTCTTATTTCGTTCCGTTTTCCTTTTCTTCCTTTTGTATTGTCTTGTCTTGTCCTGTCTGTCTGTCTGTCTGTCTGTCTGTCTGTCTGTCTTGTCTGTTTGCGGTGAGTGTTGTTGAGTTGTGTTCAGGGTCATGGGGGAGGCTTTACTGAGACACGCTGAGTCAAACTGGTTCTCGTATCAAAACCTTTCAGCCCTTCAAATCTGAATTCTCAGTTGTTATAATAATATAATAATAATAATGCCTCACTTCATCCTTTGGCATGCAAAGTCAAAGTGGTTAAAAAGGCCCGAAAGAGTGTTGGGGGATTTGGATTTGATAAGCAGATTGGCGTTCAGAATTCAGACCATTCCACCATTGTGGAACCTGTGTGTGTGTGTGTGTGTGTGTGTGTGTGTGTGAACCACTCTCTCCGTCTTCTGGTGACTTGCAAGGAGTCTCAAATTGTACAGGAACCTCTTATCTCCATATTTCAACTTTTTGTGTTTTTTATTCGCAAATTATCGAACCCTGCTTGAACATACTACAGTGTCGACACGAAAACGTCCAAAAGTAACCGACGCACAAAGTCTTCGCGGTCGCGTTTTGAGCTCACCGATTGTGATTTCGGAATTTGAGTCTTCGTAAAATTGAGAAGTAACTTTTTTCGGTGGGACGATATGAGGTTTTCCCCACCCGACGGGAGACGAAATGTTGCTTTCCCATCACAACCCCATCGATCACTACCGATGCCAGTAGGGTTGCGACAGTAAATTGAACCAATTGATTGAATTAAATAAAAAAAATGTTTTAACCAATTTAGGCCTGACGTCGAAAAAAAGAAAAAAGTTTTCTAAATCATGACAATTTTCGGAAAGATTTCAAGCACATTTTTAACGATTTTTCAAAAATAGCAGACCTACAAGTTCATAGCGCGCCACCGAGTGGCGCGCTATGAACTTGTAGGTCTGCTATTTTTGAAAAAATATGGGACATCGAAAAGAGAGAGAGTTGTTTGACTCTAAAACAATCTGCTGCATTTCTATCAATCATTACTGGGGAACACACACACACACACACACACACACGTGTGTGTGCGCGCGCGCGCATGGGACCCTCACCGCTCACTTTCTGTCCCGTCTCTTAATTGTTCCATGTATGTTTTGTTTGCACAGAAGGACTTATCTTCAACCCCTTCAATCAAATCAAGCAGTTGAAAGAAAAACACAAACTATTTTCTATTATATTTTCACAGTTAATCATTAAGCTACGTATACAACAGACAAGCTTCATACAGCACAGGAGAGTATCCATTCCGTTGACTGTTTTTAAGCTATATTTCTTTTAAAGAAAATGAACGTTTCTTTTCCTCTCCCTGGTATCAGAGTAAAGCTGGAAGGAAACTACTGTTTTTTTTTCTCTCCCTTCAGCTTTACTCGGGAACACTTAGTTTCCTTGTGCCTGGGGAGGTGCTGCGGGGGGGGGGGACAGGGGGCGTGTCACTCTCTTTTAGGGACAATTCATTGACGTTAACTTCGGTGCCATGGGGGCGAGCTGCCGAGCTCAATCAATCCAAGGTGGATAACGGCGTAATTGATATGCATTTTTTTTAATTTTTTTGGGTCTGTATCGATCACTGTAATGTTGGGGGTTGTGTGTGTGGTTTCATGGTTAAGATGCAGTTTGTAACGAGTCGGCAGGAACTGTCCCCCATGTGGTCCGAAATATGTTCACGTAACGGGTGTGTAACTCTTGAGACTTGGGATAAAACCCAGTAGTTTACCAGAAGTGGTAACAGGTGTGTAACTCTTGAGACTTGGGATAAACCCAGTAGTTTACCAGAAGTGGTAACAGGTGTGTAACTCTTGAGACTTGGGATAAACCCAGTAGTTTACCAGAAGTGGTAACAGGTGTGTAACTCTTGAGACTTGGGATAAACCCAGTAGTTTACCAGAAGTGGTAACGGGTGTGTAACTCTTGAGACTTGGGATAAACCCAGTAGTTTACCAGAAGTGGTAACGTAACGGGTGTGTAACTCTTGAGACTTGAGATAAACCCCAGTAGTTTACCAGAAGTGGTAACAGGTGTGTAACTCTTGAGACTTGGGCTAAACCCAGTAGTTTACCAGAAGTGGTAACGGGTGTGTAACTCTTGAGACTTGGGATAAACCCAGTAGTTTACCAGAAGTGGTAACGGGTGTGTAACTCTTGAGACTTGGGATAAACCCAGTAGTTTACCAGAAGTGGTAACAGGTGTGTAACTCTTGAGACTTGGGATAAACCCAGTAGTTTACCAGAAGTGGTAACAGGTGTGTAACTCTTGAGACTTGGGATAAACCCAGTAGTTTACCAGAAGTACTGTTTGTGTCAAGGACCCCCAAATCTATTTGGCCGCAGATAGATTTGAAAACGTTGTGCCAGGGACCCCCAGAAGAAAGATGTGTTAAAGTTGTTTGCTTTTTTTTTTGCTTTTTACAAAACACGGTTAAAGTGTTTCAAATGATTGTGACGCAACATCATTTTGCTGCAATTAGGTCACAATTTAACTCTTAACTACATGAACCCGTTCTGACCTGAGACCACATTCTAACGCACAGAAGAATGGTGGTTCTTTGACGCATTTTGAATCCGATGTCTTCTAAATCCTGACAGTTTTCAAAAAATAGCAGACCTACAAGCTCGTAGCGCGCTATGAGTGTGTAGATCTGCATTTTTTCTATAGCTAAAGCATATCATGATTCATGACGCTGACACCAAAAGGGCCCAAAATGGGTTAACTCCATTTTGTACACTCTTATGCCCCAAACCACACCAAAGTGTCGCGTTGTTGGGACAAAACGGTGTTTTTACGGTAAACCACGCCATCGCAAGTCAATGAGTTGCATTGGTGTGGTTTACGTTTACCTTAAAACATTTCAAATGAACTCAAAACGGTCCATATTTTGGCTCCGCTGCTAAAACAAGAGACCTTGCTTCCAGTCAGAGATGATCCTGCGCCGACCCGAGTGAGAAGAACTTTTACAAACTGCATCTTAAAAAAAACCAAAGTGCCGGTGTTGAAGTTTCTGAGGTCTAGATACTGTCGATTATGGCAGATTATCGATCCCAGTATACTAGAGAACTTATAGGAACAGCCCCGGTCTTTGCACACTGGGGGGGGCGGGTTGCGTTCTATGTGGAATGCACTCAAGACGCAATGAATTGTTTAAACAAAATAATAATAATTGGAGAAAAATGAATCACACACAAAATACACCAGTATAGAGCCCTGAGGGACTCCTCACCTCTACCAACGTTTAAGGTGGTTGTTTTTTTTTAAAGTGGCACGAGGATGGATGGATGTAACAAAATGTGATGTTGGATTGAAGCTCTGCTCTAAAAAGGCCTCTATCTGTATACGTCTGTCTGGTGCTAATTTCCCCTGAACAGCATAGGGCCTGGTTCCCAGGCAGCAGTATATATATCCCTCTCGGGGCCAAAACCTTGCATCTCCCCAAAGTAGGCCTACAACTTGTTACGTCTTTTTTTTTCCTTCCTCATGAATCTACTTTGTCATATGAGAGTGTAGTTGGCAAAAGTATATAGCGAAAACAGCCAGTCTACAAGCTCACGTTTGTAGATCTGCTATTTCTTATATATATATATATATATATATATATATATATATATATATATATAATTATATATGTCTCATTTAGACCTGAGACCTAACTCTACAAATGTCTTCTAAATTTTTGACAGTTTTCGGGGGAAAAAAAACCCTATGTTTCTATGTCAGTGGTTCTCAAACATGACAAGCACCCCCAGAATGATATGTGATTGGTCGCTGACCCCCATCTGAACATGTTTTTTTCCAGAGAACCTCCAGAAGCAAAGATTTAAGTTTAAAACGCTCGCTCTGAAAGAATATATATATATATATATATATATATATATATATATATATATATATATATATATGTGTGTGTGTGATTTGCGGTACATTTTCAACGCTCTGAAACACCAATAGGGCTTCCTTGTCCTGAATGGGAAGATGTGGATATATATGTTTTATCCAATGAAAAGTATATTATCAAGCACAGAAGAGCTTTATGTGACTAAATGGACTTTACACATGGGATCATGCAAGGTTTCCACCTTGACCCGTGAC
Organism: Protomyctophum bolini; assembly: GCF_963924005.1. NCBI lineage: Eukaryota > Metazoa > Chordata > Actinopteri > Myctophiformes > Myctophidae > Protomyctophum > Protomyctophum bolini. The sequence goes on from NC_137879.1 coordinate 34,963,510, forward strand.
GTTATTCCACCATATTGCACTATAACTGCTGGCCTGGCGTATACCGTTACGCTCCACGGCCTGGCGTAGGCCTACCGTTCCGTTATACACGCTCCACGGCCAAACGGGTCTCGTTCACAGGGCAATACCGGCGCTTTAATGACGGGGGGGGGGGGGGGGGGGGATGTCATTTCTGCATTCCAAACTTCCAATCTTTTTTTTTTTTTTTGCTTGCACTGATTGAATGTATTCCGCTCCCATTTCTGGGACAGTGAAAGGGGGACGGACGGACGTTCCCTCGTAATTTACATACTTTTTTTTTTTTTTATTCAATTGGGGATCTGAAAAATAAAATGGTGCGGGGGAGGGGGGGCGAGCGACCGACCGCCATGCAAACCAAGTGTAAGTCGCGGGGCTTCAAAAGGGTAACAAGACTACTCGCCCCGTTTCTGTTTTCCTCCCAGAATCTTCCCCAGTGAGGGGTGGGAGAGGCTGGACAGCAGACGGCTGGACTTTGAATTTCTCTAACTATAAACTTTCATGAGAGCAGACAGCCTAAGTACAAATATAATTTAAGTCTGTTATTTATAATTTAAGTCTGTTCACAGAAGTTGTTGTAGGATATGTGGGGATTATCTGACGAGGTACCATTTGAGTGGGCAAAACCTTACATATACTAAATAATACTAAATTGTTTATAGGGGCAATATAAGTAATATAATATAGCCTTTCCACAGGAGTATCTTTTTATATTTTTCCAAAAAGAATACAAACAGCCAATAGCATATTACAAAGTTATCCCCCTCACTGGTGGAAATTCCGGGAGGAAAGCGCAACTTCTACACATCAAAATGCTTAATGAGGTGGAAATGGTTTGTTTTTTGGGGGGGGGAAAGTGATTGAAGTGTTATTGTGAACCAGGAACAATAAGCCCCGTTCCAGCCCCAGTATTGGACCCCCAGGTGGAGGAGGAGGAGGCCGACTATAAAAGCCCTCATATTGTTCCCATGCGAGTATTTGGTGCTATATACGTGGATCTCAAGCCCAGACCTTTTTTCTTCAGGGTCATATTACACACCTTTACTATAAGCTGTAAAAATGGCTTTGTAAACGGACAAAGAGTGAGGAGTGCCGTCAAGGTTTCTAATAGCTCAGCGACATGGCGACCACTCTTCAGAAAGATTCCCAAAAAGTTACACGTTCTCGATATCGTCGTTGCACTCCTGTGTAAGGAGTGTGTTGCTGTGTCACGCCAAGCACATCATATAGGCGATTGTAACGCATAGGGTACTTACGGTATTTGCCTAGGCTCATGTTTATGGGGCACATTTGGGATGAACTCCTGTCGAAATGTACCTTTTCTTTTTTTTTTTTTACAGGGACATCTCAAGGCTACAATAAACTACAATAAACTTTTTTTTTTTTTTTTTTTTAACTAAAGTTAACAATACAGTTGTCCTGAATTGTGTCGGAAACGACGACAAAACAGAAATCATGCCAACGTTTATGTGTGGAAAGTGCTGCTGCTGTAGGCTACTAACCCATTTAGACCCGAGCTCGATTCTACAAATGTCTTCTAAATGTTTCTGTGTCAGTGGGGGGGGGGGACATCATCTGAAAATATGTTGTTCCAGCGACCTCCCCAGAAGCAAAGATTTGAGTTGAAAACGTTGATTCGCTCTGCAAGAATATTTATTCAAAGACTTGCACCACATTTTCACGACTTTTCCAAAATAGCAGATCATTTGTACACTCAGAGATACAGACCCATAAGGGGTCCATTTGGTTCCAAACTATCATTTAGCTGAGGGGACCCTTTGGGGGGTCCCCGGACCCCACTTTGGGGGGTCCGGGACCTGTGACGGTCCATTTGGTTCCATTTGTACCCATAAGGATCCATTTGGTTCCTAACTTTTCCTTGAGCTGGGTACCCCCTGGAACTCCCTCAAGGGCCCCGTACCCCACTTTGGGAAACACTTGTCCTAGTTGATTGATCCAACCGATATGTGCCCATGTGGGCAAATACTGATGACATCAGTCATATCAGACTTATGAGCACGACTGACAACTCCATATATTATGGACATAAAAGGGACACAGGTAGACGGATAAAGAGTTCTCCATATAGAGCGTCGCAGTCCGTCCCCCTTTCAGAACGACGAGTGGCCCTGGAAATAAATCCCAATGCATTTTCTCCATAGGCTTTTCTTAAAGTATATTTATTTAAAGACGGTTACGCCGCGGACAAAGCCAACTCGGATCGTGACAAATCATGACAATGAACACTATGTTTTGGGGCCGATCAAATCATTTATAAGAAGAAAATCAAAACAAATGGTGTTGTCTCCTGCCTTTATTTTCTTCTTTCTAATGATTTGATCGGCCCAAAATATTGTGTATCACTGTCATGATTTGTCACGATCCGAGTTGGCTTTGTCCGCGGCGTATAACCGTCTTTAAAGAAAATTCTTTAAGAAAAGCCTATGGGGAAAAATGCATTGGGATTCATTTCCTGGGCCACTCGTCGTTCTGAAAGGGGGACGGACTGCGACGCTCTATAGAGAGTATATGCACATGCATGATTTTCCCATCAGGACACGCCCCCCTCATCTAGACTGAGTGGCAACACATTGAGCAGCATGGGAGTGTTGGAGTTTGGAAGCGCTCGTTGGAAATCACTCAAACCGTCCTTTTGACCGTCATAAAATAATTCTGATTCTGAAAATTCAATCATTACTTGGAGAGTGTACAAACGTGTAACCAACTCTTGCGGGTCCAAATTTGGTTCCAATGTGTTCACATTTCCTTGAAATAAAAAAAAAGCCTGGTATTCTAACGGTATACAGCAGAGCAGACTGTGAAGTCTACGTAGACCAGCTCTGGCCAGTGTGATAAAAACCGCTTCTTGGAAAGTGTTCCAAAATGTGATGGGGGAAATGAAGGTTCCTCAATGCTGGATCTCCTATTAGTCTCGCGTTATACCAGACTGTATTTCCAAAAGGCTTCATCATACAGTCTGGGCCGACGGAAGAGCTGTCACAGCCATGTGGCGCCTCCAGGAATGACATTTTGGGCAGGCAAGATGTGTTAATTGTCGTCTCCCCCCCCCTGCGCACAATCGTTAGCACTAAAGGTTTTCAGAGAGATATACCTGCCAGACGAGTATAGGATACAAAGGCTGTGAGGCATGCGTTTACATTCCAACGGGTGATTGAGGGTCGCACTCTCTACCGCAACGGCCAATCAGCTGTCCACTATTTGTTCTCAGGTCTTGTTTTTGTCATCTCCTTTTTTTTTCTCATTGTATGGATTTTGGCCATGAGGCCAGAAATGGATTTGGACAGGCGGACGCCTGCCCTCGCCTTACTGTAGAGACGCCTCTGAGCTGTAATGAGTAAAACGATTAAGCGGAAGTGGATATCCTCCGCGCCACTTCCGTTTCGTCTTTATACAGTCGCGCACATTTATCCTAATACAAATAGAAAACATCTAAGTATATATGGGCTTAGCGGAAAAGGAAATAAAAAAAAATAAGCCCTAAAGATATTTTAAAATATATTTTCGTGAAAAGAAATGGCAGCTTCTGTTACTCCGCTCATGGGGGGGGGGGGGGGGGTTCCAGACATTCGGAGATTGTGGAATTTATAGTTGTCTGGCTACGCGAGACGAGGTGGATCCCAACACCGTTGTAGCCTGGAATGTCACTTTGCGAGTGACTCGCGAAGTGACATTTCAGATCAGCGGAACGCAGCATATCCGGCTGGAACACTGGCTAACTATATAGTTCCCTCTCAAGTCGGCCTCAGCTGGTTCACTGAATAGACCCTCTTAATTATAGTGTCTGTAGGAATTGGATATTATGTCGATATATTGTTGCAGCGCATAAATCCCTATATTAGGTGCCGCTGACGGCTGAGGATGAAGTTTAGACTGTGTGCTGACACTGAAATAACTGAGGTCCAGAATGTTCGACGTTGAGTGGACATTAAATTGTATTTATTTACTGTCCAGAATCCTATACCTTGAATGCAAATAACATGAATAACAAACTGCAAAATGCAAAAGTCCCTGTCCGCACAGTCAGAAAACTGTTTGCCTCCTATCAGCAACACGTGCCTGCAATTCATTGGGGAAACAGGGTTAAATACCCTCCCGGCTCCCTGTAACTATGGCAACCTATAGGCCTTGATTGATAAATTGGCATTGCCCTGTATAGTGACATATCACAGAGATGATAAGGAGGCTCAAATGGCTCTTAAAATTGTCAAAGGCAACAAAGCTACAGTGAAATGGGTCGACATGCACACACAGTGTGTGTACGCACACACACACACACACACGGTCATGCCATAGCATAGGTCAGGGCTTCTCAACCTTTTAGGCTGGGGGGACCACCCCGGAAATGCTAGTGGGTCTCAAAGTGTCCTTGAGTGTGTTCCAAATGGGCCTGTATGGGTGTGTAACTCTGAGAGTGTACACATGGAATTTGGTTC